>NW_027139077.1:308750-617500 GCF_035084215.1 Heptranchias perlo | reverse complement strand
TTCCAGCAGGCTGAGGAGATCGGATGCAGGGGTTTGAAATTACGAGGGGTTTTGATACGGTAAATCGGGGAAGACCCGAGGGACGGGACGGTGGGGGGTGCTGGAGATGAGTGAAGGAGAGAAACTTACCGGGATTAATATAAACAGGAGAATTGAGCAGATGGGCCTGCGATTCGACAATAAATTGTGTTTGTCCGTATTGATCTTCAGTTCCCACTGATCCATCACTGAATCCGATCGCTCTCTGTCCTGCTCTGTGCTCAGGAGAAGTGGAACTGGGTGGGATTTTTAAACCATCCTCTACCCTGTGGGGAACAAAAGGTTTTCTCATCTGGAGATTTGTGAATTTTGTACTTGTTCCCCCGAGTGATTGTCCAAATTAAACAGCTGCTCACACTGAGGGAACTGGAGAAATCCTGGAAAGGAGAAACTCGCAGGGATACGGGGAAAGAGCGGGGGAGTGGGACTCATCGGAGAGATCTTTCAAAGAGCCAGCACAGGCACGATGGGCCGAATGGCCTCCTTCTGTGCTGTTTGATTCGACGCCGTTTATCCAGATCTTTAAAGATTTGTATCAGATCATCTCTCAGTCTGATTCTCTCCAGTGAAAATAAATTATTCCTAATTTAAATCGTCTCCTCTCAATATTTTACATTCACAAATCAATTTTATGCTAAATCTAAGTTCAGAAAAATAAAATGTGGGCAATTCTCACCGGGTTTCTCCTTTAAAGAGCAGGAATGGAGATAAATGATGCGGGGATGAGGAGCTGCTGATTATCTGTCTGTGTCCCTCACTGGGAGTGAAGGAGCTGCATTATTCATCCAATGCCTGGCTCCTGCTGAGAGTCACATTCAACCTGATTCTGATGTTTCACAACGCACTGATAATACGACGGCAATAGAATGGTTCATTCAATATACTTTACATCATCAATAATCGGCCTGAGATTGTGCCCCAGGAATAAACAGAGAGGAAAGAATTCATCAGAACGGAAATACAACTCAGTAATCAGGTGACAATCATAGAATCATAGAATGATACAGAGCACAGGAGGAGGCCAATCGGCCCATCGAGCCTGTGCCGGCTCTTCGAACGAGCGATCAATTAGTCCCACTCCCCCGCTCTTTCCCCACAGGCCTGCAAATTTTTCCGTTCAAGTATTGATCCAATTCCCTTTTGAAAGTTATTATTGAATCTGCTTCCACCGCCCTTTCAAGTGGGGGAGGGAGCGGGTGTTTAAGGTGGGGGAGGGAGTGGGTGTTTAAGGTGGGGGAGGGAGTGGGTGTTTAAGGTGGGGGAGGGAGTGGGTGTTTAAGGTGGGGGTGGGAGTGGGTGTTTAAGGTGGGAGTGGGTGTTTAAGGTGGGGGAGGGAGTGGGTGTTTAAGGTGGGGGTGGGAGTGGGTGTTTAAGGTGGGGGTGGGAGTGGGTGTTTAAGGTGGGGGAGGGAGTGGGTGTTTAAGGTGGGGGAGGGAGTGGGTGTTTAAGGTGGGGGTGGGAGTGGGTGTTTAAGGTGGGGGAGGGAGTGGGTGTTTAAGGTGGGTGGGAGCGGGTTTTTAAGGTGGGGGAGGGAGTGGGTGTTTAAGGTGGGGGTGGGAGTGGGTGTTTAAGGTGGGGGTGGGAGTGGGTGTTTAAGGTGGGGGAGGGAGTGGGTGTTTAAGGTGGGGGAGGGAGTGGGTGTTTAAGGTGGGGGTGGGAGTGGGTGTTTAAGGTGGGGGAGGGAGTGGGTGTTTAAGGTGGGTGGGAGCGGGTTTTTAAGGTGGGGGAGGGAGTGGGTGTTTAAGGTGGGAGAGGGAGTGGGTGTTTAAGGTGGGGGTGGGAGTGGGTGTTTAAGGTGGGGGTGGGAGTGGGTGTTTAAGGTGGGGGAGGGAGTGGGTGTTTAAGGTGGGGGAGGGAGTGGGTGTTCAAGGTGGGGGTGGGAGTGAGTGTTTAAGGTGGGGGAGGGAGTGGGTGTTTAAGGTGGGTGGGAGCGGGTTTTTAAGGTGGGGGTGGGAGCGGGTGTTGAAGGTGGGGGAGGGAGTGGGTGTTTTCGGTGGGGGAGGGAGTGGGTGTTTAAGGTGGGGGAGGGAGTGGGTGTTTAAGGTGGGGGTGGGAGTGGGTGTTTAAGGTGGGGGAGGGAGTGGGTGTTTAAGGTGGGGGAGGGAGTGGGTGTTTAAGGTGGGGGAGGGAGTGGGTGTTTAAGGTGGGGGTGGGAGTGGGTGTTTAAGGTGGGAGTGGGTGTTTAAGGTGGGGGAGGGAGTGGGTGTTTAAGGTGGGGGTGGGAGTGGGTGTTTAAGGTGGGGGTGGGAGTGGGTGTTTAAGGTGGGGGAGGGAGTGGGTGTTTAAGGTGGGGGAGGGAGTGGGTGTTTAAGGTGGGGGAGGGAGTGGGTGTTTAAGGTGGGTGGGAGCGGGTTTTTAAGGTGGGGGAGGGAGTGGGTGTTTAAGGTGGGGGTGGGAGTGGGTGTTTAAGGTGGGGGTGGGAGTGGGTGTTTAAGGTGGGGGAGGGAGTGGGTGTTTAAGGTGGGGGAGGGAGTGGGTGTTTAAGGTGGGGGTGGGAGTGGGTGTTTAAGGTGGGGGTGGGAGTGGGTGTTTAAGGTGGGAGTGGGTGTTTAAGGTGGGGGAGGGAGTGGGTGTTTAAGGTGGGGGAGGGAGCGTGTGTTTAAGGTGGGGGAGGGAGTGGGTGTTTAAGGTGGGGGAGGGAGTGGGTGTTTAAGGTGGGGGAGGGAGTGGGTGTTTAAGGTGGGGGTGGGAGTGGGTGTTTAAGGTGGGAGTGGGTGTTTAAGGTGGGGGAGGGAGTGGGTGTTTAAGGAGGGGGTGGGAGTGGGTGTTTAAGGTGGGGGTGGGAGTGGGTGTTTAAGGTGGGGGAGGGAGTGGGTGTTTATGGTGGGGGAGGGAGTGGGTGTTTAAGGTGGGGGTGGGAGTGGGTGTTTAAGGTGGGGGAGGGAGTGGGTGTTTAAGGTGGGTGGGAGCGGGTTTTTAAGGTGGGGGAGGGAGTGGGTGTTTAAGGTGGGGGTGGGAGTGGGTGTTTAAGGTGGGGGTGGGAGTGGGTGTTTAAGGTGGGGGAGGGAGTGGGTGTTTAAGGTGGGGGAGGGAGTGGGTGTTTAAGGTGGGGGTGGGAGTGGGTGTTTAAGGTGGGGGAGGGAGTGGGTGTTTAAGGTGGGTGGGAGCGGGTTTTTAAGGTGGGGGAGGGAGTGGGTGTTTAAGGTGGGAGAGGGAGTGGGTGTTTAAGGTGGGGGTGGGAGTGGGTGTTTAAGGTGGGGGTGGGAGTGGGTCTTTAAGGTGGGGGAGGGAGTGGGTGTTTAAGGTGGGGGAGGGAGTGGGTGTTCAAGGTGGGGGTGGGAGTGAGTGTTTAAGGTGGGGGAGGGAGTGGGTGTTTAAGGTGGGTGGGAGCGGGTTTTTAAGGTGGGGGTGGGAGCGGGTGTTGAAGGTGGGGGAGGGAGTGGGTGTTTTCGGTGGGGGAGGGAGTGGGTGTTTAAGGTGGGGGAGGGAGTGGGTGTTTAAGGTGGGGGTGGGAGTGGGTGTTTAAGGTGGGGGAGGGAGTGGGTGTTTAAGGTGGGGGAGGGAGTGGGTGTTTAAGGTGGGGAGGGAGTGGGTGTTTAAGGTGGGGGTGGGAGTGGGTGTTTAAGGTGGGAGTGGGTGTTTAAGGTGGGGGAGGGAGTGGGTGTTTAAGGTGGGGGTGGGAGTGGGTGTTTAAGGTGGGGGTGGGAGTGGGTGTTTAAGGTGGGGGAGGGAGTGGGTGTTTAAGGTGGGGGAGGGAGTGGGTGTTTAAGGTGGGGGTGGGAGTGGGTGTTTAAGGTGGGGGAGGGAGTGGGTGTTTAAGGTGGGTGGGAGCGGGTTTTTAAGGTGGGGGAGGGAGTGGGTGTTTAAGGTGGGGGTGGGAGTGGGTGTTTAAGGTGGGGGTGGGAGTGGGTGTTTAAGGTGGGGGAGGGAGTGGGTGTTTAAGGTGGGGGAGGGAGTGGGTGTTTAAGGTGGGGGTGGGAGTGGGTGTTTAAGGTGGGGGAGGGAGTGGGTGTTTAAGGTGGGGGTGGGAGTGGGTGTTTAAGGTGGGGGAGGGAGTGGGTGTTTAAGGTGGGAGAGGGAGTGGGTGTTTAAGGTGGGGGTGGGAGTGGGTGTTTAAGGTGGGGGAGGGAGTGGGTGTTTAAGGTGGGGGTGGGAGTGGGTGTTTAAGGTGGGGGTGGGAGTGGGTGTTTAAGGTGGGAGTGGGTGTTTAAGGTGGGGGAGGGAGTGGGTGTTTAAGGTCGGGGTGGGAGTGGGTGTTTAAGGTGGGGGTGGGAGTGGGTGTTTAAGGTGGGGGAGGGAGTGGGTGTTTAAGGTGGGGGAGGGAGTGGGTGTTTAAGGTGGGGGTGGGAGTGGGTGTTTAAGGTGGGGGAGGGAGTGGGTGTTTAAGGTGGGTGGGAGCGGGTTTTTAAGGTGGGGGAGGGAGTGGGTGTTTAAGGTGGGGGTGGGAGTGGGTGTTTAAGGTGGGGGTGGGAGTGGGTGTTTAAGGTGGGGGAGGGAGTGGGTGTTTAAGGTGGGGGAGGGAGTGGGTGTTTAAGGTGGGGGTGGGAGTGGGTGTTTAAGGTGGGGGAGGGAGTGGGTGTTTAAGGTGGGTGGGAGCGGGTTTTTAAGGTGGGGGAGGGAGTGGGTGTTTAAGGTGGGAGAGGGAGTGGGTGTTTAAGGTGGGGGTGGGAGTGGGTGTTTAAGGTGGGGGTGGGAGTGGGTGTTTAAGGTGGGGGAGGGAGTGGGTGTTTAAGGTGGGGGAGGGAGTGGGTGTTCAAGGTGGGGGTGGGAGTGAGTGTTTAAGGTGGGGGAGGGAGTGGGTGTTTAAGGTGGGTGGGAGCGGGTTTTTAAGGTGGGGGTGGGAGCGGGTGTTGAAGGTGGGGGAGGGAGTGGGTGTTTTCGGTGGGGGAGGGAGTGGGTGTTTAAGGTGGGAGAGGGTGTTTAAGGTGGGGGAGGGAGCGGGTGTTTAAGGTGGGAGAGGGAGTGGGTGTTTAAGGTGGGGGTGGGAGTGGGTGTTTTAGGTGGGAGAGGGAGTGGGTGTTTAAGGTGGGGGTGGGGGTGGGAGTGGGTGTTTAAGGTGGGGGTGGGAGTGGGTGTTTAAGGTGGGGGAGGGAGTGGGTGTTTAAGGTGGGGGAGGGAGTGGGTGTTTAAGGTGGGTGGGAGCGGGTTTTTAAGGTGGGGGAGGGAGTGGGTGTTTAAGGTGGGAGAGGGAGTGGGTGTTTAAGGTGGGGAAGGGAGTGGGTGTTTAAGGTGGGGGAGGGAGTGGGTGTTTAAGGTGGGGGTGGGAGTGGGTGTTGAAGGTGGGGGAGTGAGTGGGTGTTTTCGGTGGGGGAGGGAGTGGGTGTTTAAGGTTGGAGAGGGTGTTTAAGGTGGGGGAGGGAGCGGGTGTTTAAGGTGGGAGAGGGAGTGGGTGTTTAAGGTGGGGGTGGGAGTGGGTGTTTAAGGTGGGAGAGGGAGTGGGTGTTTAAGGTGGGGGTGGGAGTGGGTGTTTAAGGTGGGGGTGGGAGTGGGTGTTTAAGGTGGGGGAGGGAGTGGGTGATTAAGGTGGGGGTGGGAGTGGGTGTTGAAGGTGGGGGAGGGAGTGGGTGTTTAAGGTGGGTGGGAGCGGGTTTTTAAGGTGGGGGAGGGAGTGGGTGTTTAAGGTGGGAGAGGGAGTGGGTGTTTAAGGTGGGGAAGGGAGTGGGTGTTTAAGGTGGGGGTGGGAGTGGGTGTTTAAGGTGGGAGAGGGAGTGGGTGTTTAAGGTGGGGGTGGGAGTGGGTGTTTAAGGTGGGGGCGGGAGTGGGTGTTTAAGGTGGGTGGGAGCGGGTTTTTAAGGTGGGGGTGGGAGCGGGTGTTTAAGGTGGGGGTGGGAGTGGGTGTTTAAGGTGGGGGAGGGAGTGGGTGTTTAAGGTGGGGGAGGGAGTGGGTGTTTAAGGTGGGGGTGGGAGTGGGTGTTTAAGGTGGGGGAGGGAGTGGGTGTTTAAGGTGGGTGGGAGCGGGTTTTTAAGGTGGGGGAGGGAGTGGGTGTTTAAGGTGGGAGAGGGAGTGGGTGTTTAAGGTGGGGGTGGGAGTGGGTGTTTAAGGTGGGGGTGGGAGTGGGTGTTTAAGGTGGGGGAGGGAGTGGGTGTTTAAGGTGGGGGAGGGAGTGGGTGTTCAAGGTGGGGGTGGGAGTGAGTGTTTAAGGTGGGGGAGGGAGTGGGTGTTTAAGGTGGGTGGGAGCGGGTTTTTAAGGTGGGGGTGGGAGCGGGTGTTGAAGGTGGGGGAGGGAGTGGGTGTTTTCGGTGGGGGAGGGAGTGGGTGTTTAAGGTGGGAGAGGGTGTTTAAGGTGGGGGAGGGAGCGGGTGTTTAAGGTGGGAGAGGGAGTGGGTGTTTCAGGTGGGGGTGGGAGTGGGTGTTTTAGGTGGGAGAGGGAGTGGGTGTTTAAGGTGGGGGTGGGGTTGGGAGTGGGTGTTTAAGGTGTGGGTGGGAGTGGGTGTTTAAGGTGGGGGAGGGAGTGGGTGTTTAAGGTGGGGGAGGGAGTGGGTGTTTAAGGTGTGAGAGGGAGTGGGTGTTTAAGGTGGGGAAGGGAGTGGGTGTTTAAGGTGGGGGAGGGAGTGGGTGTTTAAGGTGGGGGTGGGAGTGGGTGTTGAAGGTGGGGGATGGAGTGGGTGTTTTCGGTGGGGGAGGGAGTGGGTGTTTAAGGTGGGAGAGGGTGTTTAAGGTGGGGGAGGGAGCGGGTGTTTAAGGTGGGAGAGGGAGTGGGTGTTTAAGGTGGGGGTGGGAGTGGGTGTTTAAGGTGGGAGAGGGAGTGGGTGTTTAAGGTGGGGGTGGGAGTGGGTGTTTAAGGTGGGGGTGGGAGTGGGTGTTTAAGGTGGGGGAGGGAGTGGGTGTTTAAGGTGGGGGTGGGAGTGGGTGTTGAAGGTGGGGGAGGGAGTGGGTGTTTAAGGTGGGTGGGAGCGGGTTTTTAAGGTGGGGGAGGGAGTGGGTGTTTAAGGTGGGAGAGGGAGTGGGTGTTTAAGGTGGGGAAGGGAGTGGGTGTTTAAGGTGGGGGTGGGAGTGGGTGTTTAAGGTGGGAGAGGGAGTGGGTGTTTAAGGTGGGGGTGGGAGTGGGTGTTTAAGGTGGGGGCGGGAGTGGGTGTTTAAGGTGGGTGGGAGCGGGTTTTTAAGGTGGGGGTGGGAGCGGGTGTTTTCGGTGGGGGAGGGAGTGGGTGTTTAAGGTGGGAGAGGGTGTTTAAGGTGGGGGAGGGAGTGGGTGTTTAAGGTGGGGGAGGGAGTGGGTATTTAAGGTGGGGGAGGAAGTGGGTCTTTAAGGTGGGGGAGGAAGTGGGTGTTTAAGGTGGGGGAGGGAGTGGGTGTTTAAGGTGGGGGAGGGAGTGGGTGTTTAAGGTGGGAGTGGGTGTTTAAGGTGGGTGGGGTACCGATCTCACTGCTTTGTCCTGGGGAAGTGATATACTCATCTTGTGAACACCTGTAAACTCACTCCTTTAGAGCTGGGAACCTCCTTTTGGGCTTTGACTGATGACTGAGTCCTGGGAAACATTACCTAACCTGACTCAACATTCCCCACAGGCATTAATTTTACTTCCTAACGAATCACATTCAGATCCTCCTGTGGGAGTTTGTCCTCGAGCTAAGTTTTGAGAAAGAGACTCCACTAACGGTGATAAACTGTGAATGTTGGAACCAAACCCCCATTGTGTGGAGATTGGGTGAATCTTATCCTCGAGCTGATTGCGAGCTGATCTCTTTCTGTGAGGCAGGGCCGTGGTTCTTGATATAAAATACCTGCAGCTTGTGATCACAACACAAATATGTGAGACCGCACTCTGTCAACTCATCACTGGGAAGCCTTTTAAATGGAAGGGGAGATGGTCCTTCTCACTGTTTGAGACACTGACGAGATATACGGCAGGTGATTGTTGGGGCAGCTCAGAAACATCCCAGACTTGTACAAAACGGTGTGACCGGGGCAGACATCTCACTACAGACATTTCATGGGAAACTGTGGGTGATTTGTCCTGTGATCTCGGCCTCACTTCACTGGTCCAGGGTTAAAGGGTTAAATTATGAGGACAGGTTGCACAGACTCGGCTTGTATTCCCTCGAGTTTAAAAGATTAAATGGTGATCTAATCAAGGTGTTTAAAATGTTAAAAGGATTCGATAGGGTAGATAGAGAGTAATTATATCCTCTGATGGGAGAGTCCAGAACAAGGGGGAATAATCTTAAAATTAGAGCTCGGCCATTCAGGGGTGAAATCAGGAAACATTTCTTCACACAAAGGGGAGTGGAAATCTGGAACTCTCTCCCCCAAAAGGCTGTGGATGCTGGGGGTCAATTGGAGCTTTCAAGACTGAATCGATAGATTTTTGTTGGGTGAGGGTATCGAGGGATACGGAGCAAAGGAGGGTAAATGGAGTTGAGGTACAGATCAGCCATGATCTAATTGAATGGTGGAACAGGCTCGAGGGGCTGAATGGCCTCCTCCTGTTCCTATGAATCCTCTCTCAGTATAATTGCTCGCTCGTTATATCTGAATCACGGGGTTTATTTATATTTATTTTCAGTGTGTCCAGAAACAGTTCGTGTTCAGCTCCTGCCTGTCACCTTGGGAGAGGTGAAAGGTCACACTGAGCGCAATTAATTCCTCGTAACAGTGAGGAGAATCTTTAAACAACAGACTCATTAAAGTAACACTGATCTCGCCAGAATGGAGCTGGGCTAAAACACATACTGTGTACGGCAGACAAATCCTCCTTATACCATTCTCTGTGAATTGTAAACAATTTTACAACACCAAGTTATAGTCCAGCAATTTTATTTTAAATTCACAAGCTTTCGGAGGCTACCTCCTTCGTCAGGTGAACGTGAAGCACAGAATCCAGTAAAATGCAGAACAATAGAAAATCAAATAAAGTCTTCACTTCAGGATAATGGCTGGAAATCAGACATCTCACTGGAGAAAATCTCTGCTGGTTCAACAAAGGGTCTAATTATCCATCGGATCGGATAATCAGAGGATTGGCAGATTGCGAGCTCCTTCTATTCCTCTGGGCACTTGATGAATAATTAGTGGGACAGGATCCAATGAGGAAGATTATAAGGATGTGACTGGTGACAGAAGCTGAGCGAAACAGTGTGTCCACACCAAGGAATTACTGGGAAATCAGCATCAGCATCAGGCTGGACTGGGCCCAGACTCTCACATCCAGTGCATGGACATCCCATAATCACCAGGTATAACATCCCATAATTACCAGGTATAACATGACCATAATCACCAGGTATAACATCCCATAATCACCAGGTATAACATGACCATAATCACCAGGTATAACATCCCATAATCACCAGGTATAACATCCCATAATCACCAGGTAAAACATCCCATAATCACGAGGTAGAACATGACCATAATCACCAGGTATAACATCCCATAATCACCAGGTATAACATCCCATAATCACCAGGTATAACATGACCATAATCACCAGGTATAACATCCCATAATCACCAGGTATAACATCCCATAATCACCAGGTATAACATCCCATAATCCCCAGGTATAACATGACCATAATCACCAGGTATAACATCCCATAATCCCCAGGTATAACATCCCATAATCACCAGGTATAACATCCCATAATCACCAGGTGTAACATCCCATAATCCCCAGGTATAACATGACCATAATCACCAGGTGTAACATCCCATAATCCCCAGGTAAAACATCCCATAATCACCAGGCATAACATCCCATAATCCCCAGGTATAACATCCCATAATCACCAGGTATAACATCCCATAATCCCCAGGTAAAACATCCCATAATCCCCAGGTATAACATGACCATAATCCCCAGGTGTAACATCCCATAATCACCAGGTGTAACATCCCATAATCCCCAGGTATAACATCCCATAATCCCCAGTCATGAACTCGGGATCACAGTCTCAGGATCAGGGGTCGGCCATTTGGGACGGAGATGAGGAGAAATGTCTTCACTCCGAGGGTTGTGAAATTCCCTCCCCCAGAGGGCTGTCGATGCTCAGTCGTTCAGTATAATCAAGACTGAGATCGATCGGTTTCTGGAAACTCAGGGAATCAAAGGATATGGGGATCGGGCGGGAAAGTGGAGTTGAGGTGGAAGATCAGCCATGATCTTATTGAATGGCGGAGCAGGCTCCAGGGGCTGTGTGGCCCACTCCTGCTCCTATTTCTTGTGTCCTTATGTTCTTCTCAGGGTGACTCGGGATGGGCAATAAATGCCGGCCTTGCCAGCGACGCCCACATCCCGAGAATGAATGAAAGAAATGGAACCAATTCCCATTATCTCTTTGTCTCTCTCTGATGGGCCCATTGATCAGTAAACCTGCTCCCGTCCACCTGCGATTCGGGAAACAGGTGGGAATTTGGGATTATGAAGAACAGCGACTGTTATTTCGCAAAAGGTCAAGAATATTTAACTTTGATGAGCATCAAAGAATATCACAAATGAATGCAAATAACATTTAAACCATGTTAGATAAAATCACAGCGCTGAAACGGAACAGCTCAATTAAATTCAAGGATTGATCTTAATTCTGATTCACTGAGGTTTAAGTTGACTAATATTTACAATAATGTCTTAAGGGGCAGTATCTGTTATCCTGAGCATTTTATTGATCACACTGAAATCCATAAATACATTATCTCCTCATCGAATTCCAGTAATTATTTCATCCTGATAATTATTCTTGGTAAAAGCTATTTAATTTTTTATCCGGTGATCTAATTATTGGCTGTCCCAGTCCTGAATCAGCGAATGGAGAACAAGCTTGTTCCAAGGCTGATTTATAAGGAGGAAATTGAGAGAGAAAATGTGATTTAAAAAAGAAACTGCAGAGATTGGGGAGTTTCTGGTCAGTGTTAAAAGAAAGACCTGCATTTATACAGCACCTTTCACCACCTCAGGATGTCCCAAAGCGCTTTAGAGCCAATGAAATACTATTGAAGAGCAGTGACTTTTGTAATGAAGGATACACGGCAGCCAATTTGTGCACAGCAAGCTCCCACAAACAATAACGAGAGAAATTACCAGATATCCTGTTTTTAGGTGTTGGTTGAAGGATAAATGTTGGCCAGGAAGAGCTCCCCTGTTCTTCTTTAAAATAATCTCATTGGATATTTTACATCCACCTGAGAGGACAGGCACGTCCTCGGTCTAACATCTCCGAAAGACAGCACCTCCGACAGTGCAGCACTCCCTCAGTACTGCACTGGGAGTGTCAGTCGAAATCTTGTGCTCAAGTTTCTGGAGTGGGACTTCGAACCCATGGCTTTCAGGGATAAGAGTGCTGACACACAACACACTGAAACTGGACCCAGACCATAATATACAGTGTGATGTGGTTTGTGGAGATTACTCTCGGCGATGAGGATTTCTGAGTGAATGATATACATAATGAATGATCTGTTTATTAAGGGTTTGGTTTGGAGTTTCCATCACACTGGTTGATTGGGGATGAGTTGATGAGTTTGTCGTTCAGTTTGTGACACTTGCATTCCCAGACTGTGAATAATAACGGGCAGAATAACGGCAATTTAAATAATATTCAGAGTCTGCACCTTCTCCCAGTGAGGATCAGGAATCAGCTCGGTGCCATTTGCTCTCATTTATGCGGAGACAAACTCGGGGACTTGGGCTGATTTTTGCTTCAATTCCATCGACACAAACCTCTTCCCAACTTGCTCCGAGCAGCTGTTTCCAGATCTATTCCTGCCCGGTGATGGGATGGTTTGTTTGTTGACTGTGATGGGAAGATGTCTCTCCTTGTCTGCTGGGGAACGAGGAAGAAAAGGTTCAGGAGGTTCCCCGGGGGTCAGTCGGGACCTTTCAGGGGCCCCTTTACTGAAATATTAAAGGGGAAGCAAACTTGGAACCTGCCAGGTGAGGGGAGAGAGCGAGGGAGTGAGAAAAAGGGATGGGGAGGAGCTGAGGAGGGGAGGAGGGGGTGAGTGGGGAGAGGAAGATGTGAGCAGAGTTTGGGAGTTGCTTGCTGATAGAGGCAGGCGAGCGAGAGAAGTGGAAGAAAATCTTATTGACGTCTGTGTGTTGTTTGAAGTAAAGTCCAAGCCCATCAGTGATGGCGGGTTAGTCACCAGGGAGCGGCTGTCAGAGGGAGATGGGGACGGTGATGACCTTATATTGATGTTTCTGTCTGCTGGGCAGGATATGAAGAGAGGGAAATACTCTGACTGCTCTTTTCACTCTGCGATAGTCCACGGCCCACTAATTACTGGGAGGGTCGGGACACGAATGTGACGCGATTTGCATTTTGTAAATGTGGAGCTTGTCATCCTGCCCGTGACCTTTGAACGACGAGCTCTGGGGACAGTTTCCAACCTACCCTGATTGTCGCTGGATGTGCAAAGACTGTCTCACCATTCGCTGTCTCCATACTGATCACTGTCCACTGCCCATATCTCATAGAGTCAGAGAGAGCAGGAGAAACTTCTTCACACACAGTCGTGAGGTTAGTGGTTGAGGCAGAAACTATGTCAACAATGAAGATTAGATTGGATCAGTGGATGAAGGGAAAGGGGATGAAGTGATGTGGGAACAGGGGGGAAATGTGATTGGAACTATTTGCTCGTGTGGAGGGTAAACACCGACACGGACTGGATGGGCCGAATGGCCTGTGTCCGTGTTGTAACTTCTGTGTATTTCTGTGTCTGGGATCTGGTCGGTTTTGAAATGTTATTGTGCAGAATTGATGAGAATAAAACAGGATTGATTTTAACATTCAGGACGTGAGTTGATTTGTGGCGTGTTCTCAGTGTTTGACTGTGTGTGTTTAATGTCTCAGTTTGTCTTGTCTTTAACCTCACTGAAACGTTCTTACTCTGGGTCAGATCCGAGCTCTATCTGGAACCTCCATCAGCTGGAGTGAGTCCCAATCCCAGACTGGGCAGGATTAATGTGATCCTCAATCTATCAGCGTGTTGCTGCTTCACGGTGTGAGGATCCCCAGTGAGTGACGGTGGGAGGGGGAATGTCTCTGTCGATGGGACCTTGTTATCACAGGGCAGCTGATCCATCTTCATCATCTGGACAATCTTCAGTTCATTGTCGCAGCTCCTTCAGTGGTGGAAATACTCGGATCTTTCCGATCGTCAGGCTCCCTCCTGACATGGAGTTAATCCGCGTTCGGTCCGGAATTAATCCGCGTTCCGTCCGGAGTTAATCCGCGTTCGGTCCGGAGTTAATCCACGTTCGGTCCGGAGTTAATCCACGTTCGGTCCGGAGTTAATCCGCGTTCGGTCCGGAGTTAATCCACGTTCGGTCCGGAGTTAATCCGCGTTCCGTCCGGAGTTAATCCGCGTTCAGTCTGGAGTTAATCCGCGTTCCGTCCGGAGTTAATCCACGTTCGGTCCGGAGTTAATCCGCGTTCGGTCCGGAGTTAATCCACGTTCGGTCCGGAGTTAATCCGCGTTCCATCCGGAGTTAATCCGCGTTCGGTCCGGAGTTAATCCACGTTCGGTCCGGAGTTAATCCGCGTTCCATCCGGAGTTAATCCACGTTCGGTCCGGAGTTAATCCACGTTCGGTCTGGAGTTAATCCGCGTTCAGTCTGAAGTTAATCCACGTTCGGTCCGGAGTTAATCTGTGTTCGGTCTGGAGTTAATCCGCGTTCGGTCCGGAGTTAATCCGTGTTCGGTCCTGAGTTAATCCGTGCCTAACTCCTGATCTCACTCCAGTTCACGATGTGCAGATGAGGAAGAGCAGGGGGCCCAAGATTCAATCCTTGACCTCCTTCCTCCGGTGTCAGTGTGGCTCAGTGGGCAGGACTCTCACCTCCGAGTCAGAAGGTCGTGGGTTCAAGCCGCACTTGAGAGACTTGAGCACAAAATCCAAGCTGGCACTCCTGGTGTCAGTACAGAGGGAGCGCTGCACTGTCGGAGGGGCAGTACCGAGGGAGTGCTGCACTGTCGGAGGGTCAGTACTGAGGGAGTGCTGCACTGTCGGAGGGTCAGTACTGAGGGAGTGCTGCACTGTCGGAGGGTCAGTACTGAGGGAGTGCTGCACTGTCGGAGGGTCAGTACTGAGGGAGTGCTGCACTGTCGGAGGGTCAGTACTGAGGGAGTGCTGCACTGTCGGAGGGTCAGTACTGAGGGAGTGCTGCACTGTCGGAGGGTCAGTACTGAGGGAGTGCTGCACTGTCGGAGGGTCAGTACTGAGGGAGTGCTGCACTGTCGGAGGGTCAGTACTGAGGGAGTGCTGCACTGTCGGAGAGGCAGTACTGAGGGAGTGCTGCACTGTCGGAGGGTCAGTACTGAGGGAGTGCTGCACTGTCGGAGGGTCAGTACTGAGGGAGTGCTACACTGTCGGAGAGGCAGTACTGAGGGAGTGCTGCACTGTCGGAGGGTCAGTACTGAGGGAGTGCTGCACTGTCGGAGAGGCAGTACTGAGGGAGTGCTGCACTGTCGGAGGGTCAGTACTGAGGGAGTGCTGCACTGTCGGAGGGTCAGTACTGAGGGAGTGCTACACTGTCGGAGAGTCAGTACTGAGGGAGAGCTGCACTGTCGGAGGGTCAGTACTGAGGGAGTGCTGCACTGTCGGAGGGTCAGTACTGAGGGAGAGCTGCACTGTCGGAGGGTCAGTACTGAGGGAGTGCTGCACTGTCGGAGGGTCAGTACTGAGGGAGTGCTGCACTGTCGGAGGGTCAGTACTGAGGGAGTGCTGCACTGTCGGTGGGTCAGTACTGAGGGAGTGCTGCACTGTCGGAGGGTCAGTACTGAGGGAGTGCTGCACTGTCGGAGGGTCAGTACCGAGGGAGTGCTGCACTGTCGGAGGGTCAGTACTGAGGGAGTGCTGCACTGTCGGAGGGTCAGTACCGAGGGAGTGCTGCACTGTCGGAGGGTCAGTACTGAGGGAGTGCTGCACTGTCGGAGGGTCAGTACTGAGGGAGTGCTGCACTGTCGGAGGGTCAGTACCGAGGGAGTGCTGCACTGTCGGAGGGTCAGTACTGAGGGAGCGCTGCACTGTCGGAGGGTCAGTACCGAGGGAGTGCTGCACTGTCGGAGGGTCAGTACTGAGGGAGTGCTGCACTGTCGGAGGGTCAGTACTGAGGGAGTGCTGCACTGTCGGAGGGTCAGTACTGAGGGAGTGCGGCACTGTCGGAGGGTCAGTACTGAGGGAGTGCTGCACTGTCGGAGGGTCAGTACTGAGGGAGTGCGGCACTGTCGGAGGGTCAGTACTGAGGGAGTGATGCACTGTCGGAGGGTCAGTACTGAGGGAGTGCGGCACTGTCGGAGGGTCAGTACTGAGGGAGTGATGCACTGTCGGAGGGTCAGTACTGAGGGAGTGCGGCACTGTCGGAGGGTCAGTACTGAGGGAGTGATGCACTGTCGGAGGGTCAGTACTGAGGGAGTGCGGCACTGTCGGAGGGTCAGTACTGAGGGAGTGCTGCACTGTCGGAGGGTCAGTACTGAGGGAGCGCTGCACTGTCGGAGGGTCAGTACTGAGGGAGTGCTGCACTGTCGGAGGGGCAGTACCGAGGGAGCGCTGCACTGTCGGAGGGGCAGTACCGAGGGAGCGCTGCACTGTCGGAGGGGCAGTACCGAGGGAGCGCTGCACTGTCGGAGGGGCAGTACCGAGGGAGCGCTGCACTGTCGGAGGGTCAGTGCTGAGGGAGCGCTGCACTGTCGGAGGGGCAGTACTGAGGGAGAGCTGCACTGTCGGAGGGGCAGCACTGAGGGAGTGCTGTACTGTTGGAGGGTCAGTGCTGCACTGTTGGAGGGTCAGTGCTGCACTGTCGGAGGGTCAATACTGAGGGAGTGCTGTACTGTTGGAGGGTCAGTGCTGAGGGAGTGCTGCACTGTCGGAGGGTCAGTACTGAGGGAGTGCTGCACTGTCGGAGGGTCAGTACTGAGGGAGTGCTGCACTGTCGGAGGGTCAGTACTGAGGGAGTGCTGCACTGTCGGAGGGTCAGTACTGAGGGAGTGCTGCACTGTCGGAGGGTCAGTACCGAGGGAGTGCTGCACTGTCGGAGGGTCAGTACTGAGGGAGTGCTGCACTGTCGGAGGGTCAGTACCGAGGGAGTGCTGCACTGTCGGAGGGTCAGTACTGAGGGAGTGCTGCACTGTCGGAGGGTCAGTACTGAGGGAGTGCTGCACTGTCGGAGGGTCAGTACCGAGGGAGTGCTGCACTGTCGGAGGGTCAGTACTGAGGGAGCGCTGCACTGTCGGAGGGTCAGTACCGAGGGAGTGCTGCACTGTCGGAGGGTCAGTACTGAGGGAGTGCTGCACTGTCGGAGGGTCAGTACTGAGGGAGTGCTGCACTGTCGGAGGGTCAGTACTGAGGGAGTGCGGCACTGTCGGAGGGTCAGTACTGAGGGAGTGCTGCACTGTCGGAGGGTCAGTACTGAGGGAGTGCGGCACTGTCGGAGGGTCAGTACTGAGGGAGTGATGCACTGTCGGAGGGTCAGTACTGAGGGAGTGCGGCACTGTCGGAGGGTCAGTACTGAGGGAGTGATGCACTGTCGGAGGGTCAGTACTGAGGGAGTGCGGCACTGTCGGAGGGTCAGTACTGAGGGAGTGATGCACTGTCGGAGGGTCAGTACTGAGGGAGTGCGGCACTGTCGGAGGGTCAGTACTGAGGGAGTGCTGCACTGTCGGAGGGTCAGTACTGAGGGAGCGCTGCACTGTCGGAGGGTCAGTACTGAGGGAGTGCTGCACTGTCGGAGGGGCAGTACCGAGGGAGCGCTGCACTGTCGGAGGGGCAGTACCGAGGGAGCGCTGCACTGTCGGAGGGGCAGTACCGAGGGAGCGCTGCACTGTCGGAGGGGCAGTACCGAGGGAGCGCTGCACTGTCGGAGGGTCAGTGCTGAGGGAGCGCTGCACTGTCGGAGGGGCAGTACTGAGGGAGAGCTGCACTGTCGGAGGGGCAGCACTGAGGGAGTGCTGTACTGTTGGAGGGTCAGTGCTGCACTGTTGGAGGGTCAGTGCTGCACTGTCGGAGGGTCAATACTGAGGGAGTGCTGTACTGTTGGAGGGTCAGTGCTGAGGGAGTGCTGCACTGTTGGAGGTGCTGTCTTTTGAATGAGAATTTAAACCGAGGCCCCGTCTGCCCTCTCAAGTGGATGTAAAAGAGTCCCCGGCCATTATTTCAAAGAAGAGCAGGGAAGTTCTCCCCAGTGTCCTCACTAAAACAGATGATCTGGTCATTATCTCATTGCTGTTTGGGAACCATAGGTCCAAAGTCCCCTGTTCCTCCCGAGCCTGTTACACTCACCATACGTCATGTCTCAAATTACTCAGATGCTGGATCACAAAATATTATTCCTGAATGAAATCGATGTAATTTGTATTTGAGTGAATCAATACTAACTGTTCCCACCGTCTCCCTGGGGAACCTGTTCCATAGATTGACCACTCGCTCACTGAAATATTGTTCCCACAGATGAGTTTTGAATTGACCCCCTTTGAGCGCAGGCCGTGTCCTCGGGTTCTCCTGTTCTGGACGAGGTGAAACAGCTGGTCATGGTCGACATTATACAGTCCCTTTAGAATCCTAAACACAGGAACTGGGAATTTTTTTGTTTTTTTTATTCGTTCACGGGATGTAGGCGTCGCTGGCGAGGCCGGCATTTATTGCCCATCCCTAATTGCCCTCGAGAAGGTGGTGGTGAGCCGCCTTCTTGAACCGCTGCAGTCCGTGTGGTGACGGTTCTCCCACAGTGCTGTTAGGAAGGGAGTTCCAGGATTTTGACCCAGCGACAATGAAGGAACGGCGATATATTTCCAAGTCGGGATGGTGTGTGACTTGGAGGGGAACGTGCAGGTGGTGTTGTTCCCGTGTGCCTGCTGCTCTTGTCCTTCTAGCTGGTAGAGGTCGCGGGTTTGGGAGGTGCTGTCGAAGAAGCCTTGGCGAGTTGCTGCAGTGCATCCTGTGGATGGTACACACTGCAGCCACAGTGCGCCGGTGGTGAAGGGAGTGAATGTTTAGTGTGGTGGATGGGGTGCCAATCAAGTGGGCTGCTTTATCTTGGATGATGTCGAGCTTCTTGAGTGTTGTTGGAGCTGCACTCATCCAGGCAAGTGGAGAGTATTCCATCACACTCCTGACTTGTGCCTTGTCGATGGTGGAAAGGCTTTGGGGAGTCAGGAGGTGAGTCACTCGCCGCAGAATACCCAGCCTCTGACCTGCTCTCGTAGCCACAGTATTTATATGGGTGGTCCAGTTAAGTTTCTGGTCAATGGTGACACCCAGGATGTTGATGGTGGGGGATTCGGTGATGGTAATGCCGTTGAATGTCAGGGGGAGGTGGTTGGACTCTCTCTTGTTGGAGATGGTCATTGCCTGTCACTTGTCTGGCGCGAATGTTACTTGCCACTTATGAGCCCAAGCCTGGATGTTGTCCAGGTCTTGCTGCATGCAGGCTCGAACTGCTTCATTATTTGAGGGGTTGCAAATGGAACTGAACACTGTGCAGTCATCAGCGAACATCCCCATTTCTGACCTTATGATGGAGGGAAGGTCATTGATGAAGCAGCTGAAGATGGTTGGGCCTAGGACACTGCCCTGAGGAACTCCTGCAGCAATGTCCTGGGGCTGAGATGATTGGCCTCCAACAACTACCACCATCTTCCTTTGTGCTAGGTATGACTCCAGCCATTGGAGAGTTTTCCCCCTGATTCCCATTGACTTCAATTTTACTTGGGCTCCTTGGTGCCACACTCGGTCAAATGCTGCCTTGATGTCGAGGGCAGTCACTCTCACCTCACCTCGGGAATTCAGTTCATTTGTCCATGTTTGGACCCAGGCTGTAATAAGGTCTGGAGCTGAGTGGTCCTGGCTGAACCCAAACTGAGCATCGGTGAGCAGGTTACTGGTGAGTAAGTGCCGCTTGATAGCACTGTCGATGACACCTTCCATCACTTTGCTGCTGATTGAGAGTGGACTGATGGGGCGGTAATTGGCCGGATTGGATTTGTCCTGCTTTTTGTGGACAGGACATACCTGGGCAATTTTCCACATTGTCGGGTAGATGCCAGTGTTGTAGCTGTACTGGAACAGCTTGGCTAGAGGCGCAGCTAGTTCTGGAGCACAAGTCTTCAGCACTACAGCTGGGATGTTGTCGGGGCCCATAGCCTTTGCTGTATCCAGTGCACTCAGCCGTTTCTTGTTGTCACGTGGAGTGAATCGAATTGGCCGAAGACTGGCTTCTGTGATGGTGGGGATATCGGGAGGAGGCCGAGATGGATCATCCACTCGACACTTCTGGCTGAAGATGGTTGCAAACGCTTCAGCCTTGTCTTTTGCACTCACGTGCTGGACTCCGCCATCATTGAGGATGGGGATGTTTGCAGAGCCTCCTCCTCCCGTTAGTTGTTTAATTGTCCACCACCATTCACGACTGGATGTGGCAGGACTGCAGAGCTTTGATCTGATCCGTTGGTTGTGGAATCGCTTAGCTCTGTCTATAGCATGTTGCTTCCGCTGTTTAGCATGCATGTCGTCCTGAGTTGTAGCTTCACCAGGTTGGCACCTCATTTTTAGGTATGCCTGGTGCTGCTCCTGGCATGCTCTTCTACACTCCTCATTGAACCAGGGTTGATTCCCTGGCTTGTTGGTAATGGTAGAGTGAGGAATCTGCCGGGCCATGAGGTTACAGATTGTGGTGGAATACAATTCTGCTGCTGCTGATGGCCCACAGCGCCTCATGGATGCACAGTTTTGAGCCGCTAGATCTGTTCTGAATCTATCCCATTTAGCACGGTGGTAGTGCCACACAACACGTTGGATGGTGTCCTCAGTGCGAAGACGGGACTTCATCTCCACGAGGACTGTGAGGTGGTCACTCCTACCAATACTGTCATGGACAGATGCATTTGCAACAGGTAGATTGGTGAGGACGAGGTCAAGTAAGTTTTTCCCTCGTGTTGGTTCGCTCACCACCTGCCGCAGGCCCAGTCTGGCAGCTATGTCCTTCAGGACTCGGCCAGCTCGGTCAGTAGTGGTGCTACCGAGCCACTCTTGGTGATGGACGTTGAAGTCCCCCACCCAGAGTACATTTTGTGCCCTTACTACCCTCAGTGCTTCCTCCAAGTGGTGCTCAACATGGAGGAGGACTGATTCATCAGCTGAGGGAGGACGGTAGGTGGTAATCAGCAGGAGGTTTCCTTGCCCATGTTTGACCTGGTGCCATGAGATTTCATGGGGTCCAGAGTCAATGTTGAGGACTCCCAGGGCTACTCCCTCCTGACTGTATATCACTGTACCGCCACCTCTGGTGGGTCTGTCCTGCCGGTGGGACAGGACATACCCAGGGATGGTGATGGAAGAGTCTGGGACGTTGGCTGAAAGATATGATTCTGTGAGTATGGCTATGTCAGGCTGTTGCTTGACTAGTCTGTGGGACAGCTCTCCCAATTTTGGCACAAGTCCCCAGATGTTAGTAAGGAGGACCTTGCAGGGTCGACTGGGCTTGTTGTTTTGCCGTTGTCGTGTCCGGTGCCTCGTGGTCCGATGCCGGGTGGTCCGTCCAGTTTTATTCTTATTATGACTTTTTGTGGCGAGATTTTACAACTGAGTGGCTTGCTAGGCCATTTCAGAGGGCAATTAAGAATCAACCACATTGCTGTGGGTCTGGAGTCACATTTCGGCCAGACCGGGTAAGGACGGCAGGTTTCCTTCCCTAAAGGACATTAGTGAACCAGATGGGTTTTTACGACAATCCGGTAGTTTCATGGCCATCATTACTGATACTAGTATTTTAATTCCAGATTTTTCATTTAATTAATTGAATTTAATTAATTAATTGAATTTAAATTCGCCAGCTGCCGTGGCGGGATTTGAACTCATGACTCTGGATTTTAGTCCAGGCTTCTGGATTACTCGTCCAGTAACATAACCACTATGCTACCGTCCAGAAACAGCCGAGACCCTGGAACACACACAAGGTCGAGGGTGTTCAGTCTGAGCAACACTGCGATCAGATCCAATCAAATCAAAGCTACAGGATGAAACTGGCAAAGTGCGGTCGGAACAGGAAGGAAATTCCCGGAGTGGGAATCTCGGGAGCAGCAGGAGAGACATTTGGGAATGTTCACTCAGTCCTGAGTACTGGGTTTGGAGAAAATGTCCCACTCTGCAAATTGCTAAACAATCAGTCCCAGGATCAGAAAAGTGAAATGATTGGAGATTCAAGTGGAAACAATTTCACTTTATTAAAATTTAAACAGGCGACATCAGGCCCAGATATAAATCATGAATAAACTGGTGTGTGGAATGCAGGGTATGTTTGACCTTCAGATCAGCACTGCTCTGTCTGAGGATTTCTCTCAAACCTTTCATTAAACCTTCCAATTGTGTCTCCACAATCACCAATTTCTGGCACTGCTCAGGACTCAGGCCCTGAAATCACAACAGGGATAGTTTTGGAGAAATGATTAACATGTTCAGCTAAGAAAGAAAGACTTGAATTTATATAGCGCCTTTCACCACCTCAGGACGTCCCAAAGTGATTTACAGCCAATGAACTACTTTTGAAATGGAGTCACTGTTATAATATAGGAAACGTGGCAGCCAATTTGCGCACAGCAAGATCCCACACACAGAAATGTGATAAATGACAAGATAATCTGTTTCTTAGTGATATTGGTTGAGGGATAAATATTGACCAGGACACCTGGGAGAATTCTCGAACAATGCCTTGTGATCTTTTACAGCAACCCGAGAGGGCAGATGGGACCTCAGTTTAATGTCTCATCCGAAAGACGGCAACTCTGACTTGGGACATGGAGGGAGGATTGATGGGTCATTGGAAGAAGATTGATGGGTCGTTGAGAGAAGATTGATGGGTCATTGGAAGAAGATTGATGGAACTTGCGCTCCAGAGCGAGCCGTGCCTCCAGCCAAGCTGTTCCAGTACAGCTACAACACTGGCATCTACCCGACAATGTGGAAAATTGCCCAGTTATGTCCTGTCCACAAAAAGCAGGACAAATCCAATCCTGCCAATTACCGGACAGTGCTATCAAGCAGGCACATGGGAACAACACCACCTCCCCTTGACAGTCAACGGCATTACCATCACCGAATTCCCCACCATCAACATCCTGGGGGTCACCATTGACCAGAAACTTATCTGGACCAGCCATATAAATACTGTGGCTACAAGAGCAGGTCAGAAGCTGGGTATTCTGCGGCAAGTGACTCACCTCCTGACTCCCCAAAGCCTTTCCACCATCTACAAGGCACAAGCTGGAGTGTGATGGAATACTCTCCACTTACCTGGATGAATGCAGCTCCAACAACACTCAAGAAGCTTGACACCATCCAGGACAAAGCAGCCCGCTTGATTGGCACCCTATCCACCACACTAAACACTCCCTTTACCACTGGTGCACCGTGGCTGCAGTGTGTACCATCCACAGGATGCACTGCAGCAACTCGCCAAGGCTTCTTCGACAGCACCTCCCAAACCAGTGACCTTTCCCACCTAGAAGGACAAGGGCAGCAGACACATGGGAACAACACCACCTGCACGTTCCCCTCCAAGTCACACACCATCCCGACTTGGAAATATATCGCCGTTCCTTCATCATCGCTGGGTCAAAATCCTGGAACTCCCTTCCTAACAGCACTGTGGGAGAACCTTCACCACACGGACAGCAACGGTTCAAGAAGGCGGCTCACCATCACCTTCTCAAAGGCAATTAGGGATGGGAAATAAATGCCGGCCTCGCCAGCGATGCCCACATCCCATGAATGAATAAAAAATAAACATTGGGAGAAGATTGATGGGTCGTTGAGAGAAGATTGATGGGTCGTTGGGAGTAGATTGATGGGTCGTTGGGAGTAGATTGATGGGTCGTTGGGAGTAGATTGATGGGTCGTTGGGAGTAGATTGATGGGTCGTTGGGAGTAGATTGATGGGTCGTTGGGAGAAGATTGATGGGTCGTTGGGGGAAGATTGATGGGTCGTTGGGAGAAGATTGATGGGTCGTTGGGAGAAGATTGATGGGTCATTGAGAGAGGATTGATGGGTCGTTGGGAGAAGATCGCTGTGGAGGGGAAGAGAACCAAGAACCTCGGTCTGTGAAAACCAGTGGACGGTGTCGGCCGTGACTCAGTGGGGAGCAATCTCACCTCTGAGTGATGAAGATCATGGGTTCAAGACCGACTAACAACGGGCCTCACGAAGAGATCGAAATCTTCAGGTTATTTTAATCAGCCGACACTCCTGTAAAATTATATTAAATGTGATACAGAAACCATTCCCGGTTTAAATGAGGTCGGATGTCTGCTGTCTGCTCCCTGACCCCTGACCCCCGACATCAGCCCAGTCACCTCCTACCGCTGTAAAAGGCCCATCGTGGATCATCACCACTCAGAATCTTGTGGTGAAGTAACTGTAAACTCAACAAGAACCTCCGATTCCTCAAACACTCTCAGCTTCCTCTCTGTGGCCTGAAAAGGCCCCAGGCTTTTAGTTTCAGACCACATTCTGTCAGCTGTGATAATTAATCATTAATTCCCGGCCTGGTTCCCAGTGGGTGAGAGTTCGGTCTTATACTGGAACGCTGGGCTGATTGATCATGTTCTGGATTCAGAATGGAGGGAGATTCTGTTACATTCCGACTCGAATTTCACTCAACATCAAATGTGGGATTGGAGCAATTATCGTGTTTTGGGACCAATGATCTGTGGTCGATCTCTCAAACCGGAGGATTGTGAGAACAGGTCTTCCCGAATGAGTCTTAAACACTCTCCCCTCTGGGTCAGAAGGTTCGAGTCCCACTGCAGAGACTTGAACCCATAATCCAGGCTGACACTCCAGGGCAGCACTGAGGGAGTGCTGCACTGTCGGAGGGTCAGTACTGAGGGAGCGCTGCACTGTCGGAGGGTCAGTACTGAGGGAGTGCTGCACTGCAGGAGGGTCAGTACTGAGGGAGTGCTGCACCGTCGGAGGGTCAGTACTGAGGGAGCGCTGCACTGCAGGAGGGTCAGTACTGAGGGAGTGCTGCACTGCAGGAGGGTCAGTACTGAGGGAGCACTGCACTGCAGGAGGGTCAGTACTGAGGGAGTGCTGCACTGCAGGAGGGTCAGTACTGAGGGAGTGCTGCAGTGTCGGAGGGTCAGTACTGAGGGAGTGCTGCACCGTAGGAGGGTCAGAACTGAGGGAGCGCTGCACTGCAGGAGGGTCAGTACTGAGGGAGTGCTGCACTGTCGGAGGGTCAGTACTGAGGGAGTGCTGCAGCATCGGAGGGTCAGTACTGAGGGAGCGCTGCACTGCAGGAGGGTCAGTACTGAGGGAGTGCAGCACTGCAGGAGGGTCAGAACTGAGGGAGTGCTGCACCGTCGGAGGGGCAATACTGAGGGAGTGCTGCACCGTCGGAGGGTCAGTACTGAGGGAGTGCTGCAGTGTCGGAGGGTCAGTACTGAGGAAGTTACGTGCAGAGACTGGAGAACTAGGATGGTTCTCCTTCGAGTCGAGAAAGTTAAGTGGAGATTTAATTGAGGTTTTCAAAATCGTGAGGGGAGAAAAATTGGATAGGGGCCGTTTTTGGGCGTAGGTAGTGTGATGTGCTGTTACCCCGAGCCCAATGACCCCTGTGCAGGACACAAGTTTCAGCCCACCCGAGGACTCTCCTGCAATCAGCGTTCATTCCAGGCCTTGCGGGTGGAATCAATGCAATTCGTACTTTCCATCACCAGAGGGTGCTCAATCTCTTAAAGGGAGGATGTTTCTGAGAAATCTCTTAAAGGTAGCTGGTACCTGTTATTTGCTGAGCGGGAAATGAGAGTCGGAGAATCTGAAGGAGGGAAAATGGCGGAGTCACCGAGTGAATTCCCCGGGACCCGGGGTTTCTGCATCAGCCGATTAATCGCAGTCTGAGAGCTGCTGGATGTCCAGGTCAGACATTGAAATCCTCGCCGCCCGGCTCCCAGTGACTCAACACCTGATCGCAGCCTTTGGGAAGGAAGGTTTGGGGAGCAGTGAGCACTCGGTCTGGGCCCTCTCTCTCTCTCAATCAAATAGACCCAAATACAATTTAACTCAAAGAGGAACAAGAGCAGCCTGCGATCTCACTGAGTAACGGCTCCATTGGAGAGACACTGAGGAACTGACTCTTCACCGCCTCAGGACGGCCCAAAGCGCTTTACACACAATGAGGTGGGTTTGAAGTGTAGTCACTGTTGGAATGGAGGGAATGAGGCAGCTCATTGATGCACAGCAAGATCCCACAAACAGCAATGTGATAAATGATCAGATAATCTGTTTTTTCGTGATGTTAGTTGAGGGATAAATATAGCTCCCAGGTCACCGGGGAGAACTCCCCTGCTCTTCTTCCAATTGTAAACAATTTTACAACACCAAGTTATAGTCCAGCAATTTTATTTTAAATTCACAAGCTTTCGGAGGCTTCCTCCTTCCTCATGTGAACGATGTGGGAAAAAAAATGGAAGAAAAATTTTTTTTTTTTCCACATCGTTCACCTGAGGAAGGAGGAAGCCTCCGAAAGCTTGTGAATTTAAAATAAAATTGCTGGACAATAACTTGGTGTTGTAAAATTGTTTACAATTGTCAACCCCAGTCCATCACCGGCATCTCCACATCATGACTTCTTCCAATATTGGCGGTTCGATCGCGGAGGGTGAGGGTCCCGGGGAGGCAGCAGCCCAGATTATTTCTGTGGGTCCCTCCTGCTCCTCCATGACACACAAACATAATTGGCCACTTCCCTTTTCCGGGCCTCTTCGGTTCCATCGCCCGTGGAGCTGGTCGGAGTGAGCACAGCGCAGGCTCCGGCCTAAAATGGCGATTGGGGGCCTATTTACCCCGCTTTCCATATTAACAGGGGCTGATCGCCTGAAACAGGCGGTGATTTGGACACCCGGCGGGAGGCCCCTTTCAAAATGGCACCGGCTCCATCGCCGGGGTTACCGGGGCGGGAGAGGCGACTGACCCCCATTCTCAGACCGGGAGGGGAGTGAGAATCGACCCCCGAGTCTAACTTCACAATCCCCTCTTTTGAATTTGGACTTGGGTGTGCAGGGCACAATTTCAAAATTTGCAGATGGCACATATCTGGGAAGGACAATAAACAGTGCCCCACAGGCAGTGTGGGAACCAGGCCCCACGTTCCCCTCTCCTTCTCCCCTCCCCCCACTGTTGCTGGCAAAAACATACTGTTGTTACTTTTCCCCTCTCTTTCCCATGGTTCAAACAAGGTGATATTACAGCATCTGATGTTTGCAACAGCTTCTCACAGACTTTCAAGGCCTTGCATCTGTCTTACCTTTAACCTTCGAGACAATCTGCTGAATGAGACTTTTCCAATGTGGCCAACCTTCCCAGCATGTCGTCTTGAACAGTCAGTTTAACCGTTCCTTTGTTGAATTAATACTTTTAACCAAACTCAGCTCCTTTCATAACTGGTATTGAAAGTCCAAAATCCTTCAGTCACCCCTCAAGTGAGTGTGAGGTCGAACAACTCACTTTAACCCATTCATTGAATCTGAATTGCACTCACCACAGATAAGGTTAAACATTGTTACAAGAAGTTTAATCACCGTCACATTTACGCAAAAGTTCTTTCAAATACGACAAATGGAAAAGAAAAGTGTTACAATCACAACAAGCTGTATAATAACAAAAAGCAGAGACATGATTTTCACCCAAGGATGCTGTCCCACATTATAGACGACCTCCCTCCATTCATGATCCCCAGGGGTAGAGGTCCCCTTTTCAATGTCAGCATTACGTTGTTTCGAATGCACTGTCAGTCTATCAATATTAGGGGTTTTAAACTACAGAAGTAATCTAAGAAAGTGATTTCCCTCATTACTTCTCAGTCTTAATCTTCAACAATCTCCCCTCCCTCCTTTGTGGGATCCTGGGGCCTTATCTAAGGTCCTCATCCTGTGAGCATCACAGACCGATCTCCAGCCATTTGCTCTTCTAATCTAAGTTTCATTTGGTTAATATCACACATCATGATACAGACAAAGAAAATCATAATACATTGTACAGAAAACTACAGAAACTAGGCTCCCCCCAAATACTACCATATTATCAAGAAATCTTGGACTTGAAAGATCCTCCAGCTCTCCTTTTTACCATTATCCATCTTGTGTATAATTCTGGCTCAGTATTATTTCTCCCCGGCCCTCAGTTGTCCCAATTTCATCATTAACTCAAAGGAACCCAAACCTGAATTTTGGAAATCCAAATTCTATGTCTGTCTTTACTTTAATTTAAATCCCTCTGATCGGGACCAGTGTGTTTAACACTGTCCTGATTGTTTCATTAACTGGTCGGTTTCTCTATGGAGCATGTGTCAGTGCCTTGATTACCAAGTGTAAATCAGTAGTGATCCAGTATCTGTCCTCACTCTCCTGAGCACATTAACCATTTCATGTAGTGGTGTTGTCAACGTGACTGATCAATTAACGATTGTTAACTCCCCTTTCCTGACTTTCACTGGATTGTGTATTGATTCCTGATTGATGCCCTTTGGGGGTTGTTCCCAGGTGATCTTTGTTTCTCACCGGTCACTCACACATCGTTTTCCTGACCCTTTGGTTTTGGTAATCACAAAATGTCCCATTATCACCCATGACCACCTGGGACGCTGATTGTAGACCCCAATTGGTGGGGCAATTTTCCTGTTTATATCTCACACACTCATCACCTCCTCATGACTAATTAAGTTAAACATCCCATAATACTCCCATTTCATGTTGGTTGTGAGCCCGGGAGGAACCTTACTGTCCAATAAACAAAATCACCACCCCATAAAACACAGATTAAAAGTTCCCAGTCTGGTCCAATGAATCAATACATTTACTTAGTTTCGGACAGATGTGTTACCCCCCTGGGCAGTCCCAGAAGCTCTCAGCGATGCCCAGGAGACCCCGGGGGTGAAATTAGTCTCTGGCGTTAGTGCAACACGGGCAATAGTGAATGGACAGCCCATTTTACACCTGCACCATTTTCTTTCCCACTGAAGTCAGTGTAACTCGGGCTGTCGATTCACCATCGCTGTTTGGAGTGACCGTCAAAGAACAATTTCAAACCACAGCCTCAGATTTTCACAGCAGCACTTTAAAGGGACCGTGCCCTGTCACTACCATTCACTACTGAGATTAATACAGTCATGCCCTGTCACTATGATTCACTACTGCGATTCATGCAATTGTGCCCTGTCACTACTGAGATTCATGACGTTATGCCTGCCACTACTATTCACTACTGAGATTCATGACGCGTGCCTGCCACTACTATTCACTACTGAGATTCATGCAGTCATGTTTGCCACTATAATTCACTCCTGAGAGTAATGCTGTTGTTCCCAACACTACCAGGATTCACTGCAGAGATTAATGCGGTCATGCCTTCCATGACTATGATTCACTACTATGATTAATGCAATTGTGCCTGCCACTGCTACCATTCACCACTGAAATTAATGCACTCGTGCCTGCCTACTATGATTCACTACTGAGATTAACGCAGTCGGCCTTCAACTACTACGATTCACTACAATGATTAGTGCAATTGTGCCTGCCTCTAATATGATACAACAGCAACAACAACCTGCATTTATATAGCGCCTTTAACATAGTAAAACGTCCCAAGGTGCTTCACAGGAGCGTTATCAAATAAAATTTGACACCGAGCCACATAAAACTATTCGGACAAAAGCTTGGTCAAAGAAGTAGATTTTAAGAAGCATCTTAAAAGAGGAGAGATAGAGAGATGGAGCAGTTTAGGGAGGTAATTCCAGAGCTTAGGGCCTAGGCAGCTGAAGGCACGGCCGCCAATGGTGGAGTGATTAAAATCGGGGATGCTCAAGAGGCCAGAATTGGAGGAGCGCGGAGATCTCGGAGGGTTGTAGGGCTGGAGGAGGTTACAGAGATAGGGAGGGGCGAGGCCATGGAGGGATTTGAACACAAGGATGAGAATTTTAAAATCGAGGCGTTCCCGGACCGGGAGCCAGTGTAGGTCAGTGAGCACAGGGGGTGATGGGTGAACGGGACTCGGTGCGAGTTCGGATACGGGCAGCAGAGTTTTGGAGGAGCTGAAGTTTATGGAGGGGAAATGGGAGGCCGGCCAGGAGAGCATTGGAATAGTCAAGTCTGGAGGTAACAAATGCATGGATGAGGGTTTCAGCAGCAGATGAGCTGAGGCAGGGGTGGAGACGGGCGAAGTTACAGAGGTGGAAGTAGGCGGTCTTGGTGATGGAGAGGATATGGTGTCGGAAGATCATCTCAGGGTCAAATAGAACTCCAAGGTTGTGAACGGTCTGGTTCAGCCTCAGACAGTGGCCAGGGAGAGGGATGGAATCGGTGGCTAGGGGAGGAAATTTTTGCTCATTCTGGATGTCAGACAAACAGTGTGACAAATCAGAGACAGTGGAGGGGGTCGAGGGACGTACTACACTACTGAAATTAACGCAGTCGTTCCTTCCATGACGACAGTTCTCGACCGTGATTAATGCAGTCGCACCTGCCATTACTATAATTCACTACCGTGATTAATGCAGTCGTGCCTGACATTACTATAATTCACTACTATGATTAATGCAGTCGTGCCTGCCACTATTCTGATTCACTACTGTGATTAATGCAGTCATGCCTGCCACTATTCTGATTCACAACTGTGATTAATGCAGTCGTGCCTGCCACTATTCTGATTCACTACTGTGATTAATACCACTACAATTCTGCAACTAAAGTAGTAAAATTCTACAACTGAAGGAGACAATTAATTGGAACGCCACGAATTACAAGGAAACTCACCAAAAGCAGCTATTTTTAGCTTTAGTGACAGATCCTCACAAAGAAAATCACAAAGACCCCGGATCCTTAAAAGCAGCAAAACACTGAGCTCCTGACATCATCAGAGGGGCAGAGCCAGGAGTGACATCATCAGAGGGCCAGAGCCGGGAGTGACATCATCAGAGGGGCAGAGCCGGGAGTGACATCATCAGAGGGGAAGAGCTGGGAGTGACATCATCAGAGGGCCAGAGCCGGGAGTGACATCATCAGAGGGCCAGAGCCGGGAGTGACATCATCAGAGGGCCAGAGCCGGGAGTGACATCATCAGAGGGGCAGAGCCGGGAGTGACATCATCAGAGGGGCAGTGCCGGGAGTGACATCATCAGAGCGGCAGAGCTGGGGGTGACATCATCAGAGGGGCAAACTGGGAGTGACACCATCAGAGGGGCAGACCGGGAGTGACATCACCAGAGGAGCTGACCCGGAAACGACAGCACCAGAGGGGCAGACCTGGAAATGACATCATCAGAGCCCAAACCAGAAGTGACCTCATCCGAGTCTCTGATATCAGGATTAATTTAACAGTTTTAGGGATTTATTCCCACAGTAAAATGCCGGAAACACGGGTTCAGTGAATGTGGTTTGAAATGTGTGTAAATGTGTCAGTGAGTCAGTGACCCGGTGAAATGACACAGTCCCGGCCTCGTAGTCCAACTGAACTCGGATCCGGTTGTTAGGTGAGATCAGTGTGAGGGGAGTGAGCCGGGAATTGTGCCAGGCTCCGAGAGAAACATTATAATAATATAAACACCAGGATTTACTGTTGTTCCCAAGATCAGAGTTTCTCCCCTCCCTCACTGCACTCCCACACACAATCCCTATTCCCCAACGTTTCCCATCAGTCTCCACATCCCAGGAATGGGATCCTGAGGAGAAACTCTGGGAGCAGAGGACTTGGGGCCAGACTGTGAACCTCTCTGGGTGAGGTGGGCAGGGCTGTTTCTGTTCAGTCCCTGTTACTGATCTCAGATCATCCGACAGAACCAAGTTCCAGTTTGCTGTCTTTGGATCCAGGCTCATCGCTGACCTTTGCCCTAGAGAGGAGAGAAGAGATTGGTCAGACAGGGTTATTCCACTCCCATCAATGATTGACAGCTGCAGGGTGGGAGTGTCAGTATTTCCCAGACACTGTCAGCCCCATATTACCTCTGAGACTGTGTTCATCCCCTGTTGAATAAATGGCCTTTGATCAGAATCCCTGTTAAATAGCAGTGTGTGGGTCCCAGTGCTGTACACTCAGTGCAAACACGCAAGCCCCTGGCACTGTGCACACGTTCTCCCAGACACAATGGAGGGGATTCACCGGCACACAACACATCCCACAGATTCACAGTCGCAGCCCCACAATCTCAGCACTGGCTGTACTGGGAACACACAGCTCACAGGAGTGTGCCCTGGGCTCTCTCCCTCCTGTTACTGTTCCATCCTGAATACAGGAGTGTGTCCTGGGCTCTCCCCCTCCTGTTACTGTTCCATCCTGAATACAGGAGTGTGTCCTGGGCTCTCCCCCTCCTGTTACTGTTCCATCCTGAATACAGGAGTGTGCCCTGGGCTCTCTCTCTCCTGTTACTGTTCCATCCTGAATACAGGAGTGTGTCCTGGGCTCTCTCCCTCCTGTTACGCTGCTCACAGCTCTGATTAAAGTCTCCACTGGTTTACACACAGCAGTGAGGATTCAGTTGTGAATTGAGATGAATCTGATGTCCCTTCTGTACATTAAACTGTTGCTCCCTGTTCACTCTGAATTCACCAACACTCCCTCTGGCCCTGGGTCTGAGACTTGGACCAATTCCGAGCTGTGAGGAGGGAACAGGTGCAGGAACTCGACCCTCGAATCCCTCGCACTGAACCCTGACTGAAGAAACATCACCGTGAAAGAAAGGGTTAAATAGGAAAATAGAGGTTTAAGTAGGAAAATAAAGATTTCAATAGAAAAATAGGGTTAAATAGGAAAATAATGCGTGAAATAGAAAAATAAAGAGTTGAATAGAAAAGGGTTGAATAGAACAACAAAGAGCTAAATAGAAAAATAAAGAGTTAAATCGAAAAATAAAGAATTAAATAGAAAAGGGTTGAATAGAACAACAAAGAGCTAAATAGAAAAATAAAGAGTTGAATAGAAAAATGAAAGTTTAAATAGAAAAATAAGGGGCTCAATTTGGCAATGGTGGTGGGTTGGCAGCTGGCTGCTGTCAGGAGCTGCAGTGTGAGGTGTGGGGGAGAGAGAGAGGGAGCCAGATGTCATCCGGCACTGGAACGGAAGACCGGCGGGGGGTGGGGGGGGAGAGAGAGTGGAAGATCCGGGGTGGGGGGGAAGAGGGGAAGATTGGGGGGGAGAATGGAAGATGGGGGCAGAGAGGGGGAAGATCGGGGGAGGCGGAAGATCGTGAGGACATCAGGGGAAGATCGGGGGGTGAAGAGGGGGACATCGGGGGGGTGAAGGGTGGGACATCGGGGGGGTGAAGGGTGGGACATCGGGGGGTGAAGAGGGGGACATCGGGGGGTGAAGGGTGGGACATCGGGGGGGTGAAGAGGGGGACATCGGGGGGGTGAAGGGTGGGACATCGGGGGGTGAAGAGGGGGACATCGGGGGGTGAAGGGTGGGACATCGGGGGGGTGAAGGGTGGGACATCGGGGGGTGAAGAGGGGGACATCGGGGGGTGAAGAGGGGGACATCGGGGGGTGAAGGGTGGGACATCGGGGGGGTGAAGAGGGGGACATCGGGGGGTGAAGGGTGGGACATCGGGGGGGTGAAGGGTGGGACATCGGGGGGTGAAGGGTGGGACATCGGGGGGGTGAAGAGGGGGACATCGGGGGGTGAAGGGTGGGACATCGGGGGGGTGAAGGGTGGGACATCGGGGGGTGAAGGGTGGGACATCGGGGGGGTGAAGAGGGGGACATCGGGGGATGAAGGGTGGGACATCGGGGGGTGAAGGGTGGGACATCGGGGGGTGAAGGGTGGGACATCGGGGGGGTGAAGGGTGGGACATCGGGGGGTGAAGGGTGGGACATCGGGGGGGTGAAGAGGGGGACATCGGGGGGTGAAGGGTGGGACATCGGGGGGGTGAAGAGGGGGACATCGGGGGGTGAAGAGGGGGACATCGGGGGGGTGAAGAGGGGGACATCGGGGGGTGAAGAGGGGGACATCGGGGGGGGGTGAAGAGGGGGACATCGGGGGGGGTGAAGAGGGGGACATCGGGGGGGTGAAGAGGGGGACATCGGGGGGTGAAGAGGGGGACATCGGGGGGGTGAAGAGGGGGACATCGGGGGGGTGAAGAGGGGGACATCGGGGGGGTGAAGAGGGGGACATCGGGGGGTGAAGAGGGGGACATCGGGGGGTGAAGAGGGGGACATCGGGGGGGGTGAAGAGGGGGACATCGGGGGGGGTGAAGAGGGGGACATCGGGGGGGTGAAGGGTGGGACATCGGGGGGTGAAGAGGGGGACATCGGGGGGTGAAGAGGGGGACATCGGGGGGGTGAAGAGGGGGACATCGGGGGGGTGAAGAGGGGGACATCGGGGGGGTGAAGGGTGGGACATCGGGGGGTGAAGAGGGGGACATCGGGGGGTGAAGAGGGGGACATCGGGGGGGGGTGAAGAGGGGGACATCGGGGGGTGAAGAGGGGGACATCGGGGGGGGTGAAGGGTGGGACATCGGGGGGGTGAAGAGGGGGACATCGGGGGGGTGAAGAGGGGGACATCGGGGGGTGAAGGGTGGGACATCGGGGGGGTGAAGGGTGGGACATCGGGGGGTGAAGGGTGGGACATCGGGGGGGTGAAGAGGGGGACATCGGGGGGGTGAAGAGGGGGACATCGGGGGGTGAAGGGTGGGACATCGGGGGGGTGAAGAGGGGGACATCGGGGGGTGAAGAGGGGGACATCGGGGGGGTGAAGAGGGGGACATCGGGGGGTGAAGAGGGGGACATCGGGGGGGTGAAGAGGGGGACATCGGGGGGGTGAAGAGGGGGACATCGGGGGGGTGAAGAGGGGGACATCGGGGGGGTGAAGAGGGGGACATCGGGGGGTGAAGAGGGGGACATCGGGGGGGGGTGAAGAGGGGGACATCGGGGGGGGTGAAGAGGGGGACATCGGGGGGGTGAAGGGTGGGACATCGGGGGGTGAAGAGGGGGACATCGGGGGGTGAAGAGGGGGACATCGGGGGGGTGAAGAGGGGGACATCGGGGGGGTGAAGAGGGGGACATCGGGGGGGTGAAGAGGGGGACATCGGGGGGTGAAGAGGGGGACATCGGGGGGTGAAGAGGGGGACATCGGGGGGTGAAGAGGGGGACATCGGGGGGGGTGAAGATGGGGACATCGGGGGGGTGAAGGGTGGGACATCGGGGGGTGAAGAGGGGGACATCGGGGGGTGAAGAGGGGGACATCGGGGGGGTGAAGAGGGGGACATCGGGGGGGTGAAGAGGGGGACATCGGGGGGGTGAAGGGTGGGACATCGGGGGGTGAAGAGGGGGACATCGGGGGGTGAAGAGGGGGACATCGGGGGGGGGTGAAGAGGGGGACATCGGGGGGTGAAGAGGGGGACATCGGGGGGGGTGAAGGGTGGGACATCGGGGGGGTGAAGAGGGGGACATCGGGGGGGTGAAGAGGGGGACATCGGGGGGTGAAGAGGGGGACATCGGGGGGTGAAGAGGGGGACATCGGGGGGGTGAAGAGGGGGACATCGGGGGGGTGAAGAGGGGGACATCGGGGGGTGAAGGGTGGGACATCGGGGGGGTGAAGAGGGGGACATCGGGGGGGTGAAGAGGGGGACATCTTGGGGTGAAGAGGGGGACATCGGGGGGTGAAGAGGGGGACATCGGGGGGTGAAGAGGGGGACATCGGGGGGGTGAAGAGGGGGACATCGGGGGGTGAAGGGTGGGACATCGGGGGGGTGAAGAGGGGGACATCGGGGGGGTGAAGAGGGGGACATCGGGGGGTGAAGAGGGGGACATCGGGGGGTGAAGAGGGGGACATCGGGGGGTGAAGAGGGGTACATCGGGGGGTGAAGAGGGGGACATCGGGGGGTGAAGAGGGGGACATCGGGGGGTGAAGGGTGGGACATCGGGGGGGTGAAGAGGGGGACATCGGGGGGGGGGTGAAGAGGGGGACATCGGGGGGGTGAAGAGGGGGACATCGGGTGGGTGAAGGGTGGGACATCGGGGGGTGAAGAGGGGGACATCGGGGGGTGAAGAGGGGGACATCGGGGGGGTGAAGAGGGGGACATCGGGGGGTGAAGAGGGGGACATCGGGGGGTGAAGAGGGGGACATCGGGGGGTGAAGAGTGGGACATCGGGGGGTGAAGAGGGGGACATCAGGGGGTGAAGAGGGGGACATCAGAGCGGAGGACATCGGAGAAGGGTGCAAACGTGGGTAAATTTAGTGTTTTTATTTCCGTCTATAGTTTTTTATTTAATTTATTTTGTTTCTTGTTCCCTGATCCGGCCTTCATGCCTGGTTTTAGAACCAGGTGCCCATTCTAATCCCACCTTCCAGCACCCGGTCCGTAGCCCTGCAGCTTACAGCACTTTAGGTGCAGGTCCAGGTACTTTTTAAAAGAGCTGAGGGTCCCTGCCTCTACCACCAATTCGGGCAGCGAATTCCATACACCTCTGGGTAAAAAAGTTTTTCCTCATGTCCCCTCTAATCCTTCCGCCAATCAGCTTAAATCAATGTCCTCTAGTTCTTGAACTCTCCACTAGGGGAAACAGGTACTTCCTGTCTACTCTATCTAGGCCCCTCATAATTTTGTACACCTCAATCAAGTCTCCCCTCAGCCTCCTCTGCTCCAAGGAAAACAACCCAGCCTATCCAATCTCTCCTCGTAGCTGCAATTTTCAAGCCCTGGCAACATTCTTGTAAATCTTCTCTGCACTCTCTCCACAGCAATTAAGTCCTTTCTGTAATGTGGTGACCTGAACTGCGCACAATACTCCAGCTGTGGCCTTACCAGCGTTTTATACAGTTCCATCATTACATCCCTGCTTTTGTATTCTATACCTCGGCTAATAACGGAGAGCATTCCGTATGCCTTCTTCAAAACCTTATCCACCTGTACTGCCACCTTCAGGGACCTGTGCACATGCACTCCAAGGTCTCTCACTTCCTCTACCCCTCTCAATATATTCCCGTTTACTGCGTATTCCCTTTTACTGTTTGCCCTCCCTAAGTGCATTACCTCACACTTCTCCGGGTTGAACTCCATTTGCCACTTTTCCGCCCACTTCACCAACCCATTGATATTTTCTTGGAGTCTACAGCTATCCTCTTCACTATCAACTACACGGACAATTTTTGTGTCGTCTGCAAATTTGCCAATCATACCCCCTACATTCAAGTTCAAATCATTAATATAAACCACAAACAGCAAGGGACCCAACACTGAGCCCTGTGGCACACCACTGGAAACGGATTTCCATTCACAAAGACATCCATCGACTTTTACACTTTATTTCCTGTTACTGAGCCAATTTTGGATCCAATTCATCACATTTCCCTGTATCCCATGGGCTTTTACCTATCTGACCAGTGTGCCATGTGGGACTTTGTCAAATGCCTTACTAAAATCCATGCAGACAACATCCACTGCACTACCCTCATCAATCCTCCTTGTCACTTCCTCAAAGAATTCAATCAGATTTGTAAGACATGACCTTCCCTGAACAAATCCATGCTGACTATCCCTGATCAAACCATGCCTTTCCAAGTGACAGTTTATCCTATCTCTCAGTATTGATTCTAATAGTTTGCCCACCACCGAGGTAAGACGGACCGGCCTATAATTGTTCGGCCTTTCCCTCGTACCCTTTTTAAACAATGGCACTACGTTTGCAGTCTTCCAGTCCTCCGGTACCTCCCCTGTATCTAGTGAGGATTGGAAAATGATCCTCAGGGCATCCGCTATTTCCTCCCTGGCTTCCTTCAATAGCCTAGGAAACAATCCATCCGCCCCTGGTGACTTATCAACTTTCAAGGATTCCAGTCCCTCTAGTACTTCCTCTCTCGTTATGTTTACTTTATCCAATATTTCACAGCTCTCCTCTTTAACTACTATGTCCGGATCATCCCTTTCCTTTGTGAATATGGAGACAAAATATTCATTTAAAACCCTACCCACATCCTCTGCTTCTGCACACAAGTTACCCTTATCATCCCTGATAGGTCCCACCTTTTCCTTAGCTAGCCTCTTGTTCTTAATGTACTGAAAAAGCCGCCCAGGTAAGTTAAAAATCTTTCTAAGTACTTAATCTGTCACAGGGAAAGTGCCTTAAGTACCTCAATGAGGTACATTTGGCTCTTTAACTGTCATCCCGCCAGCTTTAATTGCCGGCGGGACTTCCGTTTTCGGGTTGCCAGCGTGCACACAGGTGGGTCCCTGGGAAACTCGGAAGTCGGCGGGTTGGAGCCGGCTTCCGAACCCAAACGGGATTTCTGCGATTTTCGGAGTCCCCCCCATCCCCCCCACCTTGCCTCCAACACGCCCGCAATTGCCTCCTAAAATCACCCCCAAAGAGTTAAATAGAAAAAGGGTTAAATAGATAAATAAAGATTTAAATAGAAAATTAAGGGTTAAATAGAAAAATAAGGAGGTGACTAGAAATTTAAAAATAAAAATTTATATAGAAAAATAAAGGGTTAAATAGGAACAGAGTTAAATAGAAAACTAAAGAGTTAAATAGAAAATGAAGGGTTAAATAGAAAAAGGTACGAATAGAAAAATAAATTAAAAGAGAAAAATAAAGATTTAAATAGGAAAATGAAGGGTTAAACAGAAAAATAGGATTAAATAGAAAAATAAGGAGGTGACTAGAAAATTAAAAAATAAAAATTTATACAGAAAAATAAAGGGTTAAATAGGAACAGAGTTAAATAGAAAACTAAAGGGTTAAATAGAAAACTAAAGAGTTGAATAGAAAAATAAAGGATTAGAGAAAATAATAAAGGATTAAATAGAAAAATAAAGGGTTAAATAGAGATTAAAAACAGTCAGTGTGATCCCCTGTGATATAAACACAACTTGGAATATTCCCGCTCTCCCCCCGATCCCTGTCGACTGCTCGATGACAATCCCTGGGACAGGGGCTGCCCCTGTTGAGCTGATTCTGCCCCCTCCCCGGAGCACAGATACTGACAGCCCTGTGAGGGACAGTGTCCCTTTAAGAGACACTCTGATTGACAGTGTAACCCCGCCCCTACCTGACCCATGGTGGGTGAAGCTTTGGCCCATTACAATGAGGAATGTTTAAAGCAGGTGTCACTGGCGACTGAGGATTAATCTCAGGCTCCTGATCCACACACACAGGGACCTGAGATTAAAGTTCGGGGATATTCCCAGCTGTCTGAACACAACTAACCCGACCTGCTACCAGTCCCCTATAGAATCATAGAATCAGACAGTAAGAAGGAGGCCATTCGGCCCATTGTGCCCGTGCCGGCTCTTTGAAATAGCTATCCAGTTAGTCCCACTACCCCGCTTTTTCCCCAATGCCCTGTAAAATTTTTCCTTTTCAAGTATTTATCCAGTTCCCTTTTGAAAGTTTCTACTGAATCTGCTTCCACCGCCCTTTCAGGCAGCGCATCCAGATCATCAAAACTAGCTGCGTAAAATATTTCTCCTCATCTCCCGTCTGGTTCTTTTGCTAATTACCTTAAATCTGTGTCCTCTGGTTGCTGACCCCCCGCCAGTGGAAACAGTTTCTCTCTCTGGACTCGATCAAAACCACTCAAAATTTTGAACACCTCTATTAAATCTCCCCTTAACCTTCTCTGCTCTAAAGAGAACAATCCCAGCTTTTCCAGTCTCTCCACATAACTGTAGTCTCTCATCCCTGGTACCACTCTAGTATATCTCCTCTGCACCCTCTCCAAGGCATTGACATACATACAATTACATACAATACATCACAGCCTCGATTAGGGTGTGATCTTTCAAGGCCTCTTTCATTAAATGTGGTTTTAAATGAAGGGAGCAAAAGGAAGTTTCACATTTCAGACACGTCTTCACAGCCGGAGTTCGATTCCCATCACAGTACTCACACATGACACAGCCTGAATCGGCAGGAGGCTGTGAGCGATTGTATTTCTCCACAATATTACACAGCGTGAAGTTTCTCTCCAGACTGGGCCTGGGGTTGAATTTCCGGCGACACTGAGGGCACTCAAACCCTTCTGGGCCTGCTGTCTGGGCCCAAACTCCCTCAATACATTTCAAACAGAAACTGTGCAGACAGGGTAATATCACCGGGTCCTGGTACACCTGGAGACACACAGCACAGGTTAATTCATCCTCGAAAGCTCCGGGCTCCATTCCTACAGCACCTGAAAGAGTTTTCAAGTTTTCACGCAGCAAAGAAGAGAGGGCAAGGAAGCAGACCAGGAAGGAGTGAAAATGTTAGTTTCACTTTCATTTCTCACTTTGGTTGAAGATGAACCCTTTCAGGCCTGCAGTAGCAGCTCAGAACCAAAATCAGAAAAACAAGATTGCAATTTTACAATCTGGAGCCAGAATACAGCAAGCTGGACTCAGTAAACACAAACCGAAAACTAATCAGCTCAGACCAGACCCTAAACGGTTTAACAAATGATTTAAAACTGATATAAAGAGGAACAATAACCTTCACAAATCCCCCAGAGAGGAAAGGGAAGGAGCTCTCTGGGAGGAATAGAAAAATATACAGAAAAAGTTAAAATATTTATCAGTGGGGCAAAGAGAGATGAGAAAAAGCAAAGCAGCAGAGGCTACAAGTCTTAGTAAACTCGACACGAAACATGTCCGACCAACACAGAGCTGGAAACCAACAAAGACAAAAGAATGTTGGACAACAAATCCAAAACAGGAGAATACAGTCAGAGGAAGTCATGGTCAAACTGTACAGGGCTCTGGTCAGACCCACTCGAGTACTGTGTCCAGTTCTGGTCAGACCCACCCCGAGCACTGTGTCCAGTTCTGGTCAGACCCACCCCGAGCACTGTGTCCAGTTCTGGTCAGACCCACCCCGAGCACTGTGTCCAGTTCTGGTCAGACCCACTCGAGCACTGTGTCCAGTTCTGGTCAGACTGCACCTCGAGTAATTTGTCCAATTCTGGTCAGTCTCACCTCGAGTACTGTGTCCAGTTCTGGTCAGACCCACCTCGAGAACTGTGTCCAGTTCTGGTCAGACTGCACCGAGAGTACATAAGAACATAAGAAATAGGAGCAGGAGTATGCCAATCGGCCCCTCGAGCCTGCTCCGCCATTCAATAAGATCATAGCTGATCTGATCCTAACCTCAAATCTAAATTCATGTCCAATTTCCTGCCCACTCCCCGTAACCCCTAATTCCCTTTACTTCTAGGAAACTGTCTATTTCTGTTTTAAATTTATTTAATGATGCAGCTTCCTGGGGCAGCAAATTCCACAGACCTACTACCCTCTGAGTGAAGAAGTTTCTCCTCATCTCAGTTTTGAAAGAGCAGCCCCTTATTCTAAGATTATGCCCCCTAGTTCTAGTTTCACCCATCCTTGGGAACATCCTTACAGCATCCACCCGATCAAGCCCCTTCACAATCTTATATGTTTCAATAAGATCGCCTCTCATTCTTCTGAACTCCAATGAGTAGAGTCCCAATCTACTCAACCTCTCCTCATATGTCCACCCCCTCATCCCCGGGATTAACTGAGTGAACCTTCTTTGTACTGCCTCGAGAGCAAGTATGTCTTTTCTTAAGTATGCAGTATTCCAGGTGCGGTCTCACCAATACCTGATATAACTGCAGCAATACCTCCCTGTTTTTATATTCTATCCCCCCAGCAATAAACGCCAACATTCCGTTGGCCTTCTTGATCACCTGCTGCACCTGCAAACTAACATTTTGATTTTCTTGTACTAGGACCCCCAGATCCCTTTGTACTGCAGTACTTTCCAGTTTCTCGCCATTAAGATAATAACTTGCTCTCTGATTTTTCCTGCCATAATGCATAACCTCACATTTTCCAATATTGTATTGCATCTGCCAAATCTCCGCCCACTCACCCAGCCTGTCTATATCCCCTTGTAGGTTTTTAATGTCCTCCTCACTCTCTACTTTCCCTCCCATTTTTGTATCATCTGCAAACTTTGATATGTTACACTCGGTCCCCTCCTCCAAATCGTTAATATAGATTGTAAAGAGTTGGGGACCCAGCACCGACCCCTGTGGAACACCACTGGCTACAGGTTGCCAGTCCGAGAATGTACCATTTATCCCAACTCTCTGCTTCCTGTTAGATAACCAATCCTCCACCCAGGCCAGAATATTACCCCCAATCCAGTGATTCTTTATCTTGAGCAATAATCTTTTATGTGGCACCTTGTCGAATGCCTTCTGGAAGTCCAAATACACTACATCCACTGGTTCCCCTTTATCCACCCTGTACGTTATATCCTCAAAGAACTCAAGCAAATTTGTCAGACATGACTTCCCCTTCGTAAAGCCATGCTGACTTTGTCCTATTAAATTATGTTTATCCAAATGTTCAGCTCCTGTCTCCTTAATAATTGACTCCAAAATTTTACCCACCACAGATGTTAAGCTAACTGGTCTATAATTTCAAGCCTTCTGCCTACTACCCTTTTTAAATAAGGGTGTTATATTGGCAGTTTTCCAATCTGCCGGGACCTTTGCCGAGTCCATAGAATTTTGGAAAATTATTACCAAAGCATCCACAATCCCTACTGCCACTTCCCTCAAGACCCGAGGATGTAAGCCATCAGGTCCAGGGGATTTATCCATTCATCTTTTTAATTATTTTTTGTACCTGTCCACTGGCGTTTAGTGATTTCTGTACTTGGGCCCCTAAATCTCTCTGCTCCTCCACAGTTCCCGGCTTCTCACTATTTAGAAAATACTCTGATCGATCTTTCTTAGGTCCAAAGTGAATGACCTCACACTTCCCCACATTGAACTCCATCTGCCCCAGTTTTGCCCACTCACTGAATCGACCAATGTCCCTTTGCAACTTTCTGCTCCCATCTACACTATTTACTGTGTCACCTAACTTAGTGTCGTCAGCAAACTGAGATACACGGCTCTCTATTCCTTCATCCAAGTCACTGATAAATATAAATTTAACCCCGACTGATTCTTTTTCCTGCCCCAGTTTAATGAGACCGAGACCATGAGGAGCCCACGGTCAACACATCAGACCAGTTACACTTTACCCACTAAACCATGGGCAGGGGGGCTTCAATAACTGATTGCTCGGTCTCTGAAAGGAACCAGGAATGCTCACTAATATTTCACCGTCAATTCCTTTTGTGGATGTGCACTAAGTGCTGGTCTTACCAGCAACACCACATCCCATGAATGAATTAAAAAATATGCAGATACGCACACACATGCATACACACACATATAAGCATATACATATGCACACACGTACATACATAAACACATAAACATAGACACACATGTTCGTTGACAACCCCTCAGATAATGAAGCAGTCCGTGCCTGCATGCAGCAAGACCTGGACAACATCCAGGCTTGGGCTGATACGTGGCAAGTAACATTCGCACCAGACAAATGCCAGTCAATGACCATCTCCAACAAGGGAGAGTCTAACCACCTCCCTTTGACATTCAACGGCATTACCATCGCCGAATCCCCCACTATCAACATCCTGGGGGTCACCATTGACCAGAAACTTAACTGGACCAGCCACATAAATACTGTGGCTACAAGAGCAGGTCAGAGGCTGGGTATTCTGCAGCAAGTGACTCACCTCCTGACTCCCCAAAGCCTTTCCACCATCTACAAGGCGCAACTCAGGAGTACGATGGAACAATTTGCCTGGATGAATGCAGCTCCAACAACACTCAAGAAGCTCGACACCATCCAGGACAAAGCAGCCCGCTTGACTGGCATCCAATCCAACACCCTAAACATTCACTCCCTTCACCACCAACGCACCATGGCTGCAGTGTGTGCCATCTACAGTATGCATTGCAACAACTCACCAAGGCTTCTTTGAAAGCACCTCCCAAACCTGCGACCTCTACCACCTAGAAGGACAAGAGCAGCAGGCACATGGGAACAACACCACCTGCACGTTTCCCTCCAAGTCACACACCATCCCGACTTGGAAATATATCGCCATTCCTTCATCGTTGCTGGGTCAAATTCCTGGAACTCCCTTCCTAACAGCACTGTGGGAGAACCTTCACCACACGGACTGCAGCGGTTCAAGAAGGCGGCTCACCACCACCTTCTCGAGGGCAATTAGGGATGGGCAATAAATGCTGGCCTCGCCAGTAACGCCTACATCCCATGAACAAATAAAAAATTTACACTATACCTACACACACACATATATACACATATACATATAGACACACACAGACATAAACACATACACATACATTCACACATATATATAGATACATGCATGTACATATACATACATACATATGTAAACACACACATACAAATACAGACAAACATACACACATATATACAAACATGCATACATTATCTCACTGAAATGTATAAAATTCTTAGAGGGCTTGACAAGGTGGATGCTGAGAGGATGCTTCCCCTGGCTGGAGAGTCTCGAACTAGGGGTCACAGTCTCAGGATAAGGGGTCGGCTATTTAGGACTGAGATGAGGAGGAATTTCTTCACTCAGAGAGTTCTCTACCGCAGAGGGTTGTCGATGCTCAGTCGTTGATTATATTCAAGAATGAGATCGATGGGTATTTGGACTAAGGGAATCAAGGGATATGGGGATCGGGCGGGAAAGTGGAATTGAGGTTGAAGATCAGCCACGATCCGATTGAAAAGGGGAGCAGGCTCGAGGGGCCGTGTGGCCTACTCCTGCTCCTATTTCTTATGGTCTTATGTTCTAATGCACATACATACATCTACATAGACACACACACATATACATACAAACACACATACTCATATACATGGACAAGCGCACATACATAAACATGACACATATACATATAAACACACACATACATAAATACATACATAAACACACACACAAACACATACACACGCACCTACATAAAGACTTACACGTACATACATACAAACATACACACACACACATACACATAAACACAGACACATAGACACACACAGGGCAGGTCAGTCAGTGTGAACACGGACAGGGGGAACATGTCCATTCTTGGCCCTTCCTCAGGCGTTCTGTTTCTTTACAATTTTCAGAGACATCTTTGGAATTTGAGGTGAGCACCACTGCCCTGTGAAACAATGTTTGTTTTCTGGCATCACAATTATCTCTCGATGTAAAATGCCTGGTTGTGATGGAAACGGAGGAGTGAGAAGCATTCCGATTGAACTTAAGGAAACAAAAGCAGGCGGTGACGAGCCAATGGCCCGAATATTTGTCAGTTGGCCCTCGCTGCGATAAGCAAAATAATTCAATTTTGAAGCCTGATACTCCCTACATTACAACAGTGAGTACACTTCAAAAAGCACTTCATTGGCTGTAAAGCTCTTTGGGACATCATGAGGTCGTGAAAGGTGCTTTATAAATGTGAGTTCTTTCTTTTCCTTGATATTGGTACGGATAAAACTACATTGACAACTGGTTTCAGATTATTCTGATTGTCTCTGGGGAACGAGGCAATTGGCGCAGAACACAAGGACCTGTTGACAAGACTCCTGTTAGAACTCGTCGTCACATTTTTCTTCTTGCAGAAAGAAACCTGCGGGGAATCAGACCGGTTCGACTTGTTTTAACGAGAAGAAGCCGATTCCCTCCAGTGATAAAGGAGCATCAGGAATGAGAAGGTTTCCCCCTCCCTCCCTTCTTAAATAGTGGGGTGACATTTTCAATTTTCCAATCCAAAGGCACAATTCCTGAACCGAGAGAGTTTTGGTAAATAATGACGAGTGCATCTGCTCTGGTCATTGCATTTCGACAGAATGAACAAGTATATCTCTGATCATTTGTAACCCCAGGTAATAACAAATGATTCCAATCATTCTTTGGCAAACCTCTCTTTTGGTGATCTATTATGTGGAGGAGCTTTAAAGTGCTGCCACTTTCATGGATTGTTGAACGGTGGTTTCTGCATTTTATGAAATATCTTTCGATGATCTTCAGCTGTTCTCTGCTTCCACCACAAGCTCCACTCAATTCCCTTCAAATGTCACTAAGTGATGTGGCCCTGTGAACAATCTGCTCATTGCAACCTCTCAAGAACTGAGTTGAGAAACACTGGGGGTGAAAACGGGCGGCTGATTCACTATCAATCGTTTTGCACAACTCCAAAAGATGATTTTTATTATTGATTCTGGGGATGTGGGCGTCCCTGGCAAGGCCGGCATTTATTGCCCATCCCTAGTTGCCCTGAGAAGGTGGTGCTGGGCCTTCTTCTTGAACCACTGGTAGCGGGTTTGATACAAACTGAGTGTCTTGCTCGGCCACATCAGTGGGAGGTTAAGGGTCAACCACGTTGGTGTGGGACTGGAGTCACATATAGGCCCAGACCGGGTAAGGACGGCAGGTTTCCTTCCCTAAAGGACATTAATGAACCAGTTGGGTTTTTACGACAATTCGACAGCTTCATGGTCACTTTTACTGAAACCAGATTGTTTAAATTGAATTCAAATCCTCAAACTCCCATGGTGGGATTTGAACTCATGAACTCTGGATTGTTAGTCCAACCCCCATCGTTCTGGAATTCCCTCCCCAAACTCCTCTGCCTCTCCAATCCGTCTCCTCCTTTAAGATTTTCCTTAAAAACCCCTTTTGGTCAACTCTGTAATATCACGGGGGTGAAATCGTTCGACACCAGGAGCGAATCAACGGCCCGTTTCACACTGTGTCCGATTCCCACCTCCATTCACAATCGATCCTCGGGCGAGGTGTGAAACAGGCTGTCGATTCCCCATCACCCGTTTCACACTGTGTCCGATTCCCACCTCCATTCACAATCGATCCTCGGGCGAGGTGTAAAACAGGCTGTCGATTCCCCATCACCCGTTTCACACTGTGTCCGATTCCCACCTCCATTCACAATCGATCCTCGGGCGAGGTGTGAAACAGGCTGTCGATTCCCCATCACCCGTTTCACACTGTGTCTGATTCCCACCTCCATTCACAATCGATCCTCGGGCGAGGTGTAAAACAGGCTGTCGATTCCCCATCACCCGTTTCACACTGTGTCCGATTCCCACCTCCATTCACAATCGATCCTCGGGCGAGGTGTGAAACAGGCTGTCGATTCCCCATCACCCGTTTCACACTGTGTCCGATTCCCACCTCCATTCACAATCGATCCTCGGGCGAGGTGTAAAATGGGCTGTCGATTCACCATCACCCGTTTCACACTGTGTCCGATTCCCACCTCCATTCACAATCGATCCTCGGGCGAGGTGTAAAATGGGCTGTCGATTTACACTATTGGCACAGACCAATTTCACACCTTTCTACATTGGCTCCATGTCCCACTCTCCTGTGAAGCATCTTGGGGCGTTTCTTCAATGTTAGAGACGCTATTTAAATGCAAGTTATTTGTTTGTTATGGAACATTTCCTTCAATGGGCTAAGTCTTGGCTCCTTATAATGGCCAACAGTAAATGAATAAAATAACGATACAAGCAACATTGTACAACACTGACCCCAGTGATATTTGACACAGAAAAACAAGTGCACCATGAAAGTAATTAAATCATTTATTCTCACCTCTGAGTCTGAAGGTCAAGGGTTCAAGTCCCACTCCTGAGACTTGAGGACAAAATCCAGGCTCATACTCCAGTCCAGTACTGAGGGAGTCCTGCATGTCAGAGGGTCAGTACTGAGGGAGTGCTGCACTGTCGGAGGGTCAGTATTGAGGGAGCGCTGCACTGTCGGAGGGTCAGTACTGAGAGAGCGCTGCACTGTCGGAGGGTCAGTACTGAGGGAGTGCTGCACTGTCGGAGAGTCAGTATTGAGGGAGCGCCACACTGTCGGAGGGTCAGTACTGAGGGAGCACTGCACTGTCGGAGGGTCAGTACTGAGGGAGTGCTGCACTGTCGGAGGGTCAGTACTGAGGGAGTGCTGCACTGTCGGAGGGTCAGTATTGAGGGAGCGCTGCACTGTCGGAGGGTCAGTACTGAGGGAGTGCTGCACTGTCAGAGGGTCACTACTGAGGGAGTGCTGCACTGTCGGAGGGTCAGTATTGAGGGAGCGCTGCACTGTCGGAGGGTCAGCACTGAGGGAGCGCTGCACTGTCGGAGGGTCAGCACTGAGGGAGCGCTGCACTGTCAGAGGGTCAGTACTGAGGGAGCGCTGCACTGTCGGAGGGTCAGTACTGAGGGAGTGCTGCACTGTCGGAGGGTCAGTATTGAGGGAGTGCTGTGCTGTCAGAGGGTCAGTACTGAGGGACAGAATGTGAACAATTTATCTTCACAGAATGTCACACGACTGGCTGAGAACAGACAGAGAGATGAAGCATCGAAGTATTTACTGGACATGGTGATGAGGAGAGTTGTTCGGGCAGGAATGGCCGTGTGGGAGATATTTGTGAAATTGCAGATAGCAAAATCAAAGCTCAGAACAATCCTGAAAGAAACCTGCAGGAAGGGTATTGTACGACATGTACTATAATCAGAGGCAAAGGCAAGAGTTTATTTTCTTGAGTTTTTGCATTGTTTCACACGGATTTTAATTTTTTAAACCAGGTTCTGATTTACATAATGAAGCAAGCTGGAATCAGCTGGGGTCTGAAGCAATGCATTACCTGAAAGGTGTGTTACTGATGCCCATTTATTTTTATGTTTAATTTTAAGTGAAACAAGTAAGATTAATAAAGATAAAGTCATTGAATTGTAGCATTTCACAGGATAGTACAGCACAGGAGGAGGCCATTCGGCCCGTCGTGTCTGTGCCGGCTCTTTGAAAGATCTATCCAATCAGTCCCACTCCCCCGCTCATTCCCCAAGGCCCTGCAAATTTTTCCTTTTCAAGTATTTATCCAATTCCCTTTTGAAAGTTATTATTGAATCTGCTCCCTCCGTCCTTTCAGGCAGTGAATTCCAGATCAGAACAACTCACTGCGTAAAAAAAAATCTCCTCATTTCCCTTCTGGTTCTTTTGCCAATTACCTTAAATCTGTGTCCTCTGGTTACTGACCCTCCTGCCACTGGAAACAGTTTCTCCTTATTTACTCAGTCAAAAACCCTTCATGATTTTGAACACCTCTGTTAAATCTCCCCTTAACCTTCTCTGCTCTAAGGAGAACAATCCCAGTTTCTCCAGTCTCTCCACATAACTGAAGACCCTCATCCCTGGTACCATTCTAGTAAATCTCCTCTGCACCCTCTCTAAGGCCTTGACATCCTTCCTAAAGTGCAGTGCCCAGAATTGGACACAATTCTCCAGCTGAGGCCTGACCAGTGATAATCTGTTCTGTTGTAATTCTGAGTGCAACAATTAACATATTTTCTGAAATGATCCCAAGATATTGAGCAACAACACAAGGAAACTCTCTGCAAAAAACATCAAACACTGACGATGAGAACGATACAGGGAAAGCAGTCTGTGAAGACCTTACCACCGCCTGATCAATACCCGGAATTAATAGTCACTTCCTCTGCCCGTGAGCTGAGACTTGTGGAGCATGAACTGTTGGCCAGAGGTCAGGACCATGAGAAGTGACAGCAGAACCAAGTCAAGAATGAGCTGGAGAAAATCCAGATTGGTCAATTATTCGGAAGCAGTTTTGGTAAAGGCCGCCGATCTGGGACCTCAGTGGTCAGCGGTGTGGCCAGGATTGGGAACAGCACCATGGTGCAAAAGACTGTCCATGATTGGGCCGCGGGGAAAATCTGCTCTCAGTTTCAGTTTGTCTTTCATTTCAGATTCCGTGACCTGAACGCCATTCACGGTAGAACGAGCCTGAAAGCCGTGGCACCGGATTACTTACACACGGAGCTGGAACATGTGTGGGAAGCCCCGGAGAACCTGCTCTTCATCTTTGACCAACTGAATGAATTCAAGGATACCACTGATTTCACAGATACCAAGAGAGACACAGAGGCTCAGCCCCACTGTTTGGGAGCGGACTGTTGGTGTGAAGTGTCTGACATTGTGTGCTGTCCCATACAGCAGAAGCTGCTGCCAGGCTGCTCAGTGTTGGTCACCAGCCGTCCGACTGCCTTCGACACTGGACAAGGCTGAGGTCAATCTGTTGGCCCAAATCTTGGGCTTCCTGGCCAATGAAAGGAAGGAATACTTCGGACGGATCTTTGGGAATGAGAAGCTTGGAGACGATGGGGAAAAATTCGATAAGGGTCCGTTTTGGGCGGACTCCACACCCGACGAACCCTCCACAAGCAGGTCGCAAACTTGGACCCACCGGAGAACTCACCCGCAATCAGCCTTCCTTTCCAGGCCTTGTGGGTGGAATCAGTGCAATTCACACTTTGCAACGCCAGAGGGAGCTCAATCTCTTAAAGGGAGGATGTTTCTCAGAAATCTCTTAAAGGTAGCTGGTACCTGTTATTTGCTGAAAATAACAGTCTACTGTCTGCATGGAGTCTGAACGGAGATCGGACATCACACAGGTAAAACACAGATTCAGATCCCATCCCTATGTTTACAAACTGATGAGTTATGTTAAAACATTGAATAAAGATTGCGCACTACGAAATCCCACATCCTCCAATCTGCACACCAGACCTCACCAATCTGCCGATCTGAGTTGGTACCAGGCCTGTGAGAGTGCGTGCACCAAGGTTCTCTGCTGATGCGCCAGAGACCTTGGGTGCAAGAGGTGGACAGAAGGAGGGACATCCTATAACTGCGGGGGGTGCAAGAGGCCCTCCAGGCATATATCCAAAAGGCAGTGGGAGGCAGCGGGGGACGAAGTCAATACCAGGCGCACAGCATCATGAACATGGATGCAGTGCAGGAAGAAGTTCAATGCTTTGACACGAGTGGTCAAGGTGAGTGAGGTCAACTGTCAAGTGGCGTCTCCGACCAACTGCACCACACACTACACCCCCATCACCCACACACCAATAAACTCTTCCCATCAATACTCAACTCTTCCAATCAGATGCTTCCTCTCACCCTTACACATTACCGCTGTTTCGAGCCGCCCACCCACAACTCACAGGTCACACACACTGGCAGCTATTCAACCATGACAGGCACATCGCCCAGACTCACGTCCCGCTTTCTTGCAGGAGAAGGTGGCGCATATCAAGAGGCAGCAAGTGGCAGTGGCCATTTGCCCCTCTAGCCTGTTCCACCATTCAATGAGATCATGGTGGACCTGTGACCTAACTCCATGTACCCGTCATCGCCCCATATCCCTTAATACCCTTGGTTCACAGAAATCGATCAATCTCAGATTTAACATTCACAATTGAGCGAGCATCAACTGCCGTCTGCAGAAGAGTGTTGCAAGCGTCTCCCACCCTTTGCGTGTAGAAGCATTTCCTAACTTCACTCCTGCACGTCCTGGCTCTAAATCTTAGGCTATGTCCCCGCGTTCTAGTATTGAAGTGTAGGAGACCTCCAAAGACAATAATCCAGTCATTAACCTGTAAATCCTGCATGGCCCCTTTAAATAGCGCCGGTGGGGTGTCCTCCAGGCACTCGAAGACACGTTCAGATGGTCGGGGTTAAGACTGTGCATTGAGCTGAGCGTTAAGTCCCAAAATGGTGTCTAGCACTTTAAATCAGCCATAATGAAGCCATTTTCTCCTGACTTTACTTGATTCCAGCGTTTGTTATCTGCGCCTGGGCTAACTCCTATACCAAGATGGCGTCTGGCGCACGTCACGCAGGAAACATGTGTGTGCATCCAAGACGCCATCTTGGATGTCGGAGAGGCCGTGTAGCGTCGAAACAACAAGCGCTACATGGCCCCATTTAGCGCCCGATGTGTTTAAATACGTGGGGGAGAATGATGTCGTGAACATCATGTGTTTCAACACTTCCTACTGTGGGATCTTCTGCTCCATTGGAACCTCTTTAAAGACCCCTGGGGAGCGAGGCCCTTTCCCAGAACCATCACCCAATTGTTCTCAAATTACATCTACAACATTTTTCAACCCCATGACCGTCCTGATGTGGACATCCCTAGTGAGGTGTTTTTTTTATTCATTCATGGGATGTGGGCATCGCTGGCGAGGCTGGCATTTATTGCCCATCCCTAATTGCCCTCGAGAAGGTGGTGGTGAGCCGCCTTCTTGAACCGCTGCAGTCCGTGTGGTGAAGGTTCTCCCACAGTGCTGTTAGGAAGGGAGTTCCAGGATTTTGAGCCAGCGATGATAAAGGAACAGCGATATATTTCCAAGTCGGGATGATGTGTGACTTGGAGGGGAATGTGCAGGTGGTGTTGTTCCCATGTGCCTGCTGCTTTTGTCCTTCTAAGTGGTAAAGGTCGCGGGTTTGGGAGGTGCTGTCGAAGAAGCCTTGGCGAGTTGCTGCAGTGCATCCTATGGATGGTACACACTGCAGCCACTGTGCGCCGGTGGTGAAGGGAGTGAATGTTTCGGGTGGTGGATGGGGTGCCAATCAAGCGGGCTGCTTTGTCCTGGATGGTGTCGAGCTTCTTGAGTGTTGTTGGAGCTGCACTCATCCAGACAAGTGAAGAGTATCCCATCACATTCCTGATTTGTACCTTATAGATGGTGGAAAGGCTTTGGGGAGTCAGGAGGTGAGTCACTCGGCACAGAATACTCAGCCTCTGACCTGCTCTTGTAGCCACAGTATTTATATGGCTGGTCCAGTTAAGTTTCTGGTCAATGGTGACCCCAGGATGTTGATGGTGGGGGATTCGGTGATGGTAATGCATTGAATGTCATGGGGACGTGGTTAGATTCTCTCTTGTTGGAGATGGTCATTGCCTTGCAGTTGTCTGGCGCGAATGTTACTTGCCACTTATCAGCCCAAGCCTGGATGCTGTTCAGGTGTTGCTGCATGCGAGCTCGGACTGCTTCATTATTTGAGGGGTTGCAAATGGAACTGAACACTGTGCAATCATCAGCGAACATCCCCATTTCTGACCTTATGATGGAGGAAAGGTCATTGATGAAGCAGCTGAAGATGGTTGGGCCCAGGACACTGCCCTGAGGAACTCCTGCAGCAATGCCCTGGGGCTGAGATGATTGGCCTCCAACAACCACGACCATCTTCCTTTGTGCTCGGGATGACTCCAGCCACTGGAGAGTTTTCCCCCTGATTCCCATTGACTTCAATTTTACTCGGGCTCCTTGGTGCCACACTCGGTCAAATGCTGCCTTGATGTCAAGGGCAGTCATTCTCACCTCACCTCTGGAATTCAGCTCTTTTGTCCATGTTTGGACCAAGGCTGTAATGAGGTCTGGAGCCAAGTGGTCCTGGCAGAACCCAAACTGAGCATCGGTGAGCAGGTTATTGGTGAGTAAGTGCCGCTTGATAGCACTGTGGACGACACCTTCCATCACTTTGCTGATGATTGAGAGTAGACTGATGGGGCGGTAATTGGCCGGATTGGATTTGTCCTGCTTTTTGTGGACAGGACACACCTGGGCAATTTTCCACATTGTCGGGTTGATGCCAGTGTTGTGGCTGGACTGGAACAGCTTGGCTAGAGGCGCAGCTAATTCTGGAGCACAAGCCTTCAGCACTACAGCCGGGACATTGTCAGGGCCCATAGCCTTTGCTGTATCCAGTACACGCGGTCCGTTTCTTGATATCATGTGGAGTGAATCGAATTGGCTGAAGACCGGCTTCTGTGATGGTGGGGATATCAGGAGGAGGCCGAGATGGATCATCCACTTGGCACTTCTGGCTGCAAAGGCTTCGGCCTTGTCTTTTGCACTCACGTGCTGGACTCTGCCATCATTGAGGTTGGGGATGTTTGCAGAGCCTCCTCCTCCCATTCGTTGTTTAATTGTCCACCACCATTCACGACTGGATGTGGCAGGACTGCAGAGCTTTGATCTGATCCGTTGGTTGCAGAATCACTTAGCTCTGTCTATTGCATGTTGCTTCCGCTGTTTAGCATGCATGTCGTCCTGAGTTGTAGCTTCACCAGGTTGGCACCTAATTTTTAGGTACGCCTGGTGCTGCTCCTGGCATGCTCTTCTACGCTCCTCATTGAACCAGATTTGATCCCCTGGCTTGTTGGTAATGGTAGAGTGAGGAATATGCCAGGCCATGAGGTTACAGATTGTGCTGGAATACAATTCTGCTGCTGCTGGTGGCCCACAGCGCCTCATGGATGCCCAGTTTTGAGCTGCTCGATCTGTTCTGAATCTATCCCATTTAGGACAGTGGTGGTGCCACACAACACGTTACGTTGGATGGTGTCCTCAGTGCGAATACGGGACTTCGTCTCCACGAGGACTGTGCGGTGGTCACTCCTACCAATACTGTCATGGACAGATGCATTTGTTGACAGGTAGATTGGTGAGGACGAGGTCAAGTAAGTTTTTCCCTCGTGTTAGTTCACTCACCACCTGCCACAGGCCCAGTCTGGCAGTTATGTCCTTCAGGACTCAGCCAGCTCGGTCAGTAGTGGTGCTGCCGAGCCACTCTTGGTGATGGACATTGAAGTCCCCCACCCAGAGTACATTCTGTGCCCTTGCTCCCCTCAGTGCTTCCTCCAAGTGGTGCTTAACATGGAGGAGGACTGATTCATCAGCTGAGGGAGGGTGGTAGGTGGTAATCAGCAGGAGGTTTCCTTGTCCATGTTTGACCTGATGCCATGAGATTTCATGGGGTCCAGAGTCAATGTTGAGGACTCCCAGGGCCACTCCCTCCTGACTGTATATCACTGTACCGCCACCTCTGGTGGGTCTATCCTGCCGATGGGACAGGACATACCCAGGGATGGTGATGGAAGAGTCTGGGACGTTGGCTGAAAGGTATGATTCTGTGAGTATGGCTATGTCAGGCTGTTGCTTGACTGGTCTGTGGGACAGCTCTCCCAATTTTGGCACAAGTCCCCAGATGTTCGTGAGGAGGACTTTGCAGGGTCGACTGGGCTTGGTTTGCCTTTGTCTTGTCCAGTGCCTCGAGGTCCATCCGGTTTTATTCTTATTGTGACTTTTTTTAGCGAGATTTTACAACTGAGTGTCTTGCTAGGCCATTTCAGAGGGAAATTAAGAATCAACCACATTGCTGTGGGTCTGGAGTCACATATAGGCCAGACCAGGTAAGGACGGCAGGTTTCCTTCCCTCAAAGGGCATTAGTGAACCAGATGGGTTTTTACGACAATCCGGTAGTTTCATGGCCACCATTACTGATACTAATATTTTAATTCCAGATTAATTTAATTGATTGAATTTAAATTCCCCAGCTGCCATGGCGGGATTTGAATTTATAACTCAGGATTATTAGTCCAGGCCTCTAGGTTCCTGGTCCAGTAACTTAGCCACTATGCTACTGTACCCTGTTGCTCCGAGCTGGCCACTTGGCTTATGACAGGGTCTCCAGCAGGAAAATAGGGGGAAAAGTTGGATAAGGGTCTGTTCTGGGCGATGGTAACGCGATGCGCTAACACCCCACGCCCAACGGACCCTGGGCAGGCAAGATGCAAGTTTGGTCCCAAGGGAGCACTGACCCACAATCCGCCTTCCTTTCTCGGCCTTGCACGTGGAATGAATGCAATTCGCACTTTGCACCACCAGAGGGAGCTCCATCTCTTAAAGGGAAGATGTTTCTGAGAAATCTCTTAAAGGTAGCTGGTACCTGTTATTTGCTGAAAATAACAGTCTGCTGTCTGCACAGAGTCTGAACGGAGACCAGACGTCGCACACATAAAACACGGATTCAGATCCCATCCTTATGTTTACACACTGATGCGTTATGTTAAAACATTGAATAAAGGTTGCACACTACTAAATCCCACATCCTCCAATCTGCACACCAGACCTCACTAATCTGCCGATCTGAGTTGGTACCAGGCCTGCGAGAGTGCGTGCACCAAGGTTCTCTGCTGATGCACTACAGACCTTGGGTGCAAGAGGTGGACAGAAGGAGGAACATCCTAGAACCGCAGGGGGGCAAGAGGCTCTCCAGACATATATACAAAAAACAGTGGGAGGCAGCGGGGGACGAAGTCAATGCCAGGCGCACAGCATCATGAACATGGATGCAGTGCAGGAAGAAGTTCAATGCTTTGACATGAGTGGTCAAGGTGAGTGAGGTCAACTGTCAAGTGGCGTCTCCAACCAACTGCTCCACACACTGCACCCCCATCACCCACACACCAATAAACTCTTCCCATCAATACTCAACTCTTCCAATCAGATGCTTCCTCTCACCCTTACACATTACCGCTGTTTCGAGCCGCCCACCCACAACTCACAGGTCACACACACTAGCAGCTATTCAACCATGACAGGCACATCACCCAGACACACGTCCCGCTTTCTTGCAGGAGAAGGTGGCGCATATCAAGAGGCAGCAAGTGGCCGTGGCATTTAGCCCCTCGAGCCTGTTCCACCATTCAATGAGATCATGGTGGACCTGTGACCGAACTCCATATACCGAACCAAGGCCCCATATCCCTTAATACCCTTGGTTCACAGAAATCGATCAATCTCAGATTTATCATTCACAAGTGAGCGAGCATCAACTGCCGTCTGCAGAAGAGTGCTCCAAATATCTCCCACCCTTTGCGTGTGGAAGCATTTCCTAACTTCACTCCTGCACGTCCTGGCTCTAAATCTTAATCCATGTCCCCGCGTCCTAGTATTGAAGTCTCGGAGACCTCCAAAAACAGTTACAAACGTCTCGGCAGCCAGAGGGAATAATCCAGCCACTAACTTGTAAATCCTGCATGGTCCCTTTAAATAGCGGCGGTGGGGGGTCCTCCAGGCACTCTGAGACACGTTCAGATGGTCGGGGTTAAGACTGTGCGTTGAGTTGAACATTAAGTCCCAAAATGGTGTCTGTCACTTTAAATCAGCGTTGCACACTGATTGAAGCCATTTTCTCCCCACTTTACATGATTCCAGCGTTCGTTATCTGCACCTGCGCAAACTACTATACCAAGATGGCGTCTGGAGCACGTCACACTGGTAACGTGTGTGCGCATCCAAGACGCCATCTTGTATGTCAGATAGGCCATGTAGCACCGAAACACGGGCGCTACACGGCCCAATTTAGTGCCCAAGGGGTTTTGAAAGAGTAAATAAGGAGAAACTGTTTTTACTGGCTGGAGGGTCGGTAACCAGAGGACACAGATTTAAGGTAATTGGAAAAAAAAGAGGGGAGATGAGGAGAAATGTTTTACACAGTAAGTTGTTCTGATCTGGAATGCGCTGCCTGAAAGGGCGGTGGAAGCAGATTCAATAATAACTTTCAAAAGGGAATCTGATAAATACTTGAAAAGGGAAAAAGGTGCAGGGCGATGGGGAAAGAGCAGATGAGTGGGAATAATTGGATAGCTCTTTCAAAGGGCCGGCACAGGCACGATGGGCTGAATGGCCTCCTTCTGTGCTGTATGATTCTGTGATGAAACATTGTTTTTTAAAACTACAGTTGGTTTATGACATCTGGAGGCCCCGTGAGGGAGAGACATGAGCAGAGCTTGAAGTCGAGATCAATTAACTGAACGTGTCTCAGAAATGTCAATTGTTCCTCAGAGAAAATCACTGACGATCCGTTTCATTCCCAAGTGTCTCCTCATTCAGTGAGGACAAGGAGCTGGTGGGTTTTTCTCAGACACAATCAGAAGATGTAAATGAAAGACAAGGACAGGGCGATCGAGGGGAAAGTGAAGGAGGAGGCTTTGAAGAATGAGTTTGGAAAGTGCTGAGAGAGCCTGTAATGTGGAAGGATGCGATTGTCTTATTACAGGAAGGGGGAGTAACCGAGCTCTCAATGGCTGCCGTCCATACTGTGAGCTCTCACACTCCAGCACAGGGGGATCCCAGGTTTATTCTTCCCCTAAAGCTCTGTGTCTGTTCATTCATTCAGGAACCTTGTCAGGGGAGAGGAGCTGAGAGGGGAGGAGAGGCAAAGACTGTTAACTGTCGAGAGATTCTCCAGCTGTCAGGCTGTAATGAGAAGGGAAAATAGAACAGGATATGGGGAACAGAGCCGGGAAATAGGGTTTCGAGCAGACAGGCCCAGATAAAGAGCTAGCACCGGAGCAGGCACGATGGGCCGAATGGCCTCCTTCTGTGCTGTGATTCTATAATGGAGCTAATGAACCACCAGTGTCAGAATCCATTGAAATGACGGGGATTTAGCCCAGGATTCGGGGAGCTGTGTTGTAAAAATCACAGGAGATTCTGTGGGTTCAAAAGTTTAATTCCAGTGTTATAACGACCTGTAGAGGTGACACTGGGCCAAGTTACCTGCTCAATTGGACAATGGACAGATATTAAACCTAGTCCAGTGTTTCCAGAGGTGGAGAGGCGGAGAGGTTTAGGGAGGGAATTCCAGAGCTTAGGGCCCAGACAGCTGAAGGCACGGCCGCCAATGGTGGGGTGATGAAAATCGGGGATTACACAAGAGGCAAAAATTGGGGGAGCGCAGAGATCTTGGAGGCTTATTGCGATATTGATAGATTAGGTGAATGGGCAAAACTGTAGCAAATGGAATTCAATGCAGACAAATGTGAGGTCATCCACTTTGGATCAAAAAAGGATAGAACAGGGTACTTTCTAAATGGTAAAAAGTTAAAAACAGTGGATGTCCAAAGGGACTTAGGGGTTCAGGGACATAGATCATTGAAGTGTCATGAACAGGTGCAGAAAATAATCAAGAAGGATAATGGAATGCTGGCCTTTATATCCAGAGGACTAGAGTACAAGGGGGCAGAAGTTATGCTGCAGCTATACAAAACCCTGGTTAGACCACACCTGGAGTACTGTGAGCAGTTCTGGGCACCGCACCTTCGGAAGGACATATTGGCCTTGGAGGGAGTGCAGCATAGGTTTACTAGAATGATACCTGGACTGCAAGGGTTAAGTTACGAGGAGAGATTACACAAATTGGGGTTGTATTCTCTCGAGTTTTGAAGGTTAAGGGGTGATCTGATCGAAGTTTATAAGATATTAAGGGGAACAGATAGGGTGGATAGAGAGAAACTATTTCCGCTGGTTGGGGATTCTCGGAGTAGGGGGCACAGTCTAAAAATTAGAGCCAGACCTTTCTGGAGTGAGATTAGAAAACAATTCTACACACAAAGGGTGGTAGAAGTTTGGAACTCTCTTCCACAAATGGCAATTGATACTAGCTCAATTGCTAAATTTAAATCTGAGATAGATAGCTTTTTGGCAACCAAAGGTATTAAGGGATATGGGCCAAAAGCAGGTATATGGAGTTAGATCACAGAGCAGCCATGATCTTATCAAATGGTGGAGCAGGCACGAGGGGCTGAATGTCCTATTCCTGTTCCTATGTTCCTATGGTTGTAGAGATAGGGGGAGGTTACAGAGATCTCGGAGGGTTGTAGAGATAGGGGGAGGTTACAGAGATCTCGGAGGGTTGTAGAGATAGGGGGAGGTTACAGAGATCTCGGAGGGTTGTAGAGATAGGGGGAGGTTACAGAGATCTCGGAGGGTTGTAGAGATAGGAGGAGGTTACAGAGATCTCAGAGGGTTGTAGAGATAGGGGGAGATTTCGGAGGGTTGTAGAGATAGGAGGAGGTTACAGAGATCTCGGAGGGTTGTAGAGATACGGGGAGGTTACAGAGATCTCGGAGGGTTGTAGAGATAGGGGGAGGTTACAGAGATCTCGGAGGGTTGTAGAGATAGGGGGAGGTTACAGAGATCTCGGAGGGTTGCAGAGATAGGGGGAGGTTACAGAGATCTCGGAGGGTTGTAGAGATAGGGGGAGATTACAGAGATTTCGGAGGGTTGTAGAGATAGGAGGAGGTTACAGAGATCTCGGAGGGTTGTAGAGATAGGGGGAGATTACAGAGATCTCGGAGGGTTGTAGAGATAAGGGGAGGTTACAGAGATCTCGGAGGGTTGTAGAGATAGGAGGAGGTTACAGAGATCTTAGAGGGTTGTAGAGATAGGGGGAGGTTACAGAGATCTTAGAGGGTTGTAGAGATAGGGGGAGATTACAGAGATCTCGGAGGGTTGTAGAGATAGGGGGAGGTTACAGAGATTTCGGAGGGTTGTAGAGATAGGGGGAGGTTACAGAGATCTCGGAGGGTTGTAGAGATAGGGGGAGGTTACAGAGGTCTCGGAGGGTTGTAGAGATAAGGGGAGGTTACAGAGATCTTGGAGGGTTGTAGAGATAGGAGGAGGTTACAGAGATCTCGGAGGGTTGTAGAGATAGGGGGAGGTTACAGAGATCTCGGAGGGTTGTAGAGATAGGGGGAGGTTACAGAGATCTCGGAGGGTTGTAGAGATCGGGGGAGATTACAGAGATCTCGGAGGGTTGTAGAGATAGGGGGAGGTTACAGAGATCTCGGAGGGTTGTAGAGATAGGGAGAGATTACAGAGATCTCGGAGGGTTGTAGAGATAGGGGGAGGTTACAGAGATCTCGGAGGGTTGTAGAGATAGGGGGAGGTTACAGAGATCTCGGAGGGTTGTAGAGATAGGGGGAGGTTACAGAGATCTCGGAGGGTTGTAGAGATCAGGGGAGATTACAGAGATCTCGGAGGGTTGTAGAGATAGGGGGAGGTTACAGAGATCTCGGAGGGTTGTAGAGATAGGGAGAGATTACAGAGATCTCGGAGAGTTGTAGAGATAGGGAGAGGTTACAGAGATCTCGGAGGGTTGTAGAGATAGGAGGAGGTTACAGAGATCTCGGAGGGTTGTTGAGATAGGGGGAGATTACAGAGATTTCGGAGGGTTGTAGAGATAGGAGGAGGTTACAGAGATCTCGGAGGGTTGTAGAGATAGGGGGAGGTTACAGAGATCTTAGAGGGTTGTAGAGATAGGGGGAGATTACAGAGATCTCGGAGGGTTGTAGAGATAGGGGGAGGTTACAGAGATTTCGGAGGGTTGTAGAGATAGGGGGAGGTTACAGAGATCTCGGAGGGTTGTAGAGATAGGGGGAGGTTACAGAGATCTCGGAGGGTTGTAGAGATAGGGGGAGGTTACAGAGGTCTCGGAGGGTTGTCGAGAAAAGGGGAGGTTACAGAGATCTTGGAGGGTTGTAGAGATAGGAGGAGGTTACAGAGATCTCGGAGGGTTGTAGAGATAGGGGGAGGTTACAGAGATCTCGGAGGGTTGTAGAGATAAGGGGAGGTTACAGAGATCTCGGAGGGTTGTAGAGATCGGGGGAGATTACAGAGATCTCGGAGGGTTGTAGAGATAGGGGGAGGTTACAGAGATCTCGGAGGGTTGTAGAGATAGGGAGAGATTACAGAGATCTCGGAGGGTTGTAGAGATAGGGGGAGGTTACAGAGATCTCGGAGGGTTGTAGAGATAGGGGGAGGTTACAGAGATCTCGAAGGGTTGTAGAGATAGGGGGAGGTTACAGAGATCTCGGAGGGTTGTAGAGATAGGGGGAGGCGAGGCCATGGAGGGATTTGCAAAGAAGGTCTTTCCATCTTTCTCCTTCCCCAATTTACCCGACAGTTTCACAGACACAAACACTGAGAAAGATGGAACAGAATCAACAATAAAAAATCTCTCTGGACTGATTTTTATTATTAATTCTGGGGATGTGGGCGTCGCTGGCAAGGCCGGCATTTATTGCCCATCCCTAGTTGCCCTGAGAAGGTGGTGCTGGGCCTTCTTGAACCACTGGTAGCGGGTTTGATACAAACTGAGTGTCTCGCTCGACCACTTCAGAGGGAGGTTAAGAGTCAACCACGTTGGTGTGGGACTGGAGTCACATATAGGCCCAGACCGGGTAAGGACGGCAGGTTTCCTTCCCTAAAGGACATTAGTGAACCAGTTGGGTTTTTACGACAATCCGACAGTTTCATGGTCACTTTTATTGAGACCAGATTTTTATTTCCAGATTTATTTCTGAAACTGAATCCAAAATTCTCAATCTGCTCTGGTGGGATTTGAACTCACGATCTCGGGATTATTGGTCCAGTAACAGAACCACGACATTTACACAAAATGTCTCCCCAACATCAGCGTCAAGGAGCAGAATCACCTCGGGAGTCAATATTACTGCCAGTGATTGCAAACATTGAGAGATTCCCCTGGAGTTGGTCCGATGATGAAACTCTGTTTATCTGTTGACCTTGTGGTGATTTAAGGTCCCTTTTCACCAGCCCGAACCACAATGGACAAACACTGGGCTTTTTGCTGCATTTTCCCGCCCTGTTTATTTCCTCCCTCTTTATTTCTGTTAAGATGGGGTTCCATCAGGGAATCTCTCTCCTCCACCACAGCACATTTCAAGGTGATCTGTGGGACAGTTCAGTGAAAATTCATCCTCCGACTGTTCTTCAAACAGTGAGGAGATTAAACATCACCCCCCCCTGGGGTTTGGGTCTCAATCGGCAGTTTGTTTCTCTGCTGAAGGGAGCGATGAAAGAAAAATGATCCCAAGAAGTGAGGAGGGGAAAATAATCCAGAAATAATTCAGACCCGAGATAGGAGAGGACTGTGGGTGAGTTGGGAGATTCTGTAAAGGGCGAAGTGAGAGTAGATTCATGTTTCATTCTCCAGATAAACCCTGTGTGGGCGACAGTTCATCATCTCAGGGTCTGCTCCCCATCCCCACCTCGATGTGGAAAAACATTAATATATCGGATCTCACCCAGTCCCGTGTAACTCTGTATAATTAATATCACAGGGGGATCTCACCCAGTCCCGTGTAACTCTGTATAATTAATATCACGGGGGGATCTCACCCAGTCCCGTGTAACTCTGTATAATTAATATCACAGGGGGATCTCACCCAGTCCTGTGCAACTCTGTATAATTAATATCACAGGGGGATCTCACCCAGTCCCGTGTAACTCTGTATAAATAATATCACAGGGGGATCTCACCCAGTCCCGTGTAACTCTGTATAATTAATATCACAGGGGGATCTCACCCAGTCCCGTGTAACTCTGTATAATTAATATCACAGGGGGATCTCACCCAGTCCCGTATAACTCTGTATAATTAATATCACGGGGGGATCTCACCCAGTCCCGTGTAACTCTGTATAATTAATATCACGGGGGGATCTCACCCAGTCCCGTGTAACTCTGTATAATTAATATCATGGGGGATCTCACCCAGTCCCGTGTAACTCTGTATAATTAACATCACAGGGGGATCTCACCCAGTCCCGTGTAACTCTGTATAATTAATATCACAGGGGGGATCTCACCCAGTCCCGTGTAACTCTGTATAATTAATATCACAGGGGGATCTCACCCAGTCCCGTGTAACTCTGTATAATTAATATCACAGGGGGGATCTCACCCAGTCCCGTGTAACTCTGTATAATTAATATCACAGGGGGATCTCACCCAGTCCCGTGTAACTCTGTATAATTAATATCACAGGGGGATCTCACCCAGTCCCGTGTAACTCTGTATAATTAATATCACAGGGGGATCTCACCCAGTCCCGTGTAACTCTGTATAATTAATATCACAGGGGGATCTCACCCAGTCCTGTGTAACTCTGTATAATTAATATCACAGGGGGATCTCACCCAGTCCCGTGTAACTCTGTATAATTAATATCACAGGGGGATCACACCCAGTCCGGTGTAAATCTGTATAATTAATATCACAGGGGAATCTCACCCAGTCCCGTGTAACTCTGTATAATTAATATCACAGGGGGATCTCACCCAGTCCCGTGTAACTCTGTATAATTAATATCACGGGGGGATCTCACCCAGTCCCGTGTAACTCTGTATAATTAATATCACGGGGGGATCTCACCCAGTCCCGTGTAACTCTGTATAATTAATATCACAGGGGGATCTCACCCAGTCCCGTGTAACTCTGTATAATTAATATCACGGGGGGATCTCACCCAGTCCCGTGTAACTCTGTATAATTAATATCACAGGGGGATCTCACCCAGTCCCGTGTAACTCTGTATAATTAATATCTCAGGGGGATCTCACCCAGTCCCGTGTAACTCTGTATAATTAATATCACGGGGGGATCTCACCCAGTCCCGTGTAACTCTGTATAATTAATATCACAGGGGGATCTCACCCAGTCCCGTGTAACTCTGTATAATTAATATCACGGGGGGATCTCACCCAGTCCCGTGTAACTCTGTATAATTAATATCACGGGGGGATCTCACCCAGTCCCGTGTAACTCTGTATAATTAATATCACGGGGGGATCTCACCCAATCCCGTGTAACTCTGTATAATTAATATCACAGGGGGATCTCACCCAGTCCCGTGTAACTCTGTATAATTAATATCACAGGGGGGATCTCACCCAGTCCCGTGTAACTCTGTATAATTAATATCACGGGGGGATCTCACCCAGTCCCGTGTAACTCTGTATAATTAATATCACAGAGGGATCTCACCCAGTCCCGTGTAACTCTGTATAAATAATATCACGGGGGGATCTCACCCAGTCCCGTGTAACTCTGTATAATTAATATCACGGGGGGATCTCACCCAGTCCCGTGTAACTCTGTATAAATAATATCACGGGGGGATCTCACCCAGTCCCGTGTAACTCTGTATAATTAATATCACAGGGGGATCTCACCCAGTCCCGTGTAAATCTGTATAATTAATATCACGGGGGGATCTCACCCAGTCCCGTGTAACTCTGTATAATTAATATCATGGGGGATCTCACCCAGTCCCGTGTAACTCTGTATAATTAATATCTCAGGGGGATCTCACCCAGTCCCGTGTAACTCTGTATAATTAATATCACGGGGGATCTCACCCAGTCCCGTGTAACTCTGTATAATTAATATCACAGAGGGATCTCACCCAGTCCCGTGTAACTCTGTATAATTAATATCACTGGGGGATCTCACCCAGTCCAGTGTAACTCTGTATAATTAATATCTCAGGGGGATCTCACCCAGTCCCGTGTAACTCTGTATAATTAATATCACGGGGGGATCTCACCCAGTCCCGTGTAACTCTGTATAATTAATATCACGGTGGGATCTCACCCAGTCCCGTGTAACTCTGTATAATTAATATCACAGGGGGATCTCACCCAGTCCCGTGTAACTCTGTATAAATAATATCACAGGGGGATCTCACCCAGTCCCGTGTAACTCTGTATAATTAATATCACAGGGGAATCTCACCCAGTCCCGTGTAACTCTGTATAATTAATATCACGGGGGGATCTCACCCAGTCCCGTGTAACTCTGTATAATTAATATCACAGGGGGATCTCACTCAGTCCCGTGTAACTCTGTATAATTAATATCACAGGGGGATCTCACTCAGTCCCGTGTAACTCTGTATAATTAATATCACAGGGGGATCTCACCCAGTCCCGTGTGACTCTGTATAATTAATATCACTGGGGGATCTCACCCAGTCCAGTGTAACTCTGTATAATTAATATCACGGGGGGATCTCACCCAGTCCCGTGTAACTCTGTATAATTAATATCTCAGGGGGGATCTCACCCAGTCCCGTGTAACTCTGTATAATTAATATCACAGGGGGATCTCACCCAGTCCCGTGTAACTCTGTATAAATAATATCACAGGGGGATCTCACCCAGTCCCGTGTAACTCTGTATAATTAATATCACAGGGGGATCTCACCCAGTCCAGTGTAACTCTGTATAATTAATATCACAGGGGGATCTCACCCAGTCCCGTGTAACTCTGTATAATTAATATCACAGGGGGATCTCACCCAGTCCCGTGTAACTCTGTATAATTAATATCACGGGGGGATCTCACCCAGTCCCGTGTAACTCTGTATAATTAATATCACAGGGGGATCTCACCCAGTCCCGTGTGACTCTGTATAATTAATATCACAGGGGGGATCTCACCCAGTCCCGTGTAACTCTGTATAATTAATATCACAGGGGGATCTCACCCAGTCCCGTGTAACTCTGTATAATTAATATCACAGGGGGATCTCACCCAGTCCCGTGTAACTCTGTATAATTAATATCACGGGGGGATCTCACCCAGTCCCGTGTAACTCTGTATAATTAATATCACAGGGGGATCTCACCCAGTCCCGTGTAACTCTGTATAATTAATATCACGGGGGGATCTCACCCAGTCCCGTGTAACTCTGTATAATTAATATCACAGGGGGATCTCACCCAGTCCCGTGTAACTCTGTATAATTAATATCACAGAGGGATCTCACCCAGTCCCGTGTAACTCTGTATAATTAATATCACAGAGGGATCTCACCCAGTCCCGTGTAACTCTGTATAATTAATATCACAGGGGGATCTCACCCAGTCCCGTGTAACTCTGTATAATTAATATCACGGGGGGATCTCACCCAGTCCCGTGTAACTCTGTATAATTAATATCACAGGGGGATCTCACCCAGTCCCGTGTAACTCTGTATAATTAATATCACGGGGGGATCTCACCCAGTCCCGTGTAACTCTGTATAATTAATATCACAGGGGGATCTCACCCAGTCCCGTGTAACTCTGTATAATTAATATCACAGGGGGATCTCACCCAGTCCCGTGTAACTCTGTATAATTAATATCACGGGGGGATCTCACCCAGTCCCGTGTAACTCTGTATAATTAATATCACAGGGGGATCTCACCCAGTCCCGTGTAACTCTGTATAATTAATATCACAGGGGGATCTCACCCAGTCCCGTGTAACTCTGTATAATTAATATCACGGGGGGATCTCACCCAGTCCCGTGTAACTCTGTATAATTAATATCACGGGGGGATCTCACCCAGTCCCGTGTAACTCTGTATAATTAATATCACGGGGGGATCTCACCCAGTCCCGTGTAACTCTGTATAATTAATATCACGGGGGGATCTCACCCAGTCCCGTGTAACTCTGTATAATTAATATCACAGGGGGATCTCACCCAGTCCCGTGTAACTCTGTATAATTAATATCACAGGGGGATCTCACCCAGTCCCGTGTAACTCTGTATAATTAATATCACAGGGGGATCTCACCCAGTCCCGTGTAACTCTGTATAATTAATATCACAGGGGGATCTCACCCAGTCCCGTGTAACTCTGTATAATTAATATCACAGGGGGATCTCACCCAGTCCCGTGTAACTCTGTATAATTAATATCACAGGGGGATCTCACCCAGTCCTGTGTAACTCTGTATAATTAATATCACGGGGGGATCTCACCCAGTCCCGTGTAACTCTGTATAATTAATATCACAGGGAGATCTCACCCAGTCCCGTGTAACTCTGTATAATTAATATCACGGGGGGATCTCACCCAGTCCCGTGTAACTCTGTATAATTAATATCACAGGGGGATAATTGAGCCGCTGGTTAACAGGATAATCTGGAATAATTTCCCCATCGCTGACCCTCAGTGACATCATCACTTCCCCTCCTCTCTCCTGTCTGTAAACCTCCTTTGTGCTCAATGTCTGTGGGCTCTCCCTCCTCCGCCCTCCTCCCCTCTCCTTCTCTTACCCCCTCCCCTCCCTCCTCCCCCTCCCCCGGAGTTGTTTTTCGGTCTCAGGGAGCCCCCAAGGAACAGGATTGGATTGAGATTTAACGGCTGTTTATTCTCCCGCCATCGAGGACATGAATTAACTGAAAGTTCTGGAGATATCTGTAAAATGTCAAGTGGAGTATTGTGTCCATATTCCATCTGACACAGTGATCTATCGATCGAGCTCTGTCCCTCGGTGTAATTGCAAGTCTCTCCTCAAACCTCCAGCTCCTGTCAATGTCTCACATCCTAATGTCTAAATTCTTTATATTTCTCATTGTGTAAAACACCTTCCCAGCGACAGCCCTCAAAGGCTCGTCGTTTAAAACAGAAAACTGAAAACTTTCACTCACAAGATTTCAGTTTTTCAGGAATTGTGTTTTTGTTCAATGTGTAATATTCATAACAACAGCAACCTGCATTTATATAGCGCCTTTAACGTAGTGAAACGTCCCAAGGGGCTTCACAGGAGCGATTATCAAACAAAATTTGACACCGAGCCAAAGGAAATGTTTGGACAGGTTCCACCCACTGAGCCACGACTGACACCTGGATTTGTTGTGATGTTTTTATCCCGGTAACAGTGGATTATCTACTGGTCCATCTCCGCCCATCGTGCCTGTGCGGCTCTTTGAAAGATCTCTCCAATTAGTCCCACTCCCCCGCTCTCTCCCCACAGCCCTGCAAATTCTCCTTTTCAAGTATTTATCCAATTCCCTTTTGAAAGTTATTATTGAATCTGCTTCCACCGCCCTTTCAGGCAGCGCATTCCAGATCAGAACAACTCCCAGATTTCTCTCTCTCCAGAATTTCAAAGCTGAAACAGGGCAGCTCATTGAAAATGTAAGAAAGAGATAAATTCTGTTTGTCAAACCCACTGTGATCTGAAGCGGTGAAACGATGGAGGTGATGCTCAGAATACCCGACCCGTAGACCCGGGACATCAGCAGGAGAATTATTCCTGAGGATTCTGTGCCTGGGACTGAAAAGGAGGAGAATCTCAATGTTCATTTATTAACCGTGTGAGAGGCTGTGTTTCTCCCATCGACATTTTATACAACAGGGTTCATGGAACAGGCTGATGGACAGAGTGTGGGAGATCCTGCTCTCAAATTATCAGCCTGGGTTTTGTGCTCAAGTCTCTGGAGTGGGACCTGACCCCATGATCTTCTGACTCAGAGGTGAGAGTTCTACCCACTGAGCCACACCTGACACAAGGAGCTGGTTGACGGTCGGTGGACGTGTGAGAGCTGCGATAAAGATTAACGAGCTCTCGGAGACTGAAGTCACGTCCAGTAATTGGCAGAAATCTGTGGGAGAAAGTCCAGAGTCTGTGTTGTACTAACTCCTGCTCCCCTCGTAACATTGAATCTACCGTTTGAACAATGTCGAGAGGGCAGGTTGTGATGGTTTAAGTCACAGAATTATCCGATTTTCTGCTCAGAAATGTGTCTTTTTTCTTATTGCGATTTCAGTGTTTTGCCGGAAATAATAAGAATCTGGAAATAGTCAGCTGGAGAAATCTTTGTTGTAACTGGGTCCTGAAGCAAGGCCGGGGTAATTCACTCTGACAGATGGCAGCGTTGGGATGTAATTTGTCTCCACACGGCGTGAGGTGAATCTGGGAATCCTCCCGCCTCCGACTGTTTCCTCATTCTCCTGTTTCTCTGTCCCCTCACCCCTCACAACACCGCCTGGACATTCGATGGAGACACGCCCGGATTTCAGGCCCAAAATGGGCCCCTAAACATCCAATATGGCGGGCAGGATACGCTCATTACACGCCAGAAGTGCGCCGGCCGCCATATTGAAAAAGGCAAAAAAAGGGCTGCAGGTGGATAAGGTTGTGAAGAAGGCATACGGAATGCTCTCCGTTATTAGCCGAGGTATAGAATACAAACACAGGGATGTAATGATGGAACTGTATAAAACGCTGGTAAGGCCACAGCTGGAGTATTGTGCACAGTTCTGGTCACCACATTACAGGAAGGACTTAATTGCTCTGGAGAGAGTGCAGAGAAGATTTACAAGAATGTTGCCAGGGCTTGAAAATTGCAGCTATGAGGAGAGATTGGATAGGCTGGGGTTGTTTTCCTTGGAGCAGAGGAGGCTGAGGGGAGACTTGATTGAGGTGTACAAAATTATGAGGGGCCTAGATAGAGTAGACAGGAAGTACCTGTTTCCCCTAGCAGAGAGTTCAAGAACTAGAGGACATAGATTTAAGCTGATTGGTGGAAGGATTAGAGGGGACACGAGGAAAAGCTTTTTTACCCAGAGGGTGGTGGGTGTATGGAATTCACTGCCCGAATTGGTGGTAGAGGCAGGGACCCTCAACTCTTTTAAAAAGTACCTGGACCTGCACCTAAAGTGCTGTAAGCTGCAGGGCTACGGACCGAGTGCTGGAAGGTGGGATTAGAATGGACACCTGGTTGTTCTTCGAGCCGGCGTGGACATGATGGGCCGAATGGGCCCCTTCTGTGCTGTATTTTTCTATGGTTCGATGTGCGACACCAGTGGGTGATTAAAGGGCCTGATCCGATTCCTGACTGTGGTTTGACCAGGACTCGGTGAGCAGAGTGAAGGGCCTGATCGAAGCTAGTTACAGGCTGGGTCCTCGAGAGTTTCACTGGTCTGGGGAGGGATGGGAAGTTCCGAGTGAGGTCACAGTATCCAATGTCGGGCACACTCCAGCCCTACACCCCTCCCTATCTCTGTAACCCCCTCCAGCCCTACACCCCTCCCTATCTCTGTAACCCCCTCCAGCCCGACACCCCTCCCGATCTCTGTAACCTCCTCCAGCCCCACACCCCTCCCGATCTCTGTAACCTCCTCCAGCCCCACACCCCTCCCTATCTCTGTAACCCCCTCCAGCCCTACACCCCTCCCTATCCCTGTAACCTCCTCCAGCCCTACACCCCACCCTATCTCTGTAACCCCCTCCAGCCCTACACCCCTCCCCATCTCAGTAAATCCCCTCCAGCCCGACACCCCTCTCCATCTCTGTAACCCCCTCCAGCCCTACACCCCTCCCTATCTCTGTAACCTCCTCCAGCCCTACACCCCTCCCCATCTCAGTAAATCCCCTCCAGCCCGACACCCCTCTCCATCTCTGTAACCCCCTCCAGCCCAACACCCCTCCCTATCTCTGTAACCTCCTCCAGCCCTACACCCCTCCCTATCTCTGTAACCTCCTCCAGCCCCACACCCCTCCCTATCTCTGTAACCCCCTCCAGCCCTACACCCCTCCCTATCTCTGTAACCCCCTCCAGCCCTACACCCCACCCTATCTCTGTAACCCCCTCCAGCCCTACACCCCTCCCTATCTCTGTAACCTCCTCCAGTCCTACACCCCTCCCTTTCTCTGTAACCCCCTCCAGCCCTACACCCCTCCCTATCTCTGTAACCCCCTCCAGCCCTACACCCCTCCCTATCTCTTTAACCTCCTCCAGCCCTACACCCCTCCCTATCTCTGTAACCTCCTCCAGCCCTACACACCTCCCTATCTCTGTAACCCCCTCCAGCCCTACACCCCACCCTATCTCTGTAACCCCCTCCAGACCTACACCCCTCCCTTTCTCTGTAACCCCCTCCAGCCCTGCACCCCTCCCTATCTCTGTAACCTCCTCCAGCCCTACACCCCTCCCTATCTCTGTAACCCCCTCCAGCCCTACACCCCTCCCTATCTCTGTAACCTCCTCCAGCCCTACCCCTCTCCCTATCTCTGTAACCCCCTCCAGCCCAACACCCAATTCCTCCAATTTTGGCCTCTTGTCCATCCTCCACTCCCTTCGCCCCACCATTGGCGGCCGTGCCTTTGGCTGTCTCGACCCTGAAGTCTGGAATTCCCTCCCTAACCCTCTCCCCCTCTCTACCTCTCTCTCCTCCTTTAAGATGTTCCTTAAAGCCCATCTCTTTGACCAAGCTTTTGATCTCCTGTCCTAATATCTCCTAATGTGTCTCGGTGTTAATTTTTGTCTGATTTACTCTCCTGTGAAGCGCGTTGGGCCGTTTTACTCGGTTAAAGCCGCTGTATAAATGCCAGTTGTTGTTTTGCTTTCACTGGGACTCAGTCAGTTCGATGGAAATCCGAGAAAGACAATCTGTCCCCACAGGTCATCATTCGCCGATCACTGGCCAATGAACACAAACCCTTTAATGAGCATCTGCGAGAGACCAGAAGGAAAGAAAAGACTTGATAACGGGAGCAGAGACAGGCAGCAGGTTACACGGGAACCTCCTCTCACTCCTCACACACCCAGGCAGCCTGTCGCCCACAGCTTGAATTATTCATTGCAGCCCAATCAAAGATTGATCAATAAACCCAGGATCAAGGTGCTGTGGTGAAGACTGAGAATGAGAGGGAGCGAGAGGCAGCGACTGTGGAGAAAGTGACTTGTGTCACATTCACTCTCGGTTCTGGGAACCTCCCAAACAGAAAGCACCTCTTCACCCCCAGCCCTCCCGTCTTGTGAAGGGTCTCGGGGGGAATAGCATTTACTTTCCTGCAGCTCGTCCCCCGTTCCCTCTCTCTCTTCTCTCTATCATTGTCTCTATCCCTCTCTCTCCCTCTCTCTCTCTCACTCTCATTCTCTCTCCCCCATTCCCTCTCTCTCTCACTCTCATTCTCTCTCTCATTCCCTCTATCCCTCTCTCTCTCTCTTTCTACCTGTCTCTCCTCTCCCTTTCTCGCTCTGTCCCTCTCTCATTCTCTCTCTCGCCTCTCCTCTCATTCTCTCTCTCTCTCTTGCATTCTCTCTATCCCTCTCTCTCCCTGCTTCTCTCTTCTCTCTCTCTCTCCTTTACTGAAAGATCCCTTGAGGGGAATCGAGGAGAGTTCAGGACCTCACGACAGAGCGATCGGCAAAACAGCAGGAGATCGGACTGTTTCAGAACTCAGGGCCCATGAACACCTGACCAGTGAGGGTAAGTCTCTCCTCTCTCCCCTCTCTCTCCCCTCTCTGTCTCTCTCTCACTCTCTCTCCCCCTTCTCTCCCTCCTGTGAATTTGTGGAATCTGATGGTGGGTCTATCCCAGTCAGACAGCATCGTCACAACTCCCCGTTACACCCGATGGGAGTGTTGGAAAGTAGAAAGACTTGTATTTATTTCGAGCCTTTCACAACTTCAGGACTGCCCAAAGTGCTTGACAGTCAATGAAGTATTTTTAAATTGTGGTCACTGTTGTAATGTAGGAAACACGGCAGCCAATTTATGCACAGCAAGATCCCATAAACAGAAATGAGACAATGACCAGATCATCCATTTTAGTGATGTGGGTTGATCGATAAATATTGGCCCAGGACACGAGGGAGAACTCCCCTGCACTTCTTCGAATAGAGCCGTGGGATCGTCCAGATCCACCTGAGAAGGCAGATGGTGCCTCGGTTTAACATCTCATCCAAAAGTTGGCACCTCTTACAGTGCAGCACTCCCTCAGTACTGACCCTCCGACAGTGCAGCACTCCCTCAGTACTGACCCTCCAACAGTGCAGCACTCCCTCAGTACTGACCCTCTGACAGTGCAGCACTCCCTCTCCGACAGTGCAGCACTCCCTCAGTATTGACCCTCCGACAGTGCAGCACTCCCTCAGTAGTGACCCTCCGACAGTGCAGCACTCCCTCAGTACTGACCCTCCGACAGTGCAGCACTCCCTCAGTACTGACCCTCCGACAGTGCAGCACTCCCTCAGTACTGACCCTCTGACAGTGCAGCACTCCCTCAGTACTGACCCTCCGACAGTGCAGCACTCCCTCAGCACTGACCCTCCGACAGTGCAGCACTCCCTCAGCACTGACCCTCCGACAGTGCAGCACTCCCTCAGTACTGCACTGGGAGTATCGGCCTGGATTATGTTCTGAAGTCCCTGGAGTGAGACTTGAGCCCATGACCTTCTGACTCAGAGGTGAGAGAGCTGCCCACTGAGACACGGCTGACACTGAGTTTATCCCCTATTGGGTATTAGAATATCAAACCACAGCACATCACTAAACACAGTGTGTGATTCTGTCTGATATTAATTAAATTATGGGTAAGGGGGAGAAGATGGATTGACAGAGAAAGTTCCTCCCAACTCACTCTCTTTGATTCAGCCTCTTATTGTTTCAACAGAGAAATCGAGACAGAGAGAGGGAGAGGTGTTGGAAATAACATTGACCAAAGGCCAGAACTCAACCTGTGAATCGAAGGGTTTGCATCGACCGGGGGTTTTAGGGATTCCGGGTTTTGGGTTTTAAGGTTTTTTGGGGTTTTAGGGATTTTATGTTTTTTGGGGGTTTTGGGGTTTTTCGGGTTTTTTGGGTTTCTTACGTTGATCCCCCAACCCCAAAACCTGCGCCTCTCGAACCATGAATAGAATGAACGCTCGTCACCTCAATCACCATTCTCTAGATCAAAGAACCAGTCCGAATATCGAGGCACAGCCGAGGAGGTCAACAGAATGAATCGAAACCCGAGGATTGAGACCAGAACATGGTGTCTGGTCAATCACACAAACTCCGCCCAACTTTCAAAAAGGAATCGGATAAATACTTGAAAAGGAAAAAATCACAGGGGAAAGAGGAGGGGAGTGGGACTGGTGGGAAAGATCTTTCAAAGAGCCATCACAGGCACGATGGGCCGAATGGCCTCCCTCTGTGCTGTCCGATTCTGTGATTACTCCGAAGAGAATTCTCCTGCCTATTTCTGATGGGGCTTTGTGAAGAATTGTATTCACTAACCACACACGGTCAATATTTAACCTGCAGGAAAGTCTCTGTGAAATAGTGTTAGGGTGGAAATGGAGATGGGGGTTTGGAAATGGAGATGGGGGTTTGGAAATGGAGATGGGGGTTTGGAAATGGAGATGGGGGTTTGGAAATGGAGATGGGGGTTTGGAATTGGAGATGGGGGTTTGGAAATGGAGATGGGGGTTTGGAAATGGAGATGGGGGTTTGGAAATGGAGATGGGGGTTTGATCCACAAACTGTAAATGAGATTTGGGGGGAAGTACAAACAGCAAACGCTGCCTGTATTCAGAGCCTGGGCAGTGAGAGGGGAATTAAACCCTGCTCTGTGCCCCTCAGCGAGTCTGTCTCTCCTTTCACTGCCGCTGGTTCTGTTCAGCGATTGTGTCCGTGTCTGTCCTTCTCCTGGGAAATCTCACAGTCACTGCCGACCTCCAGATACTTTCTTCTTGCGAGTCTCCTTGCTGACACCTTGAAAGGACTGAGAGCGACTAATCTAATCTGTCCAGACTGGCTGAGATCAGGAGCGGCCGATAGCAGTGTCAGTGATGGATTAATGTAAGGAATCTTACAACACCAGGTTATAGTCCAACTGTTTTATTTGAAAATCACAAGCTTTCGGAGGCTTTCTCTTTCGTCAGGTGAGCAAGTGTGGGATTCCATGGAAGGTTACTGCATTTATATTCAGAGAACAATACCTGGTGATTGCAGATAATCTTTCCAACTGCCCGTTGTCAAGGCAATCAAAGTGTTCAGACAGAGTGATGTTACCTACAGGACCACCGAATACACAAACAGCCAGAACACAAAACAGAGAGAGAAAGGGAGAGAAACATCCGAAAGGAAGAGAAAGACAGAGAATGACCCGTTGTGTTAAAAACAGATAACTTTTTTTCGCTGGTGGGGTATCGTGTAGCGTGACATGAACCCAAGATCCCGGTTGAGGCCGTCCTCGTGGGTGCGGAACTTGGCTATCAATTTCTGTTTGACGATTTTGCATTGTCGTGTGTCTTGAAGGCCGCCTTGGAGAACGCTTACCCGAAGGTCGGTGGCTGAATGTCCTTGACTGCTGAAGTGTTCCCCGACTGGGAGGGAACCCTCCTGTCTGGTGATCGTTGCGCGGTGTCCATTCATCCGTTGTCGCAGCGTCTGCATGGTCTCGCCAATGTCCCATGCTCCGGGGCATCCTTTCCTGCAACGTATGAGGTAGACAACGTTGGCCGAGTAACAGGAGTATGAACCATGTACCTGGTGGGTGATGTCCTCTCGTGTGATGGTGGTATCTGTGTCGATGATCTGGCATGTCTTGCAGAGGTTACCATGGCAGGGTTGTGTGGTGTCATGGACGCTGTTCTCCTGAAAGCTGGGTAATTTGCTGTGAACGATGGTCTGTTTGAGGTTGGGTGGCTGTTTGAAGGCGAGTCGTGGAGGTGTGGGGATGGCCATAGCGAGGTGTTCATCGTCATCGATGACATGTTGAAGGCTGCGGAGAACATGGCGTAGTTTCTCCGCTCCGGGGAAGTACTGGACGACGAAGGGTACTCTGTTGGTTGCGTCCCGTGTTAGTCTTCTGAGGAGGTCAATGCGATTTTTCGCTGTGGCCCGTCGGAACTGTCGATCGACGAGTCGAGCGTCATATCCCGTTCTTACGAGGGTGTCTTTCAGCGTATGTAGGTGTCCATCGCGTTCCTCCTCGTCTGAGCAGATCCTGTGTATTCACAGGGCCTGTCCATAGGGGACGGCCTCTTTGACGTGGTTAGGGTGGAAGCTGGAAAAGTGAAGCATCGTGAGGTTGTCCGTGGGCTTGCGGTAGAGTGAGGTGCTGAGTTGCCCGTCTTTGATGGAGATTCATGTGTCCAAGAAAGAAACCGATTCTGAGGAGTAGTCCATGGTGAGCTTGATGGTGGGATGGAACTTGTTGATGTTATCGTGTAGTCTCTTTAGTGATTCCTTGCCGTGGGTCCATAGAAAGAAAATGTCGTCGATGTATCTGGTGTATAGTGTTGGTTGGAGGTCCTGTGCAGTGAAGAAGTCGTGCTCGAACTTGTGCATGAAAATGTTGGCGTATTGGGGTGCGAATTTGGTCCCCATGGCTGTTCCGTGTGTTTGGGTAAAGAACTGGTTGTCGAAGGTGAAGACATTGTGATCCAGGATGAAGCGGATGAGTTGTAGGATGGCGTCTGGGGATTGGCTGTTGTTGGTGTTGAGTATTGATGCTGTCGCAGCGATGCCATCATCATGGTGGATTAAGGACGGCCAGTTCCTGGGGTGGTGTCCCCTGATCTTCAGGGAGTCAAACTCCCGAATCCCACCCCATGGGAACGGGCTGTGACGATTCGAGTCTCAAATCTGTGCCTTGTGGAGAAATGAGGCTTCATGAAATGAGCGGGAGAGGTTTGCGGTTCCATTAGTTCCTGTTTTACACCCGTCACCTGCCATTTCAGCAGGGGGTGTTGGACAGTCCAGGAAATAGGAACAGGAGGAGGCCATTCAGCCCATCGAGCCTGTTCCACCGTTCATTGGAACAGGAGGAGGCCATTCAGCCCCTCCAGCCTGTTCCACCATTCAATTGGATCCTGGCTGATCTGTATCTTAACTCCATCTACCCGCCCTGGTTCAGTAACCCTTAATACCCTGGCCGAACAAAAATCTATCGATCTCAGTTTTGAAATTTTCAATTGACCCCCAGCCTCAACAGCTTTTTGGGGGAGAGAGTTCCAGATTTCCACTCCCCTTTGTGTGAAGAAATGCTTCCTGACATCACCCCTGAACGGCCGAGCTCCAAGTTTAAGATTATTCTCCATTGTTCTGGACTCTCCCACCAGAGGAAATAGTTTCTCTCTATCTCCCCTATCGAATCCTTTAATCCTTTGAATCCCCTCGATTCGATCAGCCCCTGGTCTTGTTTTATCCCCTGTCCCCGGCCTCTTCATGTACTGACCGTGCCTGAGTTATTTCCTGGAACACCAGGTGTTCATTCACTCATTTTCTTTCCTTATTCTGTTCCATTTCCCTCAGACTATGAGAAGAGGGGAAGGTTTGTTCATTGATCCCGAGACCAATGAATGGGATTCACGAGTGGAATCATCCGGCTGTCCGGATTCTAAATTAGGAATGGAATTTTTGGGAAAATGTGATTCATTAATTCAATATTTTGCAAAGTCTGGATTAAATCAAAACATAGAAATCATTAAACTATCATTCCCTCCCCTCCAATGTTTGAGATCGAGGTCCATATATAAGGGGAAGGATGAATGAAGGATCCAAACAGGAGGGGCCCGATTGTCAGTCGTGGCTCAGTGGGCAGAACTCTCACCTCTGGCTCAGAAGGTCATGGGGTCAAGTCCCACTCCAGAGACTCGAAGACAAAATCCAGGCCAACGCTCCAAGTGCAACACTGAGGGAGTGTTGCAGTGTCAGAGGGGCAGTACTGAGGGAGTGTTGCAGTGTCGGAGGGTCAGTACTGAGGGAGTGTTGCAGTGTCGGAGGGTCAGTGCTGAGGGAGTGTTGCAGTGTCGGAGGGTCAGTGCTGAGAGAGTGCTGCACTGTTGGAGGGTCAGTGCTGAGGGAGTGCTGCACTGTCGGGAGGTCAGTACTGAGGGAGTGCTGCACTGTCGGAGGGTCAGTACTGAGGGAGTGCTGCACTGTCGGAGGGTTAGTACTGAGGGAGTGTTGTACTGTCGTAGGGTCAGTACTGAGGGAGTGCTGCATTGTTGGAGGGTCAGTACTGAGTGAGTGAGTGCTGCTCTGTCGGAGGGGCCATCTTTCGGATGAGTCTTAAATCAAAGCCCCATCCGCCCTCTCAGGTGGATGTAAAAGATTCCATGGTTAATACTTGAAGAAGAGCAGGGGAGTTCTTCCCAGTGACCTGGAAAATATTTATCCCTCAACCAACATCACTGAAAGACAGAATGTCCAGTCATTTATCTCATTGCTGTTTGTGGGATCTTGCTGTGCGCAAATTGTCTGCTGCGCTTCCAAAATCACAACAGTGACGACACTTAGAAAAGACATACTTGCTCTCGAGGCAGTACAAAGAAGCTTCACTTGGTTAATCCCGGGGATGAGGGGGCGGACATATGAGGAGAGGTTGAGTAGATTGGGACTCTACTCATTGGAGTTCAGAAGAATGAGAGGCGATCTTATTGAAACATATAAGATTGTGAAGGGGCTTGATCGGGTGGATGCAGTAAGGATGTTCCCAAAGATGAGTGAAACTAGAACTAGGGGGCATAATCTTAGAATAAGGGGCTGCTCTTTCAAAACTGAGATGAGGAGAAACTTCTTCACTCAGAGGGTGGTAGGTCTGTGGAATTTGCTGCCCCAGGAAGCTGTGGAAGCTACATCATTAAATAAATTTAAAACAGAAATAGACAGTTTCCTAGAAGTAAAGGGAATTAGGGGTTACGGGGAGCGGGCAGGAAATTGGACATGATTTTAGATTTGAGGTTAGGACCAGATCAGCCATGATTTTATTGAATGGAGGAGCAGGCTCGAGGGGCCGATTGGCCTACTCCTGCTCCTATTTCTTATGTTCTTATGAAACTTCAAACAGTACTTCATTAGGTGTAAAGTGATTTGGGACATCCTGAGGTGGTTTAAGGCGCTATATAAATACAAATTCTCTCTTTCTTCTTTGCTGCAATTCCTTCCTGTCTCCCTTTGAATGTTCAGTACAGTTTCTGCCTTTCATTAATGTTTAAACATTATTAATTATTCTTTGAATATGTTGAATTGAAGAACCATTAACCTTTTAGCAGTGAGACAAATATCAATTCTCTGTCTACACAGCGTTGAATGTTCTGTGTGTTTTGTTGCTGAGATTCATTGTGAGTGACCCACAGTTTCTGTCTCCAGACTCCCAAAGTACAGAACCTTGTGCTGAGAGGGAGCTGGTTCATTAGGAACGGTTAATGACCGAGTATTGGAGGAAAGGGGAGGGAGCAGCAGCCCATCCTCCACTCCCACTGGGTGTGGAGACTGTGGACATACTCTGCCTGCCCCTCACTCTTGGTCAATATAAACCTGCTGTGTGTGAGTGGATAATATCAAATATGCTCCAATAATTAGCGTTAGATGCCCCTTACAGTGCGGTCCCTCGATGGTCAATTATTCCTGTTATAATGAACACTCGGTGTATTGAGAGTGGGTCAGGAGACCGAGAGGTGATTACAGAACATTGGACAGCTCAGCATTTCCATTGGTTCAAGTTCCCCGTTTCAGCAAATCATTCCAGGTGTTAATAGTTGGGGCAATTTGGGATTTCTCTCTGGGAATGAGGCGGTGGGAAGGTCATTAAACACCGTGAGAGTATTTATCCTTTGTGTGATGAAACGTACAATTTTACTGAATCAGGAGAAGTTCTGATTGGATTTGGATCGAGGCCGAATTTTGTTCGGGTTCGATTTCAAATATTGCTCCCAGAATTCCTTCACCAAAGGTCTGGTTTCAAAGCTACCTGAGCAGCCTATCAGGAGTTAGAATTCATGTTTGACGTCTTAATGTGTTCAAAACATTTCTGTGGACACAACTTATTGCTCGATAAAAACAGCACTCACAGAATCTGTATGATCATTGGATCAAACCTCATTCTGTTTTCCATCTTTGTGGTATTGGTTGCAATGATCTTCATGGCAGTGTTCCCTGGGCTCTCGGGGTGAGAGAGTATCACTCCCTCCAGACAGTGTTCCCTGGGCGAGGGGTGAGAGAGTATCACTCCCTCCAAACAGTGTTCCCTGGGCTCTCGGGGTGAGAGAGTATCACTCCCTCCAGACAGTGTTCCCTGGGCTCTAGGGGTGAGAGAGTATCACTCCCTCCAGACAGTGTTCCCTGGGCTTGGGGGGAGAGAGTATCACTCCCTCCAGACAGTGTTCCCTGGGCTCTCGGGGTGAGAGAGTATCACTCCCTCCAGACAGTGTTCCCTGCGCTCTAGGGGTGAGAGGGTATCACTCCCTCCAGACAGTGTTCCCTGGGCTCTCGGGGTGAGAGAGCATCACTCCCTCCAGACAGTGTTCCCTGGGCTCTCGGGGTGAGAGAGTATCACTCCCTCCAGACAGTGTTCCCTGGGCTCTAGGGGTGAGAGAGTATCACTCCCTCCAGACAGTGTTCCTTGGGCTCTCGGGGTGAGAGAGTATCACTCCCTCCAGACAGTGTTCCCTGCGCTCTAGGGGTGAGAGAGTATCACTCCCTCCAGACAGTGTTCCCTGGGCTAGGGGTGAGAGAGTATCACTCCCTCCAGACAGTGTTCCCTGGGCTCTAGGGGTGAGATAGTATCACTCCCTCCAGACAGTGTTCCCTGGGCGAGGGGTGAGAGAGTATCACTCCCTCCAGACAGTGTTCCCTGGGCTAGGGGTGAGAGAGTATCACTCCATCCAGACAGTGTTCCCTGGGCTAGGGGTGAGAGAGTATCACTCCCTCCAGACAGTGTTCCCTGGGCTAGGGGTGAGAGAGTATCACTCCCTCCAGGCAGTGTTCCCTGGGCTCTAGGGGTGAGAGAGTATCACTCCCTCCAGAAAGTGTTCCCTGGGCTCGAGGGGTGAGAGAGTATCACTCCCTCCAGACAGTGTTCCCTGGGCTCTAGGGGTGAGAGAGTATCACTCCCACCAGACAGTGTTCCCTGGGCTAGGGGTGAGAGAGTATCACTCCCTCCAGACAGTGTTCCCTGGGCTCTAGGGGTGAGAGAGTATCACTCCCTCCAGACAGTGTTCCCTGGGCTAGGGGTGAGAGGGTATCACTCCCTCCAGACAGTGTTCCCTGGGCGAGGGGAGAGAGAGTATCACTCCCTCCAGACAGTGTTCCCTGGGCGAGGGGTGAGAGAGTATCACTCCCTCCAGACAGTGTTCCCTGGGCTAGGGGAGAGAGAGTATCACTCCCTCCAGACAGTGTTCCCTGGGCTCGAGTGGTGAGAGAGTATCACTCCCTCCAGACAGTGTTCCCTGGGCTCTAGGGGTGAGAGAGTATCACTCCCTCCAGACAGTGTTCCCTGGGCTAGGGGAGAGAGAGTATCACTCCCTCCGGACAGTGTTCCCTGGGCTCTAGGGGTGAGAGAGTATCACTCCCTCCAGACAGTGTTCCCTGGGCTCTAGGGGTGAGAGAGTATCACTCCCTCCAGACAGTGTTCCCTGGGCTCTAGGGGTGAGAGAGTATCACTCCCTCCAGACAGTGTTCCCTGGGCTAGGGGTGAGAGAGTATCACTCCCTCCAGACAGTGTTCCCTGGGCTAGGGGTGAGAGAGTATCACTCCCTCCAGACAGTGTTCCCTGGGCTCGAGGGGTGAGAGAGTATCACTCCCTCCAGACAGTGTTCCCTGGGCATGGGGTGAGAGAGTATCACTCCCTCCAGACAGTGTTCCCTGGGCTCTAGGGGTGAGAGAGTATCACTCCCTCCAGACAGTGTTCCCTGGGCTAGGGGTGAGAGAGTATCACTCCCTCCCGACAGTGTTCCCTGGGCTCTTGGGGTGAGAGAGTATCACTCCCTCCAGACAGTGTTCCCTGGGCTCTCGGGGTGAGAGAGTATCACTCCCTCCAGACAGTGTTCCCTGGGCTCCAGGGGTGAGAGAGTATCACTCCCTCCAGACAGTGTTCCCTGGGCTAGGGGGGAGAGAGTATCACTCCCTCCAGACAGTGTTCCCTGGGCTCGGGGTGAGAGAGTATCACTCCCTCCAGACAGTGTACCCTGGGCTCTCGGGGTGAGAGAGTATCACTCCCTCCAGACAGTGTTCCCTGGGCTCTCGGGGTGAGAGAGTATCACTCCCTCCAGACAGTGTTCCCTGGGCTCCAGGGGTGAGAGAGTATCACTCCCTCCAGACAGTGTTCCCTGGGCTAGGGGGGAGAGAGTATCACTCCCTCCAGACAGTGTTCCCTGGGCTCGGGGTGAGAGAGTATCACTCCCTCCAGACAGTGTACCCTGGGCTCTCGGGGTGAGAGAGTATCACTCCCTCCATACAGTGTTCCCTGGGCTCTAGGGGTGAGAGAGTATCACTCCCTCCAGACAGTGTTCCCTGGGCTAGGGGTGAGAGAGTATCACTCCCTCCAGACAGTGTTCCCTGGGCTCCAGGGGTGAGAGAGTATCACTCCCTCCAGACTGTGTTCCCTGGGCTAGGGGGGAGAGAGTATCACTCCCTCCAGACAGTGTTCCCTGGGCTCTTGGGGTGAGAGAGTATCACTCCCTCCAGACAGTGTTCCCTGGGCTCGAGGGGTGAGAGAGTATCACTCCCTCCAGACAGTGTTCCCTGGGCTCTAGGGGTGAGAGAGTATCACTCCCTCCAGACAGTGTTCCCTGGGCTCTAGGGGTGAGAGAGTATCACTCCCTCCAGACAGTGTTCCCTGGGCTAGGGGTGAGAGAGTATCACTCCCTCCAGACAGTGTTCCCTGGGCTCGGGGTGAGAGAGTATCACTCCCTCCAGACAGTGATCCCTGGGCTCTAGGGGTGAGAGAGTATCACTCCCTCCAGACAGTGTTCCCTGGGCTAGGGGTGAGAGAGTATCACTCCCTCCAGACAGTGTTCCCTGGGCTCCAGGGGTGAGAGAGTATCACTCCCTCCAGACAGTGTTCCCTGGGCTAGGGGGGAGAGAGTATCACTCCCTCCAGACAGTGTTCCCTGGGCTCTTGGGGTGAGAGAGTATCACTCCCTCCAGACAGTGTTCCCTGGGCTCGAGGGGTGAGAGAGTATCACTCCCTCCAGACAGTGTTCCCTGGGCTCTAGGGGTGAGAGAGTATCACTCCCTCCAGACAGTGTTCCCTGGGCTCTAGGGGTGAGAGAGTATCACTCCCTCCAGACAGTGTTCCCTGGGCTAGGGGTGAGAGAGTATCACTCCCTCCAGACAGTGTTCCCTGGGCTCGGGGTGAGAGAGTATCACTCCCTCCCGACAGTGTTCCCTGGGCTCGGGGTGAGAGAGTATCACTCCCTCCCGACAGTGTTCCCTGGGCTAGGGTTGAGAGAGTATCACTCCCTCCAGACAGTGTTCCCTGGGCTCTATGGGTGAAGGAGTATCACTCCCTCCAGACAGTGTTCCCTGGGCTCTAGGGGTGAGAGAGTATCACTCCCTCCAGACAGTGTTCCCTGGGCTCGGGGTGAGAGTATCACTCCCTCCAGACAGTGTTCCCTGGGCTCTAGGGGTGAGAGAGTATCACTCCCTCCAGACAGTGTTCCCTGGGCTAGGGGTGAGAGAGTATCACTCCCTCCAGACAGTGTTCCCTGGGCTGGGGGTGAGAGAGTATCACTCCCTCCAGACAGTGTTCCCTGGGCTCTGCAGGACTTGTTCGGTTTGTTTCTTTGTGATAACGATGAGCCCTGAATAATCTCACCGCTGGTGACAGTTTAAACGATGCAGCTGATTTAGTGATTCTCCTCCAACGAGAACCTCCAGTGCTGAGTTATAGATCAGGGTCAGTGAGGTTCAATTGTGCTTTAAACCCCCTCTGTGGGCCGTGGGAAATAAAAGGAGTTTTATGGCACAGTCACTGTAACTGGACAGCAGGAAATCACAGGGATAAGATCACAGTAAATCACAGGGATAAGATCACAGTAAATCACAGGAATAAGATCACAGTAAATCACAGGAATAAGATCACAGTAAATCACAGGAATAAGATCACAGTAAATCACAGGGATAAGATCACAGTAAATCACAGGAATAAGATCACAGTAAATCACAGGAATAAGATCACAGTAAATCACAGGAATAAGATCACAGTAAATCACAGGAATAAGATCACAGTAAATCACAGGAATGAGATCACAGTAAATCACAGGGATAAGATCACAGTAAATCACAGGAAGAAGATCACAGTAAATCACAGGAATAAGATCACAGTAAATCACAGGAATAAGATCACAGTAAATCACAGGGATAAGATCACAGTAAATCACAGGAATAAGATCACAGGAAATCACAGGAATAAGATCACAGTAAATCACAGGGATAAGATCACAGTAAATCACAGGGATAAGATCACAGTAAATCACAGGAATAAGATCACAGGGAATCACAGGAATAAGATCACAGTAAATCACAGTGATAAGATCACAGTAAATCACAGGAATAAGATCACAGTAAATCTCAGGAATAAGATCACAGGAAATCACAGGAATGAGATCACAGTAAATCTCAGGAATAAGATCACAGTAAATCACAGGAATAAGATCACAGTAAATCACAGGAATAAGATCACAGTAAATCTCAGGAATAAGATCACAGTAAATCACAGGGATAAGATCACAGTAAATCACAGGAATAAGATCACAGTAAATCACAGGAATAAGATCACAGTAAATCTCAGGAATAAGATCACAGTAAATCACAGGGATAAGATCACAGTAAATCACAGGAATAAGATCACAATAAATCACAGGAATATGATCACAGTAAATCACAGGAATAAGATCACAGGAAATCACAGGAATAAGTTCACAGGAAATCACAGGAATAAGATCACAGTAAATCACAGGAATAAGATCACAGTAAATCACAGGAACAGCATCACAGAAATTCCTAACGTGAATTCCAACATTATTTTTCCAGTATTAGAATGGATGGCAAATTGGCTACAAAACAGAAAACAGAGAGTGGGGGTTAAGGGTAGTAACTCAGACTGGCAAAAGGTGGGAAGTGGTGTTCCACAGGGATCGGTGCTGGGACCACTGTTGTTCACAATTTACATTAATGATTTGGACTCGGGAATCGGAAGCACAATTTCAAAATCTGTGGTCGACATCAAATTGGGGGGTGTAGTTAATACTGAGGAAGAATGTGACAAAATACAGGAAGACATTAATAAACTTCAGAATGGGCGTGTAATTGGCAAATCAATTTCAATATTGATCAGTGTGAGGTGGTGTATTTTGATAGGATGAATAAGGGGGCCACATATTGCTTGGATAATAAGAGTCCAAATGGGGTAGAGGAGAAAAGGGAGCTCAGGGTCCAGACACACAAATCTGGTCAATAGACGCAGGTTAATCAGGGCACAAAAAAACAATCTAACCCCTGGAGTTCATTTCTAGAGGGATAGAATTGAAAAGCAGAAAAGTTATTTTAAACTTGTACAGAACTTTGGTTAGACCACACTTGGAGAATTGTGCACAGTTCTGGTCTCCTTATTATAAAAAGGATATAGAGGCACTGGAGAAGGTGCAAAAAAGATTTACAAGGATGATACCAGAACTGAAAGGTTATACCCGTCAGGAAAGGCTGAACAGGCTGGGGCTCTTTTCTCTCGAAAAGAGAAGGCTGAGGGGTGACCTGATAGAGGTCTTTAAGATTATGAAAGGGTTTGATCGGGTAGACGTAGAGAAGATGTTTACACTGGAGACCAGATCTCGGGGCCATAAATATAAGATAGTCACTAATAAATCCAATAGGGAATTCAGGAGAAACTTCTTTACCCAGAGAGTGGTGAGAATGTGGAACTCACTCCCACAAGGAGTGGTTGAGGTGAATAGTGTCGATGTATTTAAGGGGAAGCTGGATAAACACATGAGGGAGAAAGGAATAGAAGGATATGCTGATCGGGTGAGATGAAGTAGGGAGGGAGGAGGCTCGTGTGGAGCATAAACACCGGCACAGACCAGTTGGGCCGAATGGCCTGTTTCTGTGCTGTACATTCGATGTAATTCTGTGTAATATAATAACCTTCTGTCCTATTCAGAATACTGTCACCAGGAAATCCTCACAATCCCCTGTTAATTATCGCCTCTTCCTCAATCTCTCACTTCAAACCCTCGATCTCATTAATAGGAGTGTGTGGAGGGAATCAGTTCCCCTCCAATGGACTTCCTTTACAACAAATAAACCCACCGGCCCAGCAAGCTCAGGAACTCACATTCGTCTCAATTAAAATCTGTTTCAATCACAAAGAACTTTCATAAAGTCGGATTATGACTCTGATTAAACCCGTCAGACTATTAATTACACCCGGCCTTTCAGATAAACACCAGACAATTAACAAGAGCGATCGTCCAGTTCTATATTAGAATGAATATTATTTTAATACGTGGAGCAGGCGGGGATGGAAATCCCAGAGGCCCCACTGACTGACTTTGTACCTGAATGGGATCGTACTCTGTAATAATGAAAGTGGCATCTCCTTATAGTGAAACCCAGTCCTTCAGTCCTGCAGGGAGAGGGTCTGATCGATGATCGGGACCCAGTGACCCAGTCACAGGGATATTAATTACTGTCTGCACCGTTCCCTTAATTACACTTTGTGAAGAGAGTTCATTCTGATTTAGCCACTGGAATTTTTCTACAAAGAAAGAACTTGCATTTATATAGCGCCTTTCACATCCTCAGGACGTCCCGAAGAGCTTTACAGCCAATGAAGTACATATGAAGTGTGGTCACTGTTGTAATATAGGGAAACACAGCAGCCAATTTATGCACAGCAAGATCCCACAAACAGCAATGAGATAATCTGTTCTTTAGTGATGTTGGTTGAGGGATAAATATTGGCCAGGACACCGGGGAGAAATCGTCTGCTCTTCTTCCAACCGTGGCCATGGGATCTTTTACATCCACCTGAGAGGGCAGACGGGGCCTCGGTTTAATATCTCATGCAAAACACGGCACCTCCGACAGTGCAGCACTCCCTCAGTACTGACCTTCCGACAGTGCAGCACTCCCTCAGTACTGACCCTCCGACAGTGCAGCCCTCCCTCAGTTTTGACCCTCCGACAGTGCAGCACTCCCTCAGTTCTGACCCTCCGACAGTGCAGCACTCCCTCAGTACTGATCCTCTGACAGTGCAGCATTCCCTCAGTACTGACCCTCCGACAGTGCAGCACTCCCTCAGTACTGACCCTCCGACAGTGCAGCACTCCCTTGGTACTGACCCTCCGACAGTGCAGCACTCACTCAGTACTGACCCTCCGACAGTGCAGCACTCCCTCAGTACTGACCCTCCGACAGTGCAGCACTCCCTCAGTACTGACCCACCGACAGTGCAGCACTCCCTCAGTACTGACCCTCCGACAGTGCAGCACTCCCTCAGTACTGACCCACCGACAGTGCAGCACTCCCTCAGTACTGACCCTCCGACAGTGCAGCACTCCCTCAGTACTGACCCTCCGACAGTGCAGCACTCCCTCAGTACTGACCGTCTGACAGTGCCGCACTCCCTCAGTACTGACCCTCCGACAGTGCAGCACTCCCTCAGTACTGACCCACCGACAGTGCAGCACTCCCTCAGTACTGACCCTCCGACAGTGCAGCATTCCCTCAGTACTGACCCTCCGACAGTGCAGCACTTCCTCAGTACTGACCCACCGACAGTGCAGCACTCCCTCAGTACTGACCCTCCGACAGTGCAGCACTCCCTCAGTTCTGACCCTCCGACAGTGCAGCATTCCCTCAGTACTGACCCTCCGACAGTGCAGCACTCCCTCAGTACTGACCCTCCGACAGTGCAGCACTCCCTCAGTACTGACCGTCTGACAGTGCCGCACTCCCTCAGTACTGACCCTCCGACAGTGCAGCACTCCCTCAGTACTGACCCTCCGACAGTGCAGCACTCCCTCAGTACTGACCCTCCGACAGTGCAGCACTCCCTCAGTACTGACCCTCCGACAGTGCAGCACTCCCTCAGTTCTGACCCTCCGACAGTGCAGCACTCCCTCAGTACTGACCCTCCGACAGTGCAGCACTCCCTCAGTACTGACCCTCCGACAGTGCAGCACTCCCTCAGTACTGACCCTCCGACAGTGCAGCACTCCCTCAGTATTGCACTGGGAATGTTAGCCTGGATTTTGTGTTCAAATCTCTGGACTGAGACTTGAACCCATGACCTTCTGACCCTGAGGCGAGAGTGCTGCCCACTGACCCATGACTGACTCCGATCCAATACTTGATCAGGTGACTCCACTCAATGACATCTTTCCCAAAAAACAATCTCCTTGACTTTCTGTGAGTGAAGAGGTTTCGGTGTTTAACAGGAGATCTGCTCTCCTTCTTAATGCAGCAGCAAGTTGCAGGAACGGCCCATTAAGTGAGATGTTGTTGAGACATTGTGAGCAGTATCGACCCCCTGCTCACATGGTCAGGTTTGGAGAATGTGGGGAGGAGAGTGAAAGATAATCTGCATTTAGCATCATTTTAGGCCAACTGGTTTCTGTAACATTGAATCCACCGGCAGATCGAATGATTTAAACTATAATTTGTGTTAATTAGGGTGAGGGAGTTACATGTCAGAGGATGTGGTTTAACCTCAGGTCAATACGAGGGAAATTACACTGGACCTGGAGGGAAGTCGGAATCGATTAACATCAGGGAGTGATTGATGGGCCGATCTCGGGAATTGCAGATTCTGCCAGTGATTTATATCGGAGAGGGGAGGGTCCTCGGGAATTGCAGATTCTGCCAGTGATTTATATCGGGGGAGGGGAGGGTCCTCGGGAATTGCAGATTCTGCCAGTGATTTATATCGGGGGGGGGGGGGGTAGGGTCCTCGGGAATTGCAGATTCTGCCAGTGATTTATATCGGGGAGGGGAGGGTCCTCGGGAATTGCAGATTCTGCCAGTGATTTATATCGGGGAGGGGAGGGTCCTCGGGAATTGCAGATTCTGCCAGTGATTTATATCGGGGGAGGGGAGGGTCCTCGGGAATTGCAGATTCTGCCAGTGATTTATATCGGGGGGGGAGGGTCCTCGGGAATTGCAGATTCTGCCAGTGATTTATATCGGGGGGGGGAGGGTCCTCGGGAATTGCAGATTCTGCCAGTGATTTATATCGGGGGTGGGGGGAGGGTCTCCGTTTGTCGCTGAGTACAGACTTCACTTTCACTGGAAACACTTTCTTGGCAAAAGCAAGGAAATTATATAAACTTTTATAAATCACTGGTTGGACCCCAGCTGGAGAATTGTGTTCAATTCTGGGCACCGCACTTTAGGAAGGATGTCAAGGCCTTGGAGAGGGTGCAGAGGAGATTTACCAGAATGGGACCAGGGATGAGGGACTTCAGTTATGTGGAGAGACTGGAGAAGCATAGAAATCATAGACAGGTTACAGCACAGAAGGAAGCCATTCGGCCCATCAAGTCCGTGCAAGAGCAATCCAGGTAGTCCCACTCCCCCGCCCATTCCCCGTAGTCTAGCAAATTTTTTCCTTTCAAGTACTTATCCAGTTCCCTTTTGAAGGGCATGATTGAATCTACCTCCACCACCCCCTCGGGCAGTGCATTCCAGATCCTAATCACAAGCTGGAGAAACTGGGATTGTTCTCCTTCGAGCAGAGAAGGTTAAGGGGAGATTTAATAGAGGTGTTCAAAATCATGAAGGGTTTTGATAGAGTAAATAAGGAGAAACTGTTTCCACTGGCAGGAGGGTCGGTAACCAGAGGACACAGATTTAAGGTAATTGGCAAAAGAACCAGAGCAGAGATGAGGAGAATTTTTTTTAGGCAGTGAGTTGTTCTGATCTGGAATGCGCTGCCTGAAAGGGCGGTGGAAGCAGATTCAATAATAACTTGCAAACGGAATTGGAGAAATACTTAAAGGGGAAAAATTTGCAGGGCTATGGGGAAAGAGCAGGGGAATGGGACTAATTGGATAGATCTTTCAAAGAGCCAGCACAGGGACGATGGGCCGAATGGCCTCCTTTTGTGCTGTAAGATTCTATGATTTACTTGCCTGCTGTCCTCCAATCATTGAGATAAACCAGTTATTCCCACTCACACTCCTGGTCATCAGTCTTTGTGCCATTTTCAGTTCAGGCTGATGAGTTCGGGCGAGAGAAATATAAATCCTCGAAATAGATTGTGTTTATTGGCAGTGATACAGGAACTGTGGGAGAGATCAGTGTGGGTACAGGGTCTGTGGGAGTGATCAGTGTGGGTACAGGGTCTGTGGGAGTGATCAGTGTGGGTACAGGAACTGTGGGAGAGATCAGTGTGGGTACAGGGTCTGTGGGAGTGATCAGTGTGGGTACAGGGTCTGTGGGAGTGATCAGTGTGGGTACAGGGTCTGTGGGAGTGATCAGTGTGGGTACAGGGTCTGTGGGAGTGATCAGTGTGGGTACAGGGTCTGTGGGAGTGATCAGTGTGGGTACAGGGTCTGTGGGAGTGATCAGTGTGGGTACAGGGTCTGTGGGAGTGATCAGTGTGGGTACAGGGTCTGTGGGAGTGATCAGTGTGGGCACAGGGTCTGTGGGAGTGATCAGTGTGGGTACAGGGTCTGTGGGAGTGATCAGTGTGGGTACAGGGTCTGTGGGAGTGATCAGTGTGGGTACAGGGTCTGTGGGAGTGATCAGTGTGGGTACAGGGTCTGTGGGAGTGATCAGTGTGGGTACAGGGTCTGTGGGAGTGATCAGTGTGGGTACAGGGTCTGTGGGAGTGATCAGTGTGGGTACAGGGTCTGTGGGAGTGATCAGTGTGGGTACAGGGTCTGTGGGAGTGATCAGTGTGGGTACAGGGTCTGTGGGAGTGATCAGTGTGGGTACAGGGTCTGTGGGAGTGATCAGTGTGGGTACAGGGTCTGTGGGAGAGATCAGTGTGGGTACAGGGTCTGTGGGAGTGATCAGTGTGGGTACAGGGTCTGTGGGAGAGATCAGTGTGGGTACAGGGTCTGTGGGAGTGATCAGTGTGGGTACAGGGTCTGTGGGAGTGATCAGTGTGGGTACAGGGTCTGTGGGAGTGATCAGTGTGGGTACAGGGTCTGTGGGAGTTATCAGTGTGGGTACAGGGTCTGTGGGAGTGATCAGTGTGGGTACAGGGTCTGTGGGAGTGATCAGTGTGGGTACAGGGTCTGTGGGAGTGATCAGTGTGGGTACAGGGATAGTCAGAGTGATCAGTTTGGGGAGATCTTTATTTCTGCCTTCTGTGTTTCTTTTATTGATCACTGCAGAAATACACAAACAAAATATCACCTTTGAAAATCACTCAGTGTGAACACTGCCCGAGGCTGAACACGGGGAGTGTCGGTGCTGGTTCCCTGTGTGTGAGATGATCTCCCACTTTCGAGGATACCTCGCCCACGCCCACACTCACTGAATGTTTAAACACTTAAAGTCTGGGAGACGGGTTCTCACAATCCGAAGAGAACGAAAGACTTGCATTTATATAGCGCCTTTCACCACCTCAGGACGTCCCAAAGCGCTTTACAGTCAATGAAGTACTTTTTGAAGAGTAGTCACTGTTGTAATGTAGGAAACACGGCAGCTAATTTGCGCACAGCAAGATCCCACAAAGAGCAATGAGATAAATGACCAGATAATCTGTTTTTTAGTGATGTTTATTGAGGGATAAATATTGGCCAGGACACTGGGGAGAAATCACCTGCTCTTCTTCAAAATAGTGGCCGTGGATTCTTTTAAGTCCACCTGAGAGGGCAGACAGGACCTCAGTTTAACGTCTCATCCGAAAGATGGCATCTCTGACAGTGCACAATCCCTCATCACTGACCCTCCATCAATGTAGTGCTCCCTCAGCACTGACCCTCCAACAGTGCAGCGCTCCCTCAGCACTGACCCACCGACAGTGCAGTGCTCCCTCAGCACTGACCCTCCAACAGTGCAGCACTCCCTCAGTACTGACCCTCCAACAGTGCAGCGCTCCCTCAGCACTGACCCACCGACAGTGCAGTGCTCCCTCAGTATTGACCCTCCAACAGTGCAGCGCTCCCGCAGCACTGACCCTCCGACAGTGCACCACTCCCTCAGTACTGCCCCTCTGACAGTGCAGCACTCCCTCAGTACTGACCCTCTGACAGTGCAGCTCTCCCTCAGTACTGCCCCTCCGACAGTGCAGCACTCCCTCAGTACTGACCCTCCGACAGTGCAGCACTCCCTCAGTACTGATCCTCCGACAGTGCAGCACTCCCTCAGTACTGACCCTCTGACAGTGCAGCTCTCCCTCAGTACTGCCCCTCCGACAGTGCAGCACTCCCTCAGTACTGACCCTCCGACAGTGCAGCACTCCCTCAGTACTGATCCTCCGACAGTGCAGCACTCCCTCAGTACTGACCCTCCGACAGTGCAGCACTCCCTCAGTACTGACCCTGGAATGTCAGCCTGGATTATGGGCTCAAGTCTCTGCAGTGGGACTCGAACGTTCTGACCCAGAGGGGAGAGTGTTTAAGACTCTTAAATTCGGGAAGACCTGTTCTCACAATCCTCTGGTTTGAGAGATCGACCACAGATCATTGGTCCCTAAACACTGTAATTGCTCCAATCCCACATTTGATGTTGAGTGAAATTCGAGTCGGAATGTAACAGAATCTCCCTCCATTCTGAATCCAGAACATGATCAATCAGCCCAGCGTTCCAGTATAAGACCGAACTCTCACCCACTGGAAACCAGGCCGGGAATTAATGATTAATTATCACAGCTGACAGAATGTGGTCTGAAACTAAAAGCCTGGGGCCTTTTTCAGGCCACAGAGAGGAAGCTGAGAGTGTTTGAGGAATCGGAGTTTCTTGTTGAGTTTACAGTTACTTCACCACAAGATTCTGAGTGGTGATGATCCACGATGGGCCTTTTACAGTGGCAGGAGGTGACTGGGCTGATGTCGGGGGTCAGGGGTCAGGGAGCATATCGCAGACATCCGGCCTCATTTAAACCGGGAATGGTTTCTGTATCACATTTAATACAATTTTACAGGAGTGTCGGCTGATTAAAATAACCTGAAGATTTCGATCTCTTCGTGAGGCCCGTTGTTAGTCGGTCTTGAACCCATGATCTTCATGACTCAGAGGCGAGATTGCTCCCCACTGAGTCACGGCCGACACCGTCTACTGGTTTTCACGGACCGAAGTTCTTGGTTCTCTTCCCCTCCACAGCGATCTTCTCTCAATGACCCATCAATCTTCTCCCAACGACCCATCAATCTTCTCCCAACGACCCATCAATCTTCTCCCAACGACCCATCAATCTTCTCCCAACGACCCATCAATCTTCTCCCAACGACCCATCAATCTTCTCCCAACGACCCATCAATCTACTCCCAACGACCCATCAATCTTCTCCCAACGACCCATCAATCTTCTCCCAACGACCCATCAATCTTCCCTCACGACCCATCAATCTTCCCTCACGACCCATCAATCTTCCCTCACGACCCATCAAACTTCCCTCACGACCCATCAATCTTCCCTCACGACCCATCAAACTTCTCCCAACGACCCATCAATCTTCCCTCACGACCCATCAATCTTCCCTCACGACCCATCAATCGTCTCTCAACGGCCCATCAATCTTCCCTCACGACCCATCAATCTTCTCCCAACGACCCATCAATCCTCTCCCAACGACCCATCAATCTTCCCTCACGACCCATCAATCTTCCCTCACGACCCATCAATCTTCTCCCAACGGCCCATCAATCTTCCCTCAACGACCCATCAATCTTCCCTCACGACCCATCAATCTTCCCTCACGACCCATCAATCTTCTCCCAACGACCCATCAATCTTCCCTCACGACCCATCAATCGTCTCTCAACGGCCCATCAATCTTCCCTCACGACCCATCAATCCTCTCCCAACGACCCATCAATCTTCCCTCACGACCCATCAATCTTCCCTCACGACCCATCAATCTTCTCCCAACGGCCCATCAATCTTCCCTCACGACCCATCAATCCTCTCCCAACGACCCATCAATCTTCCCTCACGACCCATCAATCTTCCCTCACGACCCATCAATCTTCTCCCAACGGCCCATCAATCTTCCCTCACGACCCATCAATCTTCCCTCACGACCCATCAATCGTCTCTCAACGGCCCATCAATCTTCCCTCACGACCCATCAATCTTCTCCCAACGACCCATCAATCCTCTCCCAACGACCCATCAATCTTCCCTCACGACCCATCAATCTTCCCTCACGACCCATCAATCTTTTCCCAACGACCCATCAATCTTCCCTCAACGACCCATCAATCTTCCCTCATGACCCATCAATCTTCTCCCAACGACCCATCAATCTTCTCCCAACAACCCATCGATCAGTCCAGAGAACTGGGAATCAGCCTTGGAACAAGCTTGTTCTCCAATCGCTGATTCAGGAGTGGGACGGCTAATAATTAGATTACCGTCATAAAAAATTAAATAGCTTTTACCAAGAATAATTATCGGGATGAAATAATTACTGGAATTCGATGAGGGGATAATGTATTTATGGATTTCAGTGTGATCAATAAAATGGTCAGGATAACAGATACTGCCCCTTAAGACATTATTGTAAATATTAGTCAACTTAAACCTCAGTGAATCAGAATTAAGATCAATACTTGAATTTAATTAAACTGTTCAGTTTCAGCACTGTGATTTTATCTAATGCGGTTTAAATGTTATTTACATTCATTTGTGATATTCTTTGATGCTCATTAAAGTTAAATATTCTTGACCTTTTGCTAATAACAGTTGCTATTCTTCATAATCCCAAATTCCCACCTGTTTCCCGAATCGCAGGTGGACGGGAGCAGGTTTACTGATCACTGGGCCCATCAGACAGAGACAAAGAGATAATGGGAATTGGTTCCATTTCTTTCATTCATTCTGGGGATGTGGGTGTCGCTGGCAAGGCCGGCATTTATTGCCCATCCCTAGTCGCCCTGAGAAGGTGGTGCTGGGCCTTCTTCTTGAACCACTGGTAGCGGGTTTCATAAAACTGAATGTCTCGCTCGGCCACTTCAGAGGGAGGTTAAGAGTCAACCACGTTGGTGTGGGACTGGAGTCACAAAAAGGCCCAGACCGAGTAAGGACGGCAGGTTTCCTTCCCTAAAGGACATTAGTGAACCAGTTGGGCTTTTATGAAAATCCGACAGCTTCATGATCACTTTTACTGAGACCGGATTTTTATTAAGCAAATAATTCAGGCTGACACATCAGTGTAGTACTGAGGGAGTGCTGCACTGTCGGAGGGTCAGTACTGAGGGAGTGCTGCACTGTCGGAGGGTCAGTACTGAGGGAGCGCTGCACCATCGGAGGGTCAGTACTGATGGAGAGCTGCACTGTCGGAGTTGCTGTATTTCAGATGAGACGTTAATCCCAGGCCCTGTCTGCCCTCTCAGGTTGCTGTAAAAGATCACATGACATTGTTTGGGAGTTCTCCACGGTGTCCTGGGCCAATATTTATCTCTCAACCAACAACACTAAGAAACAGTTTATCTGATCATTTATCTCATTTCTGTTTGTGGGATCTTGCTGTGCGCAAATTGTTTCCTGCATTACAACAGTGACTGCACTTCAAAAGTAGTTCATTGGCTGTAAATCACTTTGGGATGTCCTGAGGTTGTGAAAGGCACTATGTAAATACAAGTCTTTCTTTCTTAGCTGAACATGTTAATCATTTCTCCAAAACTATCCCTGTTGTGATTTCAGGGTCTGAGTCCTGAGCAGTGCCCGAAATTGGTGATTGTAGAGACACAATTGGAAGGTTTAATGAAAGGTTTGAGAGAAATCCTCAGACTGGGCAGTGCTGATCTGAAGGTCAAACATACCCTGCATTCCACACACCAGTTTATTCATGATTTATATCTGGGCCTGATGTCGCCTGTTTAAATTTTAATAAAGTGAAATTGTTTCCACTTGAATCTCCAATCATTTCACTTTTCTGATCCTGGGACTGATTGTTTAGCAATTTGCAGAGTGGGGACATTTTCTCCAAACCCAGTACTCAGGACTGAGCGAACATTCCCAAATGTCTCTCCTGCTGCTCCTGAGATTCCCACTCCGGGAATTTCCTTCCTGTTCTGACCGCACTTTGCTGGTTTCATCCTGTAGCTTTGATTTGATTGGATCTGATCGCAGTGTTGCTCAGACTGAACACCCTCGACCTTGTGTGTGTTCCAGGGTCTCGGCTGTTTCTGGACATTCCCAGTTCCTGTGTTTAGGATTCTAAAGGGACTGGATAATGTCGACCATGACCAGCTGTTTCACCTTGTCCAGAACAGTAGAACCCGAGGACACGGCCTGCGTTCGAAGGGGGTCAATTCAAAACTCATCTGTGGGAACAATATTTCAGTGAGTGAGTGGTCAATCTATGGAACAGGTTCCCCAGGGAGACGGTGGGAACAGTTAGTATTGATTCACTCAAATACAAATTACATCGATTTCATTCAGAAATAATATTTTGTGATCCAGTATCTGAGTAATTTGAGACATGACGTGTGGTGAGTGTAACAGGCTCGGGAGGATCAGGGGACTTTGTACCTATGGTTCCCAAACAGCAATGAGATAATGACCAGATCATCTGTTTTAGTGAGGACACTGGGGAGAACTCCCCTGCTCTTCATTGAAATAATGGCCGGGGAATCGTTTACATCCACCGGAGGGGGCAAACGGGGCCTCGGTTTAAATTCTCATTCAATAGACAGCACAGCACTCGCTCAGCACTGCCCCTCCGACAGCGCAGCGCTCCCTCAGAACTGACCCACCGACAATGCAGTGCTCCCTCAGTACTGACCCACCGACAATGCAGCGCTCCCTCAGTACTGACCCTCCGACACTGCAGTGCTCCCTCAGCACTGCCCCTCCGACAGCGCGGCACTCCCTCAGTACTGACCCTCCGACAGCGCGGCACTCCCTCAGTACTGACCCTCCGACAGTGCAGCACTCTCTCAGTACTGACCCTCCGACAGCGCGGCACTCCCTCAGTACTGACCCTCCGACAGCGCGGCACTCCCTCAGCACTGCCCCTCCGACAGCGCGGCACTCCCTCAGCACTGCCCCTCCGACAGCACAGCACTCGCTCAGCACTGCCCCTCCGACAGCGCAGCGCTCCTTCAGTACTGACCCTCCGACAGCGCGGCACTCCCTCAGTACTGACCCTCCGACAGCGCGGCACTCCCTCAGCACTGCCCCTCCGACAGCGCAGCACTCTCTCAGTACTGACCCTCCGGCAGCGCAGCGCTCCCTCAGCACTGCCCTTCCGACAGCGCAGCACTCTCTCAGTACTGACCCTCCGACAGCGCGGCACTCCCTCAGCACTGCCCCTCCGACAGCGCAGCGCTCCTTCAGTACTGACCCTCCGGCAGCGCAGCGCTCCCTCAGTACTGACCCTCCGACAGCGCAGCGCTCCCTCAGAACTGACCCACCGACAATGCAGCACTCCCTCAGTACTGACCCTCCGACAGTGCAGCGCTCCCTCAGTACTGACCCTCCGACAGTGCAGCACTCCCCCAGTACTGACCCTCCGACAGTGCTGCACTCCCTCAGTACTGACCCTCCGACAGTGCAGCGCTCCCTCAGTACTGACCCTCCGACAGTGCAGCACTCCCCCAGTACTGACCCTCCGACAGTGCTGCACTCCCTCAGTACTGACCCTCCGACAGTGCAGCACTCCCTCAGTACTGACCGTCCGACAGTGCCGCACTCCCTCAGTACTGAGCCTCTGACTGTACAGCAGTGGGAATGTTAGCCTGGATTTTATGTTGAAATCTCTGGAGTGGGGCTTGAACCTTTGACCTTCCAACACAAACGTGAGAGTCCGACCCACTGAGCCACACTGACACCGGAGGAAGGAGGCCAAGGATTGAATCTTGGGCCCCCTGCTCTTCCTCATCTGCACATCAATGAACTATAGAGAGATCAGGAGTTAGGCACCGGAGCAAACACAGATTAACTCCGGAGCAAACACAGATTAACTCCGGAGCAAATGGAGATTAACTCCGGACCGAACGCGGATTAACTCCGGACTGAACACGGATTAACTCCGGACCGAACGCGGATTAACTCCGTGTCAGGAGGGAGCCTGACGATCGGAAAGATCCGAGTATTTCCACCACTGAAGGAGCTGCGACAATGAACTGAAGATTGTCCAGATGATGAAGATGGATCAGCTGCCCTGTGATAACAAGGTCCCATCGACAGAGACATTCCCCCTCCCACCGTCACTCACTGGGGATCCTCACACCGTGAAGCAGCAACACGCTGATAGATTGAGGATCACATTAATCCTGCCCAGTCTGGGATTGGGACTCACTCCAGCTGATGGAGGTTCCAGATAGAGCTCGGATCTGACCCAGAGTAAGAACGTTTCAGTGAGGTTAAAGACAAGACAAACTGAGACATTAAACACACACAGTCAAACACTGAGAACACGCCACAAATCAACTCACGTCCTGAATGTTAAAATCAATCCTGTTTTATTCTCATCAATTCTGCACAATAACATTTCAAAACCGACCAGATCCCAGACACAGAAATACACAGAAGTTACAACACGGACACAGGCCATTCGGCCCATCCAGTCCGTGTCGGTGTTTACCCTCCACACGAGCAAATAGTTCCAATCACATTTCCCCCCTGTTCCCACATCACTTCATCCCCTTTCCCTTCATCCACTGATCCAATCTAATCTTCATTGTTGACATAGTTTCTGCCTCAACCACTGACCTCACGACTGTGTGTGAAGAAGTTTCTCCTGCTCTCTGACTCTATGAGATATGGGCAGTGGACAGTGATCAGTATGGAGACAGCGAATGGTGAGACAGTCTTTGCACATCCAGCGACAATCAGGGTAGGTTGGAAACTGTCCCCAGAGCTCGTCGTTCAAAGGTCACGGGCAGGATGACAAGCTCCACATTTACAAAATGCAAATAGGGTCACATTGGGGTCCCGACCCTCCCAGTAATTAGTGGGCCGTGGACTATCGCAGAGTGAAAAGAGCAGTCAGAGTATTTCCCTCCCTTCATATCCTGCCCAGCAGACAGAAACATCAATATAAGGTCATCACCGTCCCCATCTCCCTCTGACAGCCGCTCCCTGGTGACTAACCCGCCATCACTGATGGGCTTGGACTTTACTTCAAACAACACACAGACGTCAATAAGATTTTCTTCCACTTCTCTCGCTCGCCTGCCTCTATCAGCAAGCAACTCCCAAACTCTGCTCACATCTTCCTCTCCCCACTCGCCCCCTCCTCCCCTCCTCAGCTCCTCCCCATCCCTTTTTCTCACTCCCTCGCTCTCTCCCCTCACCTGGTAGGTTCCAAGTTTGCTTCCCCTTTAATATTTCAGTAAAGGGGCCCCTGAAAGGTCCCGACTGACCCCCGGGGAACCTCCTGAACCTTTTCTTCCTCGTTCCCCAGCAGACAAGGAGGGACATCTTCCCATCACAGTCAACAAACAAACCATCCCATCACCGGGCAGGAATAGATCTGGAAACAGCTGCTCGGAGCAAGTTGGGAAGAGGTTTGTGTCGATGGAATTGAAGCAAAAATCAGCCCAAGTCCCCGAGTTTGTCTCCCCATAAATGAGAGCAAATGGCACCGAGCTGATTCCTGATCCTCACTGGGAGTGGGAGAAGGTGCAGACTCTGAATATTATTTAAATTCCCGTTATTCTGCCCGTTATTATTCACAGTCTGGGAATGCAAGTGTCACAAACTGAACGACAAACTCATCAACTCATCCCCAATCAACCAGTGTGATGGAAACTCCAAACCAAACCCTTAATAAACAGATCATTCATTATGGAAATCATTCACTCAGAAATCCTCATCGCCGAGAGTAATCTCCACAAACCACATCACACTGTATATTATGGTCTGGGTCCAGTTTCAGTGTGTTGTGTGTCAGCACTCTTATCCCTGAAAGCCATGGGTTCGAAGTCCCACTCCAGAAACTTGAGCACAAGATTTCGACTGACACTCCCAGTGCAGTACTGAGGGAGTGCTGCACTGTCGGAGGTGCTGTCTTTCGGATGAGATGTTGGACCGAGGACCTGCCTGTCCTCTCAGGTGGAAGTAAAATATCCAATGAGATTATTTCAAAGAAGAACAGGGGAGCTCTTCCTGGCCAATATTTATCCTTCAACTAACACCTAAAAACGGAATATCTGGTAATTTCTCTCGTTATTGTTTGTGGGAGCTTGCTGTGCACAAATTGGCTGCCGTGTATCCTTCATTACAAAAGTCATTGCTCTTCAATAGTATTTCATTGGCTCAAAAGGGCTTTGGGACGTCCTGAGTTGGTGAAAGGTGATATATAAATGCAGGTCTTTCTTTTAACACTGACCAGAAACTCCCCAATCTCTGCAGTTTCCTTTTTAAATCACATTTTCTCTCTCAATTTCCTCCTTATAAATCAGCCTCGGAACAAGCTCGTTTTCCATTCGCTGATTCAGGACTGGGACGGCCAATAATTAGATCACCGGATAAAAAATTAAATAGCTTTTACCAAGAATAATTATCAGGATGAAATAATTGCTGGAATTCGATGAGGAGATAATGTATTTATGGATTTCAGTGTGATCAATAAAATGCTCAGGATAACAGATACTGCCCCTGAAGACATTATTGTAAATATTAGTCAACTTAAACCTCAGTGAATCAGAATTAAGATCAATACTTGAATTTAATTAAACTGTTCCGTTTCAGCGCTGTGATTTTATCTAACGTGGTTTAAATGTTATTTGCATTCATTTGTGATATTCTTTGATGCTCATTAAAGTTAAATATTCTTGACCTTTTGCTAATAACAGTCGCTGTTCTTCATAATCCCAAATTCCCACCTGTTTCCCGAATCGCAGGTGGACGGGAGCAGGTTTACTGATCAATGGGCCCATCAGACAGAGACAAAGAGATAATGGGAATTGGTTCCATTTCTTTCATTCATTCTGGGGATGTGGGCGTCGCTGGCAAGGCCGGCATTTATTGCCCATCCCGAGTCGCCCTGAGAAGAACATAAGGACATAAGAAATAGGAGCAGGAGTGGGCCACACAGCTCCTGGAGCCTGCTCCGCCATTCAATAAGATCATGGCTGATCTTCCACCTCAACTCCACTTTCCCGCCCGATCCCCATATCCTTTGATTCCCTGAGTTTCCAGAAACCGATCGATCTCAGTCTTGATTATACTGAACGACTGAGCATCGACAGCCCTCTGGGGGAGGGAATTTCACAACCCTCGGAGTGAAGACATTTCTCCTCATCTCCGTCCCAAATGGCCGACCCCTGATCCTGAGACTGTGATCCCGAGTTCATGACTGGGGATTATGGGATGTTATACCTGGGGATTATGGGATGTTATACCTGGTGATTATGGGATGTTATACCTGGTGATTATGGGATGTTATACCTGGTGATTATGGGATGTTATACCTGGTGATTATGGTCATGTTATACCTGGGGATTATGGGATGTTATACCTGGTGATTATGGGATGTTATACCTGGGGATTATGGGATGTTACACCTGGTGATTATGGGATGTTATACCTGGTGATTATGGGATGTTATACCTGGTGATTATGGGATGTTATACCTGGGGATTATGGTCATGTTATACCTGGTAATTATGGGATGTTATACCTGGTGATTATGGGATGTTATACCTGGTGATTATGGGATGTTATACCTGGTGATTATGGGATGTTATACCTGGTGATTATGGGATGTTATACCTGGTGATTATGGTCATGTTATACCTGGTAATTATGGGATGTTATACCTGGGGATTATGGTCATGTTATACCTGGTAATTATGGGATGTTATACCTGGTGATTATGGGATGTTATACCTGGTGATTATGGGATGTTATACCTGGTGATTATGGGATGTTATACCTGGTGATTATGGGATGTTATACCTGGTGATTATGGGATGTTATACCTGGTGATTATGGTCATGTTATACCTGGTGATTATGGGATGTTATACCTGGTGATTATGGGATGCCCATGCACTGGATGTGAGAGTCTGGGCCCAGTCCAGCCTGATGCTGATGCTGATTTCCCAGTAATTCCTTGTTGTGGACACACTGTTTCGCTCAGCTTCTGTCACCAGTCACATCCTTATAATCTTCCTCATTGGATCCTGTCCCACTAATTATTCATCAAGTGCCCAGAGGAATAGAAGGAGATTGCAAGAGGCCGCCTGCAATTTCTGCGGCCTGGATGAGTCCGTGTTTCATATGTTCAGCGGGTGTGGGAGGCTGCAGCCCCTGTTCCCCTATTTAAGGGGGCTGCTCCTCAAGTTCTGGCTGCACTTCAGTCCCACACTCCTGATCTGTGGCCACCCGGTGTGGGGGTGGGGTGGGGGGGCAGGTGGGTGGACGTCCTCGTGGGTCTGCTCCTGGGCCTGTCCAAGGTGGCTATCCACAGGTCCAGGTTGGTTGCGGGCCGTGGGGGCGGTCGCTCCGACTGTCTGCCTCTCTCCCGCGGAATTCTCCGTGCCTGGGTGGCCCTGGAGAGGGAGCACGCGGTGTCTGCCGGTAGACTTGAGGCTTTCCGCGACCGGTGGGCACCGCAGGGGCTGGAGTGCATCCTGGATCGATGTAATAAAATTATTATTTTGGGTTTATTGATTTACTGCACATTAAAACACACCCAAACCCCCTCCTCCCTCTTATAAAAGGGGGGGCCTAAAAACAAAAAAAGAAAAAACTAGACGAACCTCACTTATAAAAGGGGGGCCGAAACACTCAAAAAACCTGCTCACACCCACCTTACAGAGCAGAGTTCAGAGCAGCTCAGAACAGAAATAATAAAAAGGAGCTCGCAATCTGCCAATACTCTTATTATCCGATCCGATGTATAATTAGACCCGGTCGCCTTTGTTGAACCAGCAGAGATTTTCTCCAGTGAGATGTCTGATTTCCAGCCATTATCCTGAAGTGAAGACTTTATTTGATTTTCTATTGTTCTGCATTTTACTGGATTCTGTGCTTCACAGAGAATGGTTTAAGGAGGATTTGTCTGCCGTACACAGTATGTGTTTTAGCCCAGCTCCATTCTGGCGAGATCAGTGTTACTTTAATGAGTCTGTTGTTTAAAGATTCTCCTCACTGTTACGAGGAATTAATTGCGCTCAGTGTGACCTTTCACCTCTCCCAGGGTAACAAGCGGGAGCTGAACACGAACTGTTTCTGGACACACTGAAAATAAATATAAATAAACCCCGTGATTCAGATATAACGAGCGAGCAATTACACTGAGAGAGGATTCATAGGAACAGGAGGAGGCCATTCAGCCCCTCGAGCCTGTTCCCCATTCAATTAGATCATGGCTGATCTGTATCTTAACCCCATTTACCCGCCTTTGCTCCGTATCCCTCGATACCCTCACCCAACAAAAATCTATCGATCTCAGTCTTGAAAGCTCCAATTGACCCCCAGCATCCACAGCCTTTTGGGGGAGAGAGTTCCAGATTTCCACTCCCCTTTGTGTGAAGAAATGTTTCCTGACATCACCCCTGAACGGCCGAGCTCGAATTTTAAGATTATTCCCCCTTGTTCTGGACTCTCCCACCAGAGGATATAATTACTCTCTATCTACCCTATCGAATCCTTTTAACATTTTAAACACCTCGATTAGATCAACATTTAATCTTCTAAACTCGAGGGAATACAAGCCGAGTCTGTGCAACCTGTCCTCATAATTTAACCCTTTAACCCTGGACAAGTGAAGTGAGGCCGAGATCACAGGACAAATCACCCCCAGTTTCCCATGAAATGTCTGTAGTGAGATGTCTGCCCCGGTAACACCGTTTTGTACAAGTCTGGGATGTTTCTGAGCTGCCCCAACAATCACCTGCCGTATATCTCGTCAGTGTCTCAAACAGTGAGAAGGACCATCTCCCCTTCCATTTAAAAGGCTTCCCAGTGATGAGTTGACAGAGTGCGGTCTCACATATTTGTGTTGTGATCACAAGCTGCAGGTATTTTATATCAAGAACCACGGCCCTGCCTCACAGAAAGAGATCGGCTCGCAATCAGCTCGAGGATAAGATTCACCCAATCTCCACACAATGGGGGTTTGGTTCCAACATTCACCGTTTATCACCGTTCATGGATTCTCTTTCTCAAAACTTAGCTCGAGGACAAACTCCCACAGGAGGATCTGAATGTGATTCGTTAGGAAGTAAAATTAATGCCTGTGGGGAATGTTGAGTGAGGTTAGGTAATGTTTCCCAGGACTCAGTCATCAGTCAAAGCCCAAAAGGAGGTTCCCAGCTCAAAAGGAGTGAGTTTACAGGTGTTCACAGGATGAGTATATCACTTCCCCAGGACAAAGCAGTGAGATCGGCACCCCACCCACCTTAAACACCCACTCCCACCTTAAACACCCACTCCCACCCACCTTAAACACCCACTCCCTCCCCCACCTTAAACACCCACTCCCTCCCCCACCTTAAACACCCACTCCCTCCCCCACCTTAAACACCCACTCCCTCCCCCACCTTAAACACCCACTCCCTCCCCCACCTTAAACACACACTCCCTCCCCCACCTTAAACACCCGCTCTCTCACCCCACCTTAAATACCCACTCCCACCATAAACACCCACTCCCTCCCCCACCTTAAACACACACTCCCTCCCCCACCTTAAACACCCGCTCTCTCCCCCACCTTAAATACCCACTCCCACCATAAACACCCACTCCCTCCCCCACCTTAAACACCCACTCTCTCCCCCACCATAAACACCCACTCCCTCCCCCACCTTAAACACCCACTCCCTCCCCCACCTTAAACACCCACTCTCTCCCCCACCTTAAATACCCACTCCCACCTTAAACACCCACTCCCTCCCCCACCTTAAAAACCCACTCCCACCCCCACCTTAAACACCCCCTCCCTCCCCCACCTTAAACACCCACTCCCACCCCCACCTTAAAAACCCACTCCCTCCCCCACCTTAAAAACCCACTCCATCCCCCACCTTAAACACCCACTCCCACCCCCACCTTAAAAACCCACTCCCTCCCCCCACCTTAAAAACCCACTCCAACCCCCACCTTAAACACCCACTCCCTCCCCCACCTTAAACACCCACTCCCTCCCCCACCTTAAACACCCCCTCCCTCCCCCACCTTAAACACCCACTCCCACCCCCACCTTAAAAACCCACTCCCTCCCCCACCTTAAAAACCCACTCCATCCCCCACCTTAAACACCCACTCCCTCCCCCACCTTAAACACCCACTCCCTCCCCCACCTTAAACACCCACTCCCTCCCCCACCATAAACACCCACTCCCTCCCCCACCTTAAACACCCGCTCTCTCCCCCACCTTAAACACCCACTCCCTCCCCCACCTTAAACACCCACTCCCTCCCCCACCTTAAACACCCGCTCCCTCCCCCACCTTAAACACCCACTCCCTCCCCCACCTTAAACACCCACTCCCTCCCCCACCTTAAACATCCACTCCCTCCCCCACCTTAAATACCCACTCCCACCCCCACCATAAACACCCACTCCCTCCCCCACCTTAAACACCCACTCCCTCCCCCACCTTAAACACCCACTCTCTCCCCCACCTTAAATACCCACTCCCACCCCCACCATAAACACCCACTCCCACCCCCACCTTAAACACCCACTCTCTCCCCCACCTTAAATACCCACTCCCACCCCCACCATAAACACCCACTCCCTCCCCCACCTTAAACACCCACTCTCTCCCCCACCTTAAATACCCACTCCCACCCCCACCATAAACACCCACTCCCTCCCCCACCTTAAACACCCACTCTCTCCCCCACCTTAAATACCCACTCCCACCCCCACCATAAACACCCACTCCCACCCCCACCTTAAACACCCACTCTCTCCCCCACCATAAACACCCACTCCCTCCCCCACCTTAAACACCCACTCTCTCCCCCACCATAAACACCCACTCCCTCCCCCACCTTAAACACCCACTCTCTCCCCCACCTTAAATACCCATTCCTCCTTAAACACCCACTCCCTCCCCCACCTTAAAAACCCACTCCCACCCCCACCTTAAACACCCCCTCCCTCCCCCACCTTAAACACCCACTCCCACCCCCACCATAAACACCCACTCCCTCCCCCACCTTAAACACCCACTCCATCCCCCACCTTAAACACCCACTCCCTCCCCCACTTTAAACACCCACTCCCTCCCCCACCTTAAACACCCACTCCCTCCCCCACCATAAACACCCACTCCCACCCCCACCTTAAACACCCACTCTCTCCCCCACCATAAACACCCACTCCCTCCCCCACCTTAAACACCCGCTCTCTCCCCCACCTTAAATACCCACTCCCACCATAAACACCCACTCCCACCCCCACCTTAAACACCCACTCTCTCCCCCACCATAAACACCCACTCCCTCCCCCACCTTAAACACCCACTCTCTCCCCCACCATAAACACCCACTCCCTCCCCCACCTTAAACACCCACTCCCTCCCCCACCTTAAACACCCACTCTCTCCCCCACCTTAAATACCCACTCCCACCTTAAACACCCACTCCCTCCCCCACCTTAAAAACCCACTCCCACCCCCACCTTAAACACCCCCTCCCTCCCCCACCTTAAACACCCACTCCCACCCCCACCTTAAAAACCCACTCCCTCCCCCACCTTAAAAACCCACTCCATCCCCCACCTTAAACACCCACTCCCACCCCCACCTTAAAAACCCACTCCCTCCCCCACCTTAAAAACCCACTCCATCCCCCACCTTAAACACCCACTCCCTCCCCCACCTTAAACACCCACTCCCTCCCCCACCTTAAACACCCCCTCCCTCCCCCACCTTAAACACCCACTCCCACCCCCACCTTAAAAACCCACTCCCTCCCCCACCTTAAAAACCCACTCCATCCCCCACCTTAAACACCCACTCCCTCCCCCACCTTAAACACCCACTCCCTCCCCCACCTTAAACACCCACTCCCTCCCCCACCATAAACACCCACTCCCTCCCCCACCTTAAACACCCGCTCTCTCCCCCACCTTAAACACCCACTCCCTCCCCCACCTTAAACACCCACTCCCTCCCCCACCTTAAACACCCGCTCCCTCCCCCACCTTAAACACCCACTCCCTCCCCCACCTTAAACACCCACTCCCTCCCCCACCTTAAACATCCACTCCCTCCCCCACCTTAAATACCCACTCCCACCCCCACCATAAACACCCACTCCCTCCCCCACCTTAAACACCCACTCCCTCCCCCACCTTAAACACCCACTCTCTCCCCCACCTTAAATACCCACTCCCACCCCCACCATAAACACCCACTCCCACCCCCACCTTAAACACCCACTCTCTCCCCCACCTTAAATAACCACTCCCACCCCCACCATAAACACCCACTCCCTCCCCCACCTTAAACACCCACTCTCTCCCCCACCTTAAATACCCACTCCCACCCCCACCATAAACACCCACTCCCTCCCCCACCTTAAACACCCACTCTCTCCCCCACCTTAAATACCCACTCCCACCCCCACCATAAACACCCACTCCCACCCCCACCTTAAACACCCACTCTCTCCCCCACCATAAACACCCACTCCCTCCCCCACCTTAAACACCCACTCTCTCCCCCACCATAAACACCCACTCCCTCCCCCACCTTAAACACCCACTCTCTCCCCCACCTTAAATACCCATTCCTCCTTAAACACCCACTCCCTCCCCCACCTTAAAAACCCACTCCCACCCCCACCTTAAACACCCCCTCCCTCCCCCACCTTAAACACCCACTCCCACCCCCACCATAAACACCCACTCCCTCCCCCACCTTAAACACCCACTCCATCCCCCACCTTAAACACCCACTCCCTCCCCCACCTTAAACACCCACTCCCTCCCCCACCTTAAACACCCACTCCCTCCCCCACCATAAACACCCACTCCCTCCCCCACCTTAAACACCCACTCTCTCCCCCACCATAAACACCCACTCCCTCCCCCACCTTAAACACCCACTCTCTCCCCCACCTTAAATACCCATTCCTCCTTAAACACCCACTCCCTCCCCCACCTTAAAAACCCACTCCCACCCCCACCTTAAACACCCCCTCCCTCCCCCACCTTAAACACCCACTCCCACCCCCACCTTAAACACCCACTCCATCCCCCACCTTAAACACCCACTCCCTCCCCCACCTTAAACACCCACTCCCACCCCCACCTTAAACACCCACTCCCACCCCCACCTTAAACACCCACTCCCTCCCCCACCTTAAACACCCACTCTCTCCCCCACCTTAAACACCCACTCCCTCCCCCACCTGAAAGGGTGGTAGAAGCAGATTCAATAATAACTTTCAAAGGGGAATTGGAAAAATTTGCAGGGCTGCGGGGAAAGAGCGGGGGAGTGGGACTAATTGATCGCTCGTTCAAAGAGCCAGCACAGGCATGATGGGCCGATTGGCCTCCTCCTGTGCTGTATCATTCTGTGATTCTATGATTGTAACCTGATTACTGAGTTGTATTTCCGTTCTGATGAATTCTTTCCTCTCTGTTTATTCCTGGGGCACAATCTCAGGCCGATTATTGATGATGTAAAGTATATTGAATGAACCATTCTATTGCCGTCGTATTATCAGTGCGTTGTGAAAGATCGGAATCAGGTTGAATGTGACTCTCAGCAGGAGCCAGGCATTGGATGAATAATGCAGCTCCTTCACTCCCAGTGAGGGACACAGACAGATCATCAGCAGCTCCTCATCCCCGCATCATTTATCTCCATTCCTGCTCTTTAAAGGAGAAACCCGGTGAGAATTGCCCACATTTTATTTTTCTGAACTTTTATTTAGCATAAAATTGATTTGTGAATGTAAAATATTGAGAGGAGACGATTTAAATGAGGAATAATTTATTTCACTGGAGAGAATCAGACTGAGAGATGATCTGATACAAATTTTTAAAGATCTGGATAAACGACGTCGAATCAAACAGCACAGAAGGAGGCCATTCGGCCCATCGTGCCTGTGCCGGCTCTTTGAAAGATCTCTCCAATGAGTCCCACTCCCCCGTTCTTTCCCCGTATCCCTGCGAGTTTCTCCTTTCCAGGATTTCTCCAGTTCCCTCAGTGTGAGCAGCTGTTTAATTTGGACAATCACTCGGGGAAACAAGTACAAAATTCACAAATCTCCAGATGAGAAAACCTTTTGTTCCCCACAGGGTAGAGGATGGTTTAAAAATCCCACCCAGTTCCACTTCTCCTGAGCACAAAGCAGGACAGAGAGCGATCGGATTCAGTGATGGATCAGTGGGAACTGAAGATCAATACGGACAAACACAATTTATTGTCGAATCGCAGGCCCATCTGCTCAATTCTCCTGTTTATATTAATCCCGGTAAGTTTCTCTCCTTCACTCATCTCCAGCCCCCCCACCGTCCCGTCCCTCGGGTCTTCCCCGATTTACCTTATCAAAACCCCTGGTAATTTCAAACCCCTCCATCCGATCTCCTCAGCCTGCTGGAAGGTGTTCCCTTCCCTTCCGCCTCACACCCGTTCTTGGACCTCGGAATTACAAGAACAAAATTGCTCGCGACAAACAGGCTTTAGATCAACTCAAACTTGTTTGTTTATTAAACCAACAAAACCCCAGTCCAAACCCGTCTATGATTTGACTGAAACTTACAATCACCCATGCGTCCAGTCGTCAGTGATGCTGATCGTGGGCCTGGCCCTGGAAATGACCGGTTTCTGACCTTCTTCCCTTGACTGCAGCCTCCGCAGTGCGAACCCCTCAGTGGTTTGCCTGGAACTTACAATCACCCACGTGGCCGGTCGTTACTGATGTTGATCGTGGGCCTGGATCTGGAGGTGACTGGTCTCCGTCCGTCTTCACCTGACTGCAGCCTCCACGTGCTGCTCTTGTACCTTCTTATAGTGTTCCAGTCACGCAAACCCCCACCTGGGCCTCGTCCGTGGTTTCAGCGATCAATCTGTTGGATTGTTTCACATTCACACCTCTTCATCGGGGCATCTCGGTGATTCAAAACTCCTTAGTTGGTGCAGAGCTGTGAGGCCGAGAGACAACTCCTCATCTCCTCCCCACTCCCTCCACAGTGTCAGGACAATGCGGGATTCCTCACAGTGATGGGCCCTCGGCTCACAGCATTGTTTCGGTGTGAAAGGCCTTCCGTTCTTGTCCGATTGTAAACAATTTTACAACACCAAGTTATAGTCCAGCAATTTTATTTTAAATTCACAAGCTTTCGGAGGCTTCCTCCTTCGTCAGGTGAACGATGTGAAAATGAAATCCTCGAAATGAAGTCGCATTTATAATTCACAGAACAATGCTTGGTGATTACAGACAGTTTTTTCAACTGCCCGTTGCCAAGGCAATCAGTGTGCAGACAGACAGGTGTTACCTGCAAGGTCTCAGAATATACAAATCACCAAAAAAAACAACAAACAAAAAAAAACAGAGATAGAGAGGTAGAAACATAGAAAAGACAGCAACTGACCCGTTATATTAAAAACAGATAACATTTGTTCGCTGGTGGGGTAACGTGTAGCGTGACATGAACCCAAGATCCCAGTTGAGGCCGTCCTCATGGGTGCGGAACTTGGCTATCAATTTCTGCTCGACGATTTTGCGTTGTCGTGTGTCTCGAAGGCCGCCTTCGAGTGCGCTTACCCGAAGGTCGGTGGCTGAATGTCCATGACTGCTGAAGTGTTCCCCGACTGGGAGGGAACCCTCCTGTTTGGCGATTGTTGCGCGGTGTCCGTTCATCCGTTGTCGCAGCGTCTGCATGGTCTCGCCAATGTACCATGCTCTGGGGCATCCTTTCCTGCAACGTATGAGGTAGACAACGTTGGCCGAGTCACAGGAGTATGAACCATGCACCTGGTGGGTGGTGTCCTCTCGTGTGATGGTGGTATCTGTGTCGATGATCTGGCATGTCTTGCAGAGGTTACCGTGGCAGGGTTGTGTGGCGTCGTGGACGCTGTTCTCCTGAAAGCTAGGTAATTTGCTGCGAACGATGGTCTGTTTGAGGTTGGGTGGCTGTTTAAAGGCGAGTAGTGGAGGTGTGGGGATGGCCATAGCGAGGTGCTTGTCCTCATTGATGACATGTTGAAGGCTGCGGAGAACATGGCGTAGTTTCTCCGCTCCGGGGAAGTACTGGACGACAAAGGGTACTCTGTTGGTTGCGTCCCGTGTTAGTCTCCTGAGGAGGTCTATGCGATTTTTTGCTGTGGCCCGTCGGAACTGTCGATCGATGAGTCGAGCGTCATATCCCGTTCTTACTCGGGCATCTTTCAGCGTCTGTAGGTGTCCATCGCGTTCCTCCTCGTCTGAGCAGACCCTGTGTATTCGCAGGGCCTGTCCATAGGGGATGGCCTCTTTGACGTGGTTAGGGTCCGAGACTGAGCATGGCTCAGATGCTCAGTTTGATTCGACATTGTCTCGATGTTAATGTGTCTTCACCAGGGGATCATTGTTTGATGTAAATGAGTCTCTGAAAGTGACCATGGGCTGGAGTCTCTTTGACTGGGACCTGGGGTTAACTGTTTCATATCTCACATGATGTGGAGATGCCGGTGATGGACTGGGGTTGACAATTGTAAACAATTTTACAACACCAAGTTATAGTCCAGCAATTTTATTTTAAATTCACAAGCTTTCGGAGGCTTCCTCCTTCCTCAGGTGAACGTTTGTTCACCTGAGGAAGGAGCCTGTTTCATGTCGTGCAGTTTGACAGTGTTTTTACAGTATTTCCCATATTTGTGGTCTTGCACTGGGGAACACTCAGTCCCATCGTCTGTTTCTGCTTCAGATTTCCAACAGCTGCAGTTTTTTTGCTCCTTTAAAGTGAAGCTCGATAAACACGAGAGAGAAAGGAATCGAAGGATATGCTGATAGGGTGAGATGAAGAGGGGAGGGAGGAGGCTCGTGTGGAGAATAAACACCAGTATAGACCAGTTGGGCCGAATGGCCGAATGAACCTTCTCTGTTCCAATGAAAAGAGGCCCAGGGTCTCTGGTCTCTCCTCATGATTTAAAACCTCTCATTTCCAGGAGCAGCTCAGTGACTCTCTCCTGCACCCTCTCCGTGGCCTTGACATTCATCCTAAAGTGTGTCAGTCGTGTCTCAGTGGGCAGCACTCTCGCCTCTGAGTCAGAAAGTCGTGGGTTCAAGTCCCACTCCAGAAACTTGAGCACATAATCCAGGCTGACACTCCCAGTGCAGTACTGAGGGAGGGTCAGTACTGAGGGAGCGCTACACTGTCGGAGGGTCAGTACTGAGGGAGAGCTGCACTGTCAGAGGGTCAGTACTGAGGGAGAGCTGCACTGTCGGAGGGTCAGTACTGAGGGAGTGCTGCACTGTCGGAGGGTCAGTACTGAGGGAGTGCTGCACTGTCGGAGGGTCAGTACTGAGGGAGAGCTGCACTGTCGGAGGGTCAGTACTGAGGGAGAGCTGCACTGTCGGAGGGTCAGTACTGAGGGAGTGCTGCATTGTCGGAGGGTCAGTACTGAGGGAGTGCTGCACTGTCGGAGGGTCAGTAGTGAGGGAGTGCTGCACTGTCGGAGGGTCAGTACTGAGGGAGTGCTGCACTGTCGGAGGGGCAGTACTGAGGGAGTGCTGCACTGTCGGAGGGTCAGTACTGAGGGAGTGCTGCACTGTCAGAGGGTCAGTACTGAGGGAGTGCTGCACAGTCGGAGGGTCAGTACTGAGGGAGTGCTGCACAGTCGGAGGGTCAGTACTGAGGGAGTGCTGCACTGTCGGAGGGGCAGTACTGAGGGAGTGCTGCACTGTCGGAGGGTCAGTACTGAGGGAGTGCTGCACTGTCAGAGGGTCAGTACTGAGGGAGTGCTGCACAGTCGGAGGTTCAGTACTGAGGGAGTGCTGCACTGTCGGAGGGTCAGTACTGAGGGAGTGCTGCACTGTCGGAGGGTCAGTACTGAGGGAGTGCTGCACTGTCGGAGGGTCAGTACTGAGGGAGTGCTGCACCGTCGGAGGGTCAGTACTGAGGGAGTGCTGCACTGTCGGAGGGTCAGTACTGAGGGAGTGCTGCACTGTCGGAGGGTCAGTACTGAGGGAGTGCTGCACTGTCGGAGGGTCAGTACTGAGGGAGTGCTGCACTGTCGGAGGGTCAGTACTGAGGGAGTGCTGCACTGTCGGAGGGTCAGTACTGAGGGAGTGCTTCATTGTCTCTGAGGTGCTTTGGGATGTCCTGAGGTGTGAAAAGTGCCCGTGTGCAATCACTGAGCCACAGCTGACACACAAAAGACTATTTGAGCCTCGGTCGGACACTGTACGATAAACGGATCCAAACCTCAGTGAGGTTCGTCACCACCAGTACGGTCGGCAACTGTTGCAGAATATAAATCCTGGGCAATGTGGGAGGAGAGAGAAGGTCATCCATTTCCCATTGATCTTGGAGCAGATTATTGCCTCCTCAGCATGTGGGAGAGGGAAGGTTCATTTGATGATTAAAAGCTGAAATCCAATTCTCATTTAAACACCAATCAATAGGAAGAGAGAAGGAGACCCAGAGTCGAGCAGAGTGCTCTTGTAAATGGAAATAAGGATCTGATTGATGGACAGACGCCCAGTTTCCCTTCCTGGAACATCACCTTCACCCGTGGAGAACAGTTCCCCACTTCTGATGTTTAAGAAATGATTGATTTATAATCAAACCGTGTTGGGGAATTGAACCCGAGTGGTCATTGGTCCAGTTCCAGGTGAGGAGCTGAAACATTGGCCTTGCTGAAACAGGCATTGAGTGGGGATCCTGTTATTAGGAACATTCAATGATTGACAGCAGCCCGGAGGGTGAGCTTGCTGCAGGACCCGTCTCTTTAATAACCCGGCAAAGCAGAGATTCTCAGAGACACGGAATTAATCAAGGGCGGTGTAGCTGTTCAGAGAATCACACAGCACAGAAGGAGGCCATTCAGCCCATCGTGCCTGTGCTGGCCCTTTGAAAGAGCTATCCAATTAATCCCACTCCCCTGCTCTTTCCCCATAGTCCTGTAAATTTTTCCTTTTCCAGTATATTTCCAATTCCCGTTGGTGTGAGGGGACCAGAGTCGGAAAATTCAAACTTACAACAACAAATAAATGCAAAACGTAACAAAAATCTATAGATCTCAGTCTTGAAAGCTCCAATTGACCCCCAACACCCCCAGCCTTTTGGGGGAGAGAGTTCCAGATTTCCACTCCCCTTTGTGTGAAGAAATGTTTCCTGATTTCACCCCTGATCGGCCGAGCTCTCATTTTAAGATTGTGCCCGAGTGTTGCCAACTCTGGTCGGACGTATTCCTGGAGGTTTCATCACATGATCCCTCGCCGCCAACGGCCCCGCCCACGCACTCCCACCATTGGTCAGCCGACACATCCATCATCGCATTGACCCACCAACACACTTGCCATTGGTCACCCAACATGTCCATCCTCGCATTGCCCCCGCCCCCACACTCCCGCCATTGATCGCCAGACATGTCCATCCTCGCGGTGCCCGTCCCCCACACTCTCGCCATTGATCGCCAGACATGTCCATCCTCGCGGTGCCCGTCCCCCACACTCCCGCCATTGGTCGCCCCTAATGTCCAATCTCATGGTGCCCCGCCCCCACACTCCCGCCATTGGTCGCCCCAAATGTCCAATCTCATGGTGCCCCGCCCCACACTCCCACCATTGGTCGCCAGATATGTCCATCCTCACAGTTGCCTGTCCCTCACACTCCCGCCATTGGTCGCCCCAAATGTCCAATCTCATGGTGCCCCGCCCCCACACTGTCGCCATTGGTCACCCGGCACGCCCATCGTCCCGTTGCCCCGCCTTCCCAGCCAATCTGAAAGCGAGCAGACTCATCATTATCTGATTGGATGATGCTTGACTGTCAGTCAAACAGCCTTTTCCAATCAACAATATTTTTATAACCAAGAAATGAAAATGTTCCAAGAAAATGAAAAAAAGAAACAATTTTATTAAAGCCCCATCAGGGTGTTGCTGGAGACTGATCTTTAATTCCTGGAGAGTACAGAATAATCCGAGAGGATTGGCAACCCCATTGTACCCCCTTGTTCAGATTCCCCCCCTTGTTCTGATTCCCCCCCTTGTTCTGATTCCCCTCTTGTTCTGATTCCCCTCTTGTTCTGATTCCCTCTTGTTCTGATTCCCCCCCTTGTTCTGATTCCCCTCTTGTTCTGATTCCCCTCTTGTTCTGATTCCCCCCCTTGTTCTGATTCCCCTCTTGTTCTGATTCCCCCTTGTTCTGATTCCCTCTTGTTCTGATTCCCCCTTGTTCTGATTCCCCCCTTGTTCTGATTCCCCCTTGTTCTGATTCCCCCCTTGTTCTGATTCGCTCTTGTTCTGATTCGCTCTTGTTCTGATTCCCCTCTTGTTCTGATTCCCCCCTTGTTCTGATTCGCTCTTGTTCTGATTCCCCTCTTGTTCTGATTCCCTCTTGTTCTGATTCCCCCCCTTGTTCTGATTCCCTCTTGTTCTGATTCCCCCTTGTTCTGATTCCCCCCTTGTTCTGATTCCCCCTTGTTCTGATTCCCCCCTTGTTCTGATTCGCTCTTGTTCTGATTCGCTCTTGTTCTGATTCCCCCCTTGTTCTGATTCCCCCCCTTGTTCTGATTCCCCCTCTTGTTCTGATTCCCCCCCTTGTTCTGATTCCCCTCTTGTTCTGATTCCCCCCTTGTTCTGATTCCCCCTTGTTCCGATTCCCCCCTTGTTCTGATTCCCCTCTTGTTCTGATTCCCCTCTTGTTCTGATTCCCCCCTTGTTCTGATTAACCCCTTGTTCTGATTCCCCCCTTGTTCTGATTCCCCTCTTGTTCTGATTCCCCCCTTGTTCTGATTCCCCCTCTTGTTCTGATTAACCCCTTGTTCTGATTCCCCTCTTGTTCTGATTCCCCTCTTGTTCTGATTCCCCCCCTTGTTCTGATTCCCCTCTTGTTCTGATTCCCCTCTTGTTCTGATTCCCTCTTGTTCTGATTCCCCTCTTGTTCTGATTCCCCCCCTTGTTCTGATTCCCCTCTTGTTCTGATTCCCTCTTGTTCTGATTCCCCCTTGTTCTGATTCCCCCCTTGTTCTGATTCGCTCTTGCTCTGATTCGCTCTTGTTCTGATTCCCCTCTTGTTCTGATTCCCCCCTTGTTCTGATTCCCCCTCTTGTTCTGATTAACCCCTTGTTCTGATTCCCCTCTTGTTCTGATTCCCCTCTTGTTCTGATTCCCCTCTTGTTCTGATTCCCCCCCTTGTTCCGATTCCCCACCTTGTTCTGATTCCCCTCTTGTTCTGATTCGCTCTTGTTCTGATTCCCCCCTTGTTCTGATTCCCCTCTTGTTCTGATTCGCTCTTGTTCTGATTCCCCCCTTGTTCTGATTCCCCCCTTGTTCTGATTCCCCCCTTGTTCTGATTCCCCTCTTGTTCTGATTCCCCCCTTGTTCTGATTCACCCTCTTGTTCTGATTCACCCTCTTGTTCTGATTCCCCTCTTGTTCTGATTCACCCCCTTGTTCTGATTCCCCCCTTGTTCTGATCCCCCCTCTTGTTCTGATTCCACCCCCTTGTTCTAATTCCCCTCTTGTTCTGATTCGCTCTTGTTCTGATTCCCCCCTTGTTCTGATTCCCCCTCTTGTTCTGATTACCCCCTTGTTCTGATTCCCCTCTTGTTCTGATTCCCCTCTTGTTCTGATTCCCCCCTTGTTCTATTTCCCCCTTGTTCTGATTCGCTCTTGTTCTGATCCCCCCCTTGTTCTGATTCCCCTCTTGTTCTGATTCCCCCCCTTGTTCCGATTCCCCCCTTGTTCTGATTCGCTCTTGTTCTGATTCCCCCCTTGTTCTGATTCCCCCCCTTGTTCTGATTCCCCTCTTGTTCTGATTCCCCCTCTTGTTCTGTTTCCCCCCCTTGTTCTGATTCCCCCTCTTGTTCTGATTCCCCCTCTTGTTCTGATTCCCCCCCTTGTTCCGATTCCCCCCTTGTTCTGATTCCCCTCTTGTTCTGATTCCCATCTTGTTCTGATTCGCTCTTGTTCTGATTCACCCCTTGTTCTGATTCTCCCCTTGTTCTGATTCCCCCCTTGTTCCCATTCCCCCCTTGTTCTGATTCCCCCCTTGTTCTGATTCCCATCTTGTTCTGATTCGCTCTTGTTCTGATTCACCCCTTGTTCTGATTCTCCCCTTGTTCTGATTCCCCCCTTGTTCCCATTCCCCTCTTGTTCCGATTCCCCCCTTGTTCTGATTCCCCCCTTGTTCTGATTCTCCCCTTGTTCTGATTCCCCCTCTTGTTCTGATTCCCATCTTGTTCTGATTCGCTCTTGTTCTGATTCCCCCCTTGTTCTGATTCTCCCCTTGTTCTGATTCCCCTTCTTGTTCTGATTCCCCCCCTTGTTCCGATTCCCCCCTTGTTCTGATTCCCCTCTTGTTCTGATTCCCATCTTGTTCTGATTCGCTCTTGTTCTGATTCCCCCCTTGTTCTGATTCTCCCCGTGTTCTGATTCCCCCCTTGTTCCGATTCCCCCCTTGTTCTGATTCCCCCCTTGTTCTGATTCCCATCTTGTTCTGATTCGCTCTTGTTCTGATTCCCCCCTTGTTCTGATTCTCCCCTTGTTCTGATTCCCCCTCTTGTTCTGATTCCCCCCCTTGTTCCGATTCCCCCCTTGTTCTGATTCCCCCCTTGTTCTGATTCCCATCTTGTTCTGATTCGCTCTTGTTCTGATTCCCCCCTTGTTCTGATTCCCCCCTTGTTCTGATTCGCTCTTGTTCTGATTCGCTCTTGTTCTGATTCCCCCCTTGTTCTGATTCCCCTCTTGTTCTGATTCCCCCCTTGTTCTGATTCCCCTCTTGTTCTGATTCGCTCTTGTTCTGATTCCCCCCTTGTTCTGATTCCCCCCTTGTTCTGATTCCCCCCCTTGTTCTGATTCCCCTCTTGTTCTGATTCGCTCTTGTTCTGATTCCCCCCTTGTTCTGATTCCCCTCTTGTTCTGATTCGCTCTTGTTCTGATTCCCCCCTTGTTCTGATTCCCCCCTTGTTCTGATTCCCCCCTTGTTCTGATTCCCCTCTTGTTCTGATTCGCTCTTGTTCTGATTCCCCCCTTGTTCTGATTCCCCCCTTGTTCTGATTCCCCCCTTGTTCTGATTCCCCCCTTGTTCTGATTCCCCTCTTGTTCTGATTCCCATCTTGTTCTTATTCGCTCTTGTTCTGATTCCCCCCCTTGTTCTGATTCCCCCCCCTTGTTCTGATTGCCCCCCTTGTTCTGATTCCCCCCTTGTTCTGATTCCCCCCCTTGTTCTGATTCCCCCCTTGTTCTGATTCCCCCTTGTTCTGATTCCCCTCTTGTTCTGATTCACTCTTGTTCTGATTCCCCCCTTGTTCTGATTCCCCCCTTGTTCTGATTCCCCCCTTGTTCTGATTCCCCCCCCCTTGTTCTGATTCCCCCCTTGTTCTGATTCCCCCCCTTGTTCTGATTCCCCCTCTTGTTCTGATTTCCCCCCCACCTTGTTCTGATTCCCCTCTTGTTCTGATAGGCTCTTGTTCTGATTCCCCCCTTGTTCTGAATCCCCCCCTTGTTCTGATTCCCCCCTTGTTCTGATTCCCCCCTTGTTCTGATTCCCCCCTTGTTCTGATCCCCCCGCCTTGATCTGATTCCCCCCTTGTTCCGAATCCCCCCTTGTTCTGATTCACCCTCTTGTTCTGATTCACCCTCTTGTTCTGATTCCCCTCTTGTTCTGATTCCCCCCTTGTTCTGATTCCCCCCTTGTTCTGATTCCCCCCCTTGTTATGATTCCCCCTCTTGTTCTGATTTCCCCCCCACCTTGTTCTGATTCCCCTCTTGTTCTGATAGGCTCTTGTTCTGATTCCCCCCTTGTTCTGATTCCCCTCTTGTTCTGATTCCCCTCTTGTTCTGATTCCCCCCTTGTTCTGATTCCCCCCTTGTTCTATTTCCCCCTTGTTCTGATTCGCTCTTGTTCTGATCCCCCCCTTGTTCTGATTCGCTCTTGTTCTGATTCCCCCCCTTGTTCTGATTCCCCCTTTTGTTCTGATTCTCCCCCTTGTTCTGATTCCCCCCTTGTTCTGATTCCCATCTTGTTCTGATTCGCTCTTGTTCTGATTCCCCCCTTGTTCTGATTCTCCCCTTGTTCTGATTCCCCACCTTGTTCCGATTCCCCCCTTGTTCTGATTCCCCCCTTGTTCTGATTCCCATCTTGTTCTGATTCGCTCTTGTTCTGATTCCCCCCTTGTTCTGATTCTCCCCTTGTTCTGATTCCCCCTCTTGTTCTGATTCCCCCCTTGTTCCGATTCCCCCCTTGTTCTGATTCCCCCCTTGTTCTGATTCCCATCTTGTTCTGATTCGCTCTTGTTCTGATTCGCTCTTGTTCTGATTCCCCTCTTGTTCTGATTCCCCCCCTTGTTCTGATTCCCCTCTTGTTCTGATTCGCTCTTGTTCTGATTCCCCCCTTGTTCTGATTCACCCTCTTGTTCTGATTCACCCTCTTGTTCTGATTCCCCCTCTTGTTCTGATTCCCCCCCTTGTTCTGATTCCCCTCTCGTTCTGATTCGCTCTTGTTCTGATTCCCCCCTTGTTCTGATTCCCCCCTTGTTCTGATTCCCCCTCTTGTTCTGATTCACCCTCTTGTTCTGATTCCCCCCTTGTTCTGATTCCCCCCCTTGTTCTGATTCGCTCTTGTTCTGATTCCCCCCTTGTTCTGATTCCCCCCCTTGTTCTGATTCCCCTCTTGTTCTGATTCCCCCTCTTGTTCTGATTCCCCCCCTTGTTCTGATTCCCCTCTTGTTCTGATTCCCCCCCTTGTTCTGATTCCCCCCTTGTTCTGATTCCTCCCCTTGTTCTGATTCCCCCCCTTGTTCTGATTCCCCTCTTGTTCTGATTCCCCTCTTGTTCTGATTCCCCCCTTGTTCTGATTCCCCTCTTGTTCTGATTCCCCCTCTTGTTCTGATTCCCCCCTTGTTCTGATTCCCCCTCTTGTTCTGATTCCCCCTCTTGTTCTGATTCCCCCTCTTGTTCCGATTCCCCCCTTGTTCTGATTCTCCCCTTGTTCTGAATCCCCCCCTTGTTCTGATTCCCCTCTTGTTCTGATTCCCCCTCTTGTTCTGATTCCCCCCTTGTTCTGATTCCCCCTCTTGTTCTGATTCCCCCTCTTGTTCTGATTCCCCTCTTGTTCCGATTCTCCCCTTGTTCTGAATCCCCCCTCTTGTTCTGATTCCCCCCCTTGTTCTGATTCCCCTCTTGTTCTGATTCCCCCCCTTGTTCTGATTCCTCCCCTTGTTCTGATTCCCCCCCTTGTTCTGATTCCCCTCTTGTTCTGATTCCCCTCTTGTTCTGATTCCCCCCTTGTTCTGATTCCCCTCTTGTTCTGATTCCCCCTCTTGTTCTGATTCCCCCCTTGTTCTGATTCCCCCCCTTGTTCTGATTCCCCTCTTGTTCTGATTCCCCCTCTTGTTCTGATTCCCCCCTTGTTCTGATTCCCCCTCTTGTTCTGATTCCCCCTCTTGTTCTGATTCCCCCCTTGTTCTGATTCTCCCCTTGTTCTGATTCCCCCCTTGTTCTGATTCCCCTCTTGTTCTGATTCCCCCCTTGTTCTGATTCTCCCTCTTGTTCTGATTCCCCCCTTGTTCTGATTCCCCCTCTTGTTCTGATTCCCCCCCTTGTTCAGATTCCCCCCTTGTTCTGATTCCCCCCTTGTTCTGATTCCCATCTTGTTCTGATTCGCTCTTGTTCTGATTCCCCCCTTGTTCTGATTCTCCCCTTGTTCTGATTCCCCCCCTTGTTCCGATTCCCCCCTTGGTCTGATTCCCCCCTTGTTCTGATTCCCATCTTGTTCTGATTCGCTCTTGTTCTGATTCCCCCCTTGTTCTGATTCTCCCCTTGTTCTGATTCCCCATCTTGTTCTGATTCCACCCTTGTTCCGATTCCCCCCTTGTTCTGATTCCCCCCTTGTTCTGATTCCCATCTTGTTCTGATTCGCTCTTGTTCTGATTCGCTCTTGTTCTGATTCCCCTCTTGTTCTGATTCCCCCCCTTGTTCTGATTCCCCTCTTGTTCTGATTCGCTCTTGTTCTGATTCCCCCCTTGTTCTGATTCACCCTCTTGTTCTGATTCACCCTCTTGTTCTGATTCCCCCTCTTGTTCTGATTCCCCCCCTTGTTCTGATTCCCCTCTTGTTCTGATTCGCTCTTGTTCTGATTCCCCCCTTGTTCTGATTCACCCTCTTGTTCTGATTCCCCCCTTGTTCTGATTCCCCCCCTTGTTCTGATTCGCTCTTGTTCTGATTCCCCCCTTGTTCTGATTCCCCCCCTTGTTCTGATTCCCCTCTTGTTCTGATTCCCCCTCTTGTTCTGATTCCCCCCCTTGTTCTGATTCCCCTCTTGTTCTGATTCCCCCCTTGTTCTGATTCCTCCCCTTGTTCTGATTCCCCCCCTTGTTCTGATTCCCCTCTTGTTCTGATTCCCCCCTTGTTCTGATTCCCCTCTTGTTCTGATTCCCCCTCTTGTTCTGATTCCCCCCTTGTTCTGATTCCCCCTCTTGTTCTGATTCCCCCTCTTGTTCTGATTCCCCCTCTTGTTCCGATTCCCCCCTTGTTCTGATTCTCCCCTTGTTCTGAATCCCCCCCTTGTTCTGATTCCCCCCTTGTTCTGATTCCCCTCTTGTTCTGATTCCCCCCTTGTTCTGATTCCCCCTCTTGTTCTGATTCCCCCCCTTGTTCGGATTCCCCCCTTGTTCTGATTCCCCCCTTGTTCTGATTCCCATCTTGTTCTGATTCGCTCTTGTTCTGATTCCCCCCTTGTTCTGATTCCCATCTTGTTCTTATTCGCTCTTGTTCTGATTCCCCCCCTTGTTCTGATTCCCCCCACCTTGTTCTGATTCCCCCCTTGTTCTGATTCCCCCCTTGTTCTGATTCCCCCCCATGTTCTGATTCCTCCTCTTGTTCTGATTTCCCCCCCACCTTGTTCTGATTCCCCTCTTGTTCTGATAGGCTCTTGTTCTGATTCCCCCCTTGTTCTGATTCCCCCCTTGTTCTGATTCCCCCCTTGTTCTGATTCCCCCCCTTGTTCTTATTCCCCCCCTTGTTCCGATTCCCCCCTTGTTCCGATTCACCCTCTTTTTCTGATTCACCCTCTTGTTCTGATTCCCCTCTTGTTCTGATTCCCCCCTTGTTCTGATTCCCCCCTTGTTCTGATTCACCCTCTTGTTCTGATTCCCCTCTTGTTCTGATTCCCCCCTTGTTCTGATTCCCCCCCTTGTTCTGATTCACCCTCTTGTTCTGATTCCCCCTCTTGTTCTGATTCCCCCCCTTGTTCTGATTCCCCTCTTGTTCTGATTCGCTCTTGTTCTGATTCCCCCCTTTGTTCTGATTCCCCTCTTGTTCTGATTCACCCTCTTGTTCTGATTCACCCTCTTGTTCTGATTCCCCCTCTTGTTCTGATTCCCCCCCTTGTTCTGATTCCCCTCTTGTTCTGATTCGCTCTTGTTCTGATTCCCCCCTTGTTCTGATTCCCCCCTTGTTCTGATTCCCCCTCTTGTTCTGATTCACCCTCTATTTCTGATTCCCCCTCTTGTTCTGATTCCCCCCCTTGTTCTGATTCCCCCCCTTGTTCTGATTCGCTCTTGTTCTGATTCCCCCCTTGTTCTGATTCCCACCTTGTTCTGATTCCCCCTCTTGTTCTGATTCCCCCCCTTGTTCTGATTCCCCCCCTTGTTCTGATTCCCCCCCTTGTTCTGATTCCCCCTCTTGTTCTGATTCCACCCCCTTGTTCTGATTCCCCTCTTGTTCTGATTCGCTCTTGTTCTGATTCCCCCCTTGTTCTGATTCCCCCCTTGTTCTGATCCCCCCTCTTGTTCTGATTCCACCCCCTTGTTCTAATTCCCCTCTTGTTCTGATTCGCTCTTGTTCAGATTCCCCCCTTGTTCTGATTCCCCCTCTTGTTCTGATTACCCCCTTGTTCTGATTCCCCTCTTGTTCTGATTCCCCTCTTGTTCTGATTCCCCCCTTGTTCTATTTCCCCCTTGTTCTGATTCGCTCTTGTTCTGATCCCCCCCTTGTTCTGATTCCCCTCTTGTTCTGATTCCCCCCCTTGTTCCGATTCCCCCCTTGTTCTGATTCCCCCCTTGTTCTGATTCGCTCTTGTTCTGATTCCCCCCTTGTTCTGATTCCCCCCCTTGTTCTGATTCCCCTCTTGTTCTGATTCCCCCTCTTGTTCTGTTTCCCCCCCTTGTTCTGATTCCCCCTCTTGTTCTGATTCCCCCTCTTGTTCTGATTCCCCCCCTTGTTCCGATTCCCCCCTTGTTCTGATTCCCCTCTTGTTCTGATTCCCATCTTGTTCTGATTCGCTCTTGTTCTGATTCACCCCTTGTTCTGATTCTCCCCTTGTTCTGATTCCCCCCTTGTTCCCATTCCCCCCTTGTTCTGATTCCCCCCTTGTTCTGATTCCCATCTTGTTCTGATTCGCTCTTGTTCTGATTCACCCCTTGTTCTGATTCTCCCCTTGTTCCCATTCCCCTCTTGTTCCGATTCCCCCCTTGTTCTGATTCCCCCCTTGTTCTGATTCTCCCCTTGTTCTGATTCCCCCTCTTGTTCTGATTCCCATCTTGTTCTGATTCGCTCTTGTTCTGATTCCCCCCTTGTTCTGATTCTCCCCTTGTTCTGATTCCCCTTCTTGTTCTGATTCCCCCCTTGTTCCGATTCCCCCCTTGTTCTGATTCCCCTCTTGTTCTGATTCCCATCTTGTTCTGATTCGCTCTTGTTCTGATTCCCCCCTTGTTCTGATTCTCCCCGTGTTCTGATTCCCCCCTTGTTCCGATTCCCCCCTTGTTCAGATTCCCCCCTTGTTCTGATTCCCATCTTGTTCTGATTCGCTCTTGTTCTGATTCCCCCCTTGTTCTGATTCTCCCCTTGTTCTGATTCCCCCTCTTGTTCTGATTCCCCCCCTTGTTCCGATTCCCCCCTTGTTCTGATTCCCCCCTTGTTCTGATTCCCATCTTGTTCTGATTCGCTCTTGTTCTGATTCCCCCCTTGTTCTGATTCCCCCCTTGTTCTGATTCGCTCTTGTTCTGATTCGCTCTTGTTCTGATTCCCCCCTTGTTCTGATTCCCCTCTTGTTCTGATTCCCCCCTTGTTCTGATTCCCCTCTTGTTCTGATTCGCTCTTGTTCTGATTCCCCCCTTGTTCTGATTCCCCCCTTGTTCTGATTCCCCCCCTTGTTCTGATTCCCCTCTTGTTCTGATTCGCTCTTGTTCTGATTCCCCCCTTGTTCTGATTCCCCTCTTGTTCTGATTCGCTCTTGTTCTGATTCCCCCCTTGTTCTGATTCCCCCCTTGTTCTGATTCCCCCCTTGTTCTGATTCCCCTCTTGTTCTGATTCGCTCTTGTTCTGATTCCCCCCTTGTTCTGATTCCCCCCTTGTTCTGATTCCCCCCTTGTTCTGATTCCCCCCTTGTTCTGATTCCCCTCTTGTTCTGATTCCCATCTTGTTCTTATTCGCTCTTGTTCTGATTCCCCCCCTTGTTCTGATTCCCCCCCCTTGTTCTGATTGCCCCCCTTGTTCTGATTCCCCCCTTGTTCTGATTCCCCCCCTTGTTCTGATTCCCCCCTTGTTCTGATTCCCCCTTGTTCTGATTCCCCTCTTGTTCTGATTCACTCTTGTTCTGATTCCCCCCTTGTTCTGATTCCCCCCTTGTTCTGATTCCCCCCTTGTTCTGATTCCCCCCCCCTTGTTCTGATTCCCCCCTTGTTCTGATTCCCCCCCTTGTTCTGATTCCCCCTCTTGTTCTGATTTCCCCCCCACCTTGTTCTGATTCCCCTCTTGTTCTGATAGGCTCTTGTTCTGATTCCCCCCTTGTTCTGAATCCCCCCCTTGTTCTGATTCCCCCCTTGTTCTGATTCCCCCCTTGTTCTGATTCCCCCCTTGTTCTGATCCCCCCGCCTTGATCTGATTCCCCCCTTGTTCCGAATCCCCCCTTGTTCTGATTCACCCTCTTGTTCTGATTCACCCTCTTGTTCTGATTCCCCTCTTGTTCTGATTCCCCCCCTTGTTCTGATTCCCCCCTTGTTCTGATTCCCCCCCTTGTTATGATTCCCCCTCTTGTTCTGATTTCCCCCCCACCTTGTTCTGATTCCCCTCTTGTTCTGATAGGCTCTTGTTCTGATTCCCCCCTTGTTCTGATTCCCCTCTTGTTCTGATTCCCCTCTTGTTCTGATTCCCCCCTTGTTCTGATTCCCCCCTTGTTCTATTTCCCCCTTGTTCTGATTCGCTCTTGTTCTGATCCCCCCCTTGTTCTGATTCGCTCTTGTTCTGATTCCCCCCCTTGTTCTGATTCCCCCTCTTGTTCTGATTCTCCCCCTTGTTCTGATTCCCCTCTTGTTCCGATTCCCCCCTTGTTCTGATTCCCCCCTTGTTCTGATTCCCATCTTGTTCTGATTCGCTCTTGTTCTGATTCCCCCCTTGTTCTGATTCTCCCCTTGTTCTGATTCCCCACCTTGTTCCGATTCCCCCCTTGTTCTGATTCCCCCCTTGTTCTGATTCCCATCTTGTTCTGATTCGCTCTTGTTCTGATTCCCCCCTTGTTCTGATTCTCCCCTTGTTCTGATTCCCCCTCTTGTTCTGATTCCCCCCTTGTTCCGATTCCCCCCTTGTTCTGATTCCCCCCTTGTTCTGATTCCCATCTTGTTCTGATTCGCTCTTGTTCTGATTCGCTCTTGTTCTGATTCCCCTCTTGTTCTGATTCCCCCCCTTGTTCTGATTCCCCTCTTGTTCTGATTCGCTCTTGTTCTGATTCCCCCCTTGTTCTGATTCACCCTCTTGTTCTGATTCACCCTCTTGTTCTGATTCCCCCTCTTGTTCTGATTCCCCCCCTTGTTCTGATTCCCCTCTCGTTCTGATTCGCTCTTGTTCTGATTCCCCCCTTGTTCTGATTCCCCCCTTGTTCTGATTCCCCCTCTTGTTCTGATTCACCCTCTTGTTCTGATTCCCCCCTTGTTCTGATTCCCCCCCTTGTTCTGATTCGCTCTTGTTCTGATTCCCCCCTTGTTCTGATTCCCCCCCTTGTTCTGATTCCCCTCTTGTTCTGATTCCCCCTCTTGTTCTGATTCCCCCCCTTGTTCTGATTCCCCTCTTGTTCTGATTCCCCCCCTTGTTCTGATTCCCCCCTTGTTCTGATTCCTCCCCTTGTTCTGATTCCCCCCCTTGTTCTGATTCCCCTCTTGTTCTGATTCCCCTCTTGTTCTGATTCCCCTCTTGTTCTGATTCCCCCTCTTGTTCTGATTCCCCCCTTGTTCTGATTCCCCCTCTTGTTCTGATTCCCCCTCTTGTTCTGATTCCCCCTCTTGTTCCGATTCCCCCCTTTTTCCGATTCTCCCCTTGTTCTGAATCCCCCCCTTGTTCTGATTCCCCTCTTGTTCTGATTCCCCCTCTTGTTCTGATTCCCCCCTTGTTCTGATTCCCCCTCTTGTTCTGATTCCCCTCTTGTTCCGATTCTCCCCTTGTTCTGAATCCCCCCTCTTGTTCTGATTCCCCCCCTTGTTCTGATTCCCCTCTTGTTCTGATTCCCCCCCTTGTTCTGATTCCTCCCCTTGTTCTGATTCCCCCCCTTGTTCTGATTCCCCTCTTGTTCTGATTCCCCTCTTGTTCTGATTCCCCCCTTGTTCTGATTCCCCTCTTGTTCTGATTCCCCCTCTTGTTCTGATTCCCCCCTTGTTCTGATTCCCCCCCTTGTTCTGATTCCCCTCTTGTTCTGATTCCCCCTCTTGTTCTGATTCCCCCCTTGTTCTGATTCCCCCTCTTGTTCTGATTCCCCCTCTTGTTCTGATTCTCCCCTTGTTCTGAATCCCCCCCTTGTTCTGATTCCCCCCTTGTTCTGATTCCCCTCTTGTTCTGATTCCCCCCTTGTTCTGATTCTCCCTCTTGTTCTGATTCCCCCCTTGTTCTGATTCCCCCTCTTGTTCTGATTCCCCCCCTTGTTCAGATTCCCCCCTTGTTCTGATTCCCCCCTTGTTCTGATTCCCATCTTGTTCTGATTCGCTCTTGTTCTGATTCCCCCCTTGTTCTGATTCTCCCCTTGTTCTGATTCCCCCCCTTGTTCCGATTCCCCCCTTGGTCTGATTCCCCCCTTGTTCTGATTCCCATCTTGTTCTGATTCGCTCTTGTTCTGATTCCCCCCTTGTTCTGATTCTCCCCTTGTTCTGATTCCCCCTCTTGTTCTGATTCCACCCTTGTTCCGATTCCCCCCTTGTTCTGATTCCCCCCTTGTTCTGATTCCCATCTTGTTCTGATTCGCTCTTGTTCTGATTCGCTCTTGTTCTGATTCCCCTCTTGTTCTGATTCCCCCCCTTGTTCTGATTCCCCTCTTGTTCTGATTCGCTCTTGTTCTGATTCCCCCCTTGTTCTGATTCACCCTCTTGTTCTGATTCACCCTCTTGTTCTGATTCCCCCTCTTGTTCTGATTCCCCCCCTTGTTCTGATTCCCCTCTTGTTCTGATTCGCTCTTGTTCTGATTCCCCCCTTGTTCTGATTCCCCCCTTGTTCTGATTCCCCCTCTTGTTCTGATTCACCCTCTTGTTCTGATTCCCCCCTTGTTCTGATTCCCCCCCTTGTTCTGATTCGCTCTTGTTCTGATTCCCCCCTTGTTCTGATTCCCCCCCTTGTTCTGATTCCCCTCTTGTTCTGATTCCCCCTCTTGTTCTGATTCCCCCCCTTGTTCTGATTCCCCTCTTGTTCTGATTCCCCCCCTTGTTCTGATTCCCCCCTTGTTCTGATTCCTCCCCTTGTTCTGATTCCCCCCCTTGTTCTGATTCCCCTCTTGTTCTGATTCCCCCCTTGTTCTGATTCCCCTCTTGTTCTGATTCCCCCTCTTGTTCTGATTCCCCCCTTGTTCTGATTCCCCCTCTTGTTCTGATTCCCGCTCTTGTTCTGATTCCCCCTCTTGTTCCGATTCCCCCCTTGTTCTGATTCTCCCCTTGTTCTGAATCCCCCCCTTGTTCTGATTCCCCCCTTGTTCTGATTCCCCTCTTGTTCTGATTCCCCCCTTGTTCTGATTCTCCCCTTGTTCTGATTCCCCCTCTTGTTCTGATTCCCCCCCTTGTTCGGATTCCCCCCTTGTTCTGATTCCCCCCTTGTTCTGATTCCCATCTTGTTCTGATTCGCTCTTGTTCTGATTCCCCCCTTGTTCTGATTCCCATCTTGTTCTTATTCGCTCTTGTTCTGATTCCCCCCCCTTGTTCTGATTCCCCCCCCCTTGTTCTGATTCCCCCCTTGTTCTGATTCCCCCCTTGTTCTGATTCCCCCCCATGTTCTGATTCCTCCTCTTGTTCTGATTTCCCCCCCACCTTGTTCTGATTCCCCTCTTGTTCTGATAGGCTCTTGTTCTGATTCCCCCCTTGTTCTGATTCCCCCCTTGTTCTGATTCCCCCCTTGTTCTGATTCCCCCCCTTGTTCTTATTCCCCCCCATGTTCCGATTCCCCCCTTGTTCCGATTCACCCTCTTTTTCCGATTCACCCTCTTGTTCTGATTCCCCTCTTGTTCTGATTCCCCCCTTGTTCTGATTCCCCCCTTGTTCTGATTCACCCTCTTGTTCTGATTCCCCTCTTGTTCTGATTCCCCCCTTGTTCTGATTCCCCCCCTTGTTCTGATTCACCCTCTTGTTCTGATTCCCCCTCTTGTTCTGATTCCCCCCCTTGTTCTGATTCCCCTCTTGTTCTGATTCGCTCTTGTTCTGATTCCCCCCTTTGTTCTGATTCCCCTCTTGTTCTGATTCCCCCCCTTGTTCTGATTCCCCCTCTTGTTCTGATTCACCCTCTTGTTCTGATTCACCCTCTTGTTCTGATTCCCCCTCTTGTTCTGATTCCCCCCCTTGTTCTGATTCCCCTCTTGTTCTGATTCGCTCTTGTTCTGATTCCCCCCTTGTTCTGATTCCCCCCTTGTTCTGATTCCCCCTCTTGTTCTGATTCACCCTCTTGTTCTGATTCCCCCTCTTGTTCTGATTCCCCCCCTTGTTCTGATTCCCCCCCTTGTTCTGATTCGCTCTTGTTCTGATTCCCCCCTTGTTCTGATTCCCACCTTGTTCTGATTCCCCCTCTTGTTCTGATTCCCCCCCTTGTTCTGATTCCCCCCCTTGTTCTGATTCCCCCCCTTGTTCTGATTCCCCCTCTTGTTCTGATTCCACCCCCTTGTTCTGATTCCCCTCTTGTTCTGATTCGCTCTTGTTCTGATTCCCCCCTTGTTCTGATTCCCCCCTTGTTCTGATTCCCCCCTTGTTCTGATTCCCCTCTTGTTCTGATTCCCCCCTTGTTCTGATTCCCCCCCTTGTTCTGATTCCCCTCTTGTTCTGATTCGCTCTTGTTCTGATTCCCCCCTTGTTCTGATTCCCCCCTTGTTCTGATTCCCCCCTTGTTCTGATTCCCCTCTTGTTCTGATTCCACCCCCTTGTTCTGATTCCCCTCTTGTTCTGATTCGCTCTTGTTCTGATTCCCCCCTTGTTCTGATTCCCCCCTTGTTCTGATTCCCCCCTTGTTCTGATTCCCCTCTTGTTCTGATTCCCCCCTTGTTCTGATTCCCCCCCTTGTTCTGATTCCCCTCTTGTTCTGATTCGCTCTTGTTCTGATTCCCCCCTTGTTCTGATTCCCCCCTTGTTCTGATTCCCCCCTTGTTCTGATTCCCCCCTTGTTCTGATTCCCCTCTTGTTCTGATTCCACCCCCTTGTTCTGATTCCCCTCTTGTTCTGATTCGCTCTTGTTCTGATTCCCCCCTTGTTCTGATTCCCCCCTTGTTCTGATTCCCCCCTTGTTCTGATTCCCCTCTTGTTCTGATTCCCCTCTTGTTCTGATTCCCCCCCTTGTTCTTGACGATCCGGATTCTTTCCCCTCAGACTGGTTCAGTAAAAACTGAAGTCGAATACATTTTAAAGTTCATCACAACTTTAATAGCAGGTCTTAGTCTGTAGCTTCAATTCAGATTCCTGAGAGAATCCGAACGATTCTAACAGAATAAGGAGACAAAGACAAAGACAAAAACTCATCCCTTTGTACAGATCGATAGGTGTTGGAACCTCATTAACACAAGAGTCAACACCAATCATAAGCCGGGCACAGGTTGCCATGCGAGGTTACATTATTGCCGGCCAATCATAGATCGTCCATGTGCTGATCATGTTGCTGTTAGACATCAAAGGGGATACTTCCTCACCTTCCAACTTGGAATGTTCTTCCCTGTTCCTTCTGTTCCTTATCTCCCAACCTGGAATGTCTTTCAACTTTGGCGAAGCTCGTTACCTATATTGATCTGCCATAAACATGGAGACATTCAGACCAGTCCTTGAATCACATCAAAGACTCTACATTGATAAGACAATGTAAACCTGCTGACTACGCAAACATATGGCCCAGCAGGAGGCCAGGCCACCTGTACCAATCTCAGTTACTAACGAATTAACCCTTTCTAACCATTTTGCATTCTGCTTCTTTGCCACGTAGGCATCTTAATATTTTACTGAAAACTAACCACGTAGGGATTCTCATTCTGATTCCCCTCTTGTTCTGATTCCCCCCTTGTTCTGATTCCCCTCTTGTTCTGATTCCCCCCTTGTTCTGATTCCCCCTTGTTCTGATTCCCCTCTTGTTCTGATTCCCCCCTTGTTCTGATTCCCCCCTTGTTCTGATTCCCATCTTGTTCTTATTCGCTCTTGTTCTGATTCCCCCCTTGTTCTGATTCCCCTCTTGTTCTGATTCCCCCCCTTGTTCTGATTCCCCTCTTGTTCTGATTCGCTCTTGTTCTGATTCCCCCCTTGTTCTGATTCACCCTCTTGTTCTGATTCACCCTCTTGTTCTGATTCCCCCTCTTGTTCTGATTCCCCCTCTTGTTCTGATTCCCCTCTCGTTCTGATTCGCTCTTGTTCTGATTCCCCCCTTGTTCTGATTCCCCCCTTGTTCTGATTCCCCTCTTGTTCTGAGTCCCCCTCTTGTTCTGATTCCCCCCCCTTGTTCTGATTCCCCTCTTGTTCTGATTCCCCCCCTTGTTCTGATTCCCCCCTTGTTCTGATTCCTCCCCTTGTTCTGATTCCCCCCCTTGTTCTGATTCCCCTCTTGTTCTGATTCCCCTCTTGTTCTGATTCCCCCCCTTGTTCTGATTCCCCTCTTGTTCTGATTCCCCCTCTTGTTCTGATTCCCCCCTTGTTCTGATTCCCCCTCTTGTTCTGATTCCCCCTCTTGTTCTGATTCCCCCTCTTGTTCCGATTCCCCCCTTGTTCTGATTCTCCCCTTTTTCTGAATCCCCCCCTTGTTCTGATTCCCCCCTTGTTCTGATTCCCCTCTTGTTCTGATTCCCCCCTTGTTCTGATTCTCCCCTTGTTCTGATTCCCCCTCTTGTTCTGATTCCCCCCCTTGTTCGGATTCCCCCCTTGTTCTGATTCCCCCCTTGTTCTGATTCCCATCTTGTTCTGATTCGCTCTTGTTCTGATTCCCCCCTTGTTCTGATTCCCACCTTGTTCTTATTCGCTCTTGTTCTGATTCCCCCCTTGTTCTGATTCCCCCCCCTTGTTCTGATTCCCCCCCTTGTTCTGATTCCCCCCTTGTTCTGATTCCCCCCATGTTCTGATTCCCCCTTTTGTTCTGATTTCCCCCCCACCTTGTTCTGATTCCCCTCTTGTTCTGATAGGCTCTTGTTCTGATTCCCCCCTTGTTCTGATTCCCCCCTTGTTCTGATTCCCCCCCTTGTTCTTATTCCCCCCCTTGTTCCAATTCCCCCCTTGTTCCGATTCACCCTCTTTTTCTGATTCACCCTCTTGTTCTGATTCCCCCCTTGTTCTGATTCCCCCCTTGTTCTGATTCACCCTCTTGTTCTGATTCCCCCTCTTGTTCTGATTCCCCCCCTTGTTCTGTTTCCCCTCTTGTTCTGATTCGCTCTTGTTCTGATTCCCCCCTTGTTCTGATTCACCCTCTTGTTCTGATTCCCCCTCTTGTTCTGATTCCCCCCCTTGTTCTGATTCCCCTCTTGTTCTGATTCGCTCTTGTTCTGATTCCCCTCTTGTTCTGATTCCCCCCTTGTTCTGATTCCCCTCTTGTTCTGATTCCCCTCTTGTTCTGATTCCCCCCTTGTTCTGATTCACCCTCTTGTTCTGATTCACCCTCTTGTTCTGATTCCCCCCTTGTTCTGATTCCCCCCTTTGTTCTGATTCCCCCCTTGTTCTGATTCCCCTCTTGTTCTGATTCCCCCCTTGTTCTGATTCCCCCCCTTGTTCTGATTCCCCCCTTGTTCTGATTCCCCCCTTTGTTCTGATTCCCCTCTTGTTCTGATTCGCTCTTGTTCTGATTCCCCCCTTGTTCTGATTCCCCCTCTTGTTCTGATTCCCCTCTTGTTCTGATTCCCCTCTTGTTCTGATTCGCTCTTGTTCTGATTCCCCTCTTGTTCTGATTCCCCCCTTGTTCCGATTCCCCCCTTGTTCTGATTCCCCTCTTGTTCTGATTCCCCTCTTGTTCTGATTCGCTCTTGTTCTGATTCCCCCCTTGTTCTGATTCCCACCTTGTTCTTATTCGCTCTTGTTCTGATTCCCCCCTTGTTCTGATTCCCCCCCCTTGTTCTGATTCCCCCCTTGTTCTGATTCACCCTCTTGTTCTGATTCCCCCCCTTGTTCTGATTCCCCTCTTGTTCTGATTCGCTCTTGTTCTGATTCCTCCTTTGTTCTGATTCCCCTCTTGTTCTGATTCGCTCTTGTTCTGATTCCCCCCTTGTTCTGATTCACCCTCTTGTTCTGATTCACCCTCTTGTTCTGATTCCCCTCTTGTTCTGATTCCCCCCTTGTTCTGATTCCCCCTCTTGTTCTGATTCCCCCTCTTGTTCTGATTCCCCCCCTTGTTCTGATTCCCCCCCTTGTTCTGATTCGCTCTTGTTCTGATTCACCCTCTTGTTCTGATTCCCCCCCTTGTTCTGATTCCCCCTCTTGTTCTGATTCCACCCCCTTGTTCTGATTCCCCTCTTGTTCTGATTCGCTCTTGTTCTGATTCCCCCCTTGTTCTGATTCCCCCCTTGTTCTGATTCCCCTCTTGTTCTGATTCCCCCCTTGTTCTGATTCCCCCCTTGTTCTGATTCCCCTCTTGTTCTGATTCCACCCCCTTGTTCTGATTCCCCTCTTGTTCTGATTCGCTCTTGTTCTGATTCCCCCCTTGTTCTGATTCCCCCCTTGTTCTGATTCCCCTCTTGTTCTGATTCCCCTCTTGTTCTGATTCCCCCCCTTGTTCTTGACGATCCGGATTCTTTCCCCTCAGACTGGTTCAGTAAAAACTGAAGTCGAATACATTTTAAAGTTCATCACAACTTTAATAGCAGGTCTTAGTCTGTAGCTTCAATTCAGATTCCTGAGAGAATCCGAATGATTCTAACAGAATAAGGAGACAAAGACAAAGACAAAAACTCATCCCTTTGTACAGATCGATAGGGGTTGGAACCTCATTAACACAAGAGTCAACACCAATCATAAGCCGGGCACAGGTTGCCATGCGAGGTTACATTATTGCCGGCCAATCATAGATCGTCCATGTGCTGATCATGTTGCTGTTAGACATCAAAGGGGATACTTCCTCACCTTCCAACTTGGAATGTTCTTCCCTGTTCCTTCTGTTCCTTATCTCCCAACCTGGAATGTCTTTCAACTTTGGCGAAGCTCGTTACCTATATTGATCTGCCATAAACATGGAGACATTCAGACCAGTCCTTGAATCACATCAAAGACTCTACATTGATAAGACAATGTAAACCTGCTGACTACGCAAACATATGGCCCAGCAGGAGGCCAGGCCACCTGTACCAATCTCAGTTACTAACGAATTAACCCTTTCTAACCATTTTGCATTCTGCTTCTTTGCCACGTAGGCATCTTAATATTTTACTGAAAACTGACCACGTAGGGATTCTCATTCTGATTCCCCTCTTGTTCTGATTCCCCCCTTGTTCTGATTCCCCTCTTGTTCTGATTCCCCCCTTGTTCTGATTCCCCTCTTGTTCTGATTCCCCCCTTGTTCTGATTCCCCTCTTGTTCTGATTCCCCCCTTGTTCTGATTCCCCCTTGTTCTGATTCCCCTCTTGTTCTGATTCCCCCCTTGTTCTGATTCCCCCCTTGTTCTGATTCCCCCTCTTGTTCTGATTCCCCTCTTGTTCTGATTTCCCCTCTTGTTCTGATTCCCCCCCTTGTTCTGATTCCCCCTCTTGTTCTGATTCCCCCACCAGAGTCCAATGATGTGCAGGTATCGGAGATAAAATGGATGGGATTGGGTTTGTCGACATTTAATTGGAGTGGGATTAATCGTGCGGTGAAACACCCTGGGACATTTTCCTCTGTTAAAGGCGATATATAAATGCAAGTTGTTGTAATGGGCGAGTGAGAATGTTGCAGTGTTTTAATTACAGTCACTGAACAGATTGAGGTTTGAGCTGTGAGCTGGAAACAGATAGAGAATGTCCTTCAGTCCAGGAGTCCTCCAGAAGGCCCTTAAACATCAAACGGAGACCTTGTTTAATGAGCACGGACTGTCTATAAATCTAACCTTCAGTTACTGACCCTGTGTGTCGGTGACTCTGGGCTGTCTGTAAATCTAACCTCCAGTTACTGACCCTGTGTGTCGGTGACTCTGGACTGTCTATAAATCTAACCTTCAGTTACTGACCCTGTGTGTCGGTGACTCTGGACTGTCTATAAATCTAACCTTCAGTTACTGACCCTGTGTGTCGGTGACTTTGGACTGTCCATAAATCTAACCTTCAGTTACTGACCCTGTGTGTCGGTGACTCTGGACTGTCTATAAATCTAACCTTCAGTTACTGACCCTGTGTGTCGGTGACTCTGGACTGTCTATAAATCTAACCTTCAGTTACTGACCCTGTGTGTCGGTGACTCTGGACTGTCTATAAATCTAACCTTCAGTTACTGACCCTGTGTGTCGGTGACTCTGGGCTGTCTATAAATCTAACCTTCAGTTACTGACCCTGTGTGTCGGTGACTCTGGACTGTCCATAAATCTAACCTTCAGTTACTGACCCTGTGTGTCGGTGACTCTGGACTGTCTATAAATCTAACCTTCTGGACTGTCTATAAATCTAACCTTCAGTTACTGACCCTGTGTGTCGGTGACCCTGGGTGGAGATGTATCTGTGACAGGCGGCAGCATTCTGTTCACATTGTGCTTATTACCATCGAGCTGAGACAGAAACACAGCCTGAAATCTGAGCCTCTCTCATCACTCCCTGAAGTGAGGAGACGCAGGAAACAGAATAAAATACTGATGAGGGAAGGTGTGAATGGGAAATGAGGCTGGTGATAATCCAGGGCAGCTGCAGTCTGTGTCCCATCAGTGGGGACAAGGACAGACACTCACTGTCTGTGAGCACCAACATTGAACACTCTCAGTACATCCACTGAAACACCCACTCCCTCCCCCACCTTAAACACCCACTCCCACCCCCACCTTAAACACCCACTCCCTCCCCCACCTTAAACACCCACTCCCTCCCCCACCTTAAACACCCACTCCCTCCCCCACCTTAAACACCCACTCCCTCCCCCACCTTAAACACCCACTCCCTCCCCCACCTTAAACACCCACTCCCTCCCCCACCTTAAACACCCACTCCCTCCCCCACCTTAAACACCCGCTCCCTCCCCCACCTTAAACACCCACTCCCTCCCCCACCTTAAACACCCACTCCCTCCCCCACCTTAAACACCCACTCCCTCCCCCACCTTAAACACCCACTCCCTCCCCCACCTTAAACACCCACTCCCTCCCCCACCTTAAACACCCACTCCCTCCCCCACCTTAAACACCCACTCCCTCCCCCACCTTAAACACCCACTCCCTCCCCCACCTTAAACACCCACTCCCTCCCCCACCTTAAACACCCACTCCCTCCCCCACCTTAAACACACACTCCCTCCCCCACCTTAAACACCCACTCCCTCCCCCACCTTAAACACCCACTCCCTCCCCCACCTTAAACACCCCCTCCCTCCCCCACCTTAAACACCCACTCCCTCCCCCACCTTAAACACCCACTCCCTCCCCCACCTTAAACACCCACTCCCTCCCCCACCTTAAACACCCACTCCCTCCCCCACCTTAAACACCCACTCCCTCCCCCACCTTAAACACCCGCTCCCTCCTCCACCTTAAACACCCACTCCCTCCCCCACCTTAAACACCCACTCCCTCCCCCACCTTAAACACCCACTCCCTCCCCCACCTTAAACACGCACTCCCTCCCCCACCTTAAACACCCACTCCCTCCCCCACCTTAAACACCCACTCCCTCCTCCACCTTAAACACCCACTCCCTCCCCCACCATAAACACCCACTCCCACCCCCACCTTAAACACCCGCTCCCTCCCCCACCTTAAACACCCGCTCCCTCGAACACCGTCACCACACGGACTGCAGCGGTTCAAGAAGAAGGCCCATCACCACCTTCTCAAGGGGCAACTCGGGATGGGCAATAAATGCCGGCCTTGCCAGCGACGCCCACATCCCAGGAATGAATAAAAAAACCTGCGATGAGTAAACTCCACTTACATTCAACACAAACCCGGGAAAACACCTGTTTTATGTGAAAATAATTGAATAAATTTTGGAAACCTGCGGACATCACTGGGAATGAATCATCCCACAAGGATTTAGCGAATGCTCTCGGGGAGGTCAGTGTCGAGCGAATGATGTGAATCAGTATCTGAAAGGAAAGTCAGTTCTAATGATAAAAGTATCGTTGATCCTTTCTCTGAACATCAGGGGCAATTGTTCCCTCGAGACCGAGGCAGGGGAGGGAAATGGGGTCGATTTTGACTTCTGGGCGATAAATAAGGAGAAACTGTTTCCAGTGGTGGGAGGGTCGGTAACCAGAGGACCCAGATTTAAGGGAATTGGTAAAAGAACCAGGGGGGAGATGAGGGGAATTTATTTACGCAGCGAGTTGTTCTGATCTGGAATGCGCTGCCTGAAAGGGCGGTGGAAGCAGATTCAATAATAACTTTCAAAAGGGAATTGGATAAATACTTGAAAAGGAGAAATTTACAGGGCAATGGAGAAAGAGCCTCTGAGTCAGAAGGTCGTGGGTTCAAGTCCCACTCGGGAGACCTGAGAACATAATCCAGGCCGACACTCCCAGTGCAGGACTGAGGGAGTGCGGCACTGTCGGAGGGTCAGTCCTGAGGGAGTGCTGCACTGTCGGAGGGTCAGTACTGAGGGAGTGCGGCACTGTCGGAGGGTCAGTACTGAGGGAGTGCGGCACTGTCGGAGGGTCAGTCCTGAGGGAGTGCTGCACTGTCGGAGGGTCAGTCCTGAGGGAGTGCGGCACTGTCGGAGGGTCAGTACTGAGGGAGTGCTGCACTGTCAGAGGGTCAGTACTGAGGGAGTGCTGCACTGTCGGAGGGTCAGTACTGAGGGAGTGCTGCACTGTCAGAGGGTCAGTACTGAGGGAGTGCTGCACTGTCGGGGGTGTCGTCTTTTGGATTAGCCGTTAAACCAAGGCCGCATCAGCCCTCTCAGGTGGATGTAAAAGATCCCATAACACTAGTCGAAGAAGATCAGGGGAGTTCTCCCCGATGTCCTGGATAATTTTATCCCTCAACCAACATCACTAAAACAGATGATCTGGTCATTATCTCATTGATGTTTGTGGGATCTTGCTGTGCCCAGATTGGCTGCTACCTTTCATACACTTCAAAAGAACTTCATTGGCTGTAAGGCACTTTGGGACATCCTGAGGTTGTGAAAGGCGCTACAGAAATGCAAGTTCATCCTTTCTCCCTTGTACGTTCTTCTCTCTCTCTCTCTCTCTCTTTCTTCTCTCTCTCTCTTTCTTTCTCTCTTATATTTGAGTTAATGATTCTGCAGGAGGTCCTTTCAACAAACTATCTGAGATCTAAACCTCACCCTTTCCAGCAGTCTCTGCAAAATCTCTCTCGATAAAAAGATTTCTGTTGCCGAGTTTTGTCCATCGAGGATGATAAAGTTCTTTGAAGACACAGAAACAAAGATCTCTCCTCTCTCCAGTGTCCCAACATGCTCAGATCACAGATCATCCATTCAGAAATGATTGCCGTTTAATACATTGGTCACGGAGGAGTCCCAGATAGAAAGATTGCTCCTGGAAATGTTCCAGACTCAGAGTTTAACCTTTCTGTTAAATCGAAGCTGCTGTTTTATCCTCACAATCAAATTAGCCGATGGCCGGGATCAAGGGTCAGGGTCGTGTAAACGGGGCTAATAAATGAAACAAGTCTCAGTGACTGAGACACAAATGTATATTCAGTCTGTGCGGCTCCTCAGAGAGAATCCACCTCCGCTGATTCTATTCACGGAAGGTCAGAAGCTAAGGATTAAAACCAAGTGATTGGAGAGCATCTCACTGACAAGGACACCTTCTCAAACAGTCGGAGACTGGGAGCTGACATCACTCTCCGCCAGGACTGACATCACTCTCCGCCAGGACTGACATCACTCTCCGTCAGTACTGACATCACTCTCCGCCAGGACTGACATCACTCTCCGTCAGTACTGACATCACACTCCGCCAGGACTGACATCACGCTCCGTACTGACATCACTCTCCGCCAGTACTGACATCACTCTCCGTACTGACATCACTCTCCGTACTGACATCACTCTCCGCCAGGACTGACATCACTCTCCGCCAGGACTGACATCACTCTCCACCAGGACTGACATCACTCTCCGTACTGACATCACTCTCCGTCAGTACTGACATCACTCTCCGCCAGGACTGACATCACTCTCCGCACTGACATCACTCTCCATACTGACATCACTCTCCGTACTGACATCACTCTCCGCCAGGACTGACATCACTCTCCGCACTGACATCACTCTCTGCCAGTACTGACATCACTCTCCATACTGACATCACTCTCAGTACTAACATCACTCTCCGCCAGTACTGACATCACTCTCCGTACTGACATCGCTCTCAGTACTGACATCACTGTCCATACTGACATTACTCTCTGTCCGTACTGACATTACTCTCCATCAGTACTGACATCACGCTCAGTACTGACATCACTCTCCGTACTGACATCACTCTCCGTCAGTACTGACATCACTCTCCGTACTGACATCACTCTCCGTACTGACATCACTCTCCGTCCGTACTGAGAGCAAAGAGAGACTGATTGTGAGCCTAATTTTATTAATATTCAATTTTCCACAAATGAGGACGAGGTGACATGTAACAGGTATTAAAGTAAATGAAATGGAACACACCGATAGGTGAACATAATCTGAGCCCAAATCCTCCGGGAGATTCAAATAAAGAGAAAGTGGAATTAATATCTCTGTGAAAGAATGAAGTGGATAAAGAGGATGAATCGAATGAAACCCTGACTCAGGAATCACCCGGCTCATATATTTATTGGTCTGTTTATTACCGTCTCTCGTGGATTGGATTGTCCGTGTGTGGAATTCGATTATAGGACAGGATCGAACAACAACAACTTGCATTTATATAGCGCCTTTAACGGAGTAAAACATCCCAAGGAGCTTCACAGGAGCGTAAATCAGACAAAATTTAACACCAAATCAAAGAAGGAGATATTAGGACAGGAGACCAAAAGCTTGGTCAAAGAGGGAGGTTTTAAGGAGCATCTTAAAGGAGGAGAGAGAGGGGGAGAGGTGGAGAGGTTTAGGGAGGGAATTCCAGAGTTTGGGGTCCAGACAGCTGAAGGCACGGCCGCCAATGGTGGGGTGAAGGGAGTGGGGGATGGACAAGAGGCCAGAGTTGGAGGAACGTGGAGATCTCGGAGGGTTGTGGGGCCCACAGGTAGATCTGTTCCTCCTCATGTTCCGGAAGGTACCAATGATTCTCCGAGGCTGCCTTCGTTCACCCTCCATATTATTGCGATAGGTCGATGGAAACTCTCAGTTGGTTGTTGGAGGAATGTTGACGTGGACACTGGGAAAACTCTCTGCTCCTCTTCCAATAGGGCCACAGATGGATTCCCATTGGCTGATGTCCTCTTGCCCCATGCCGGTGAGTGGCTGCGAGAGCTCGGAGTTTGTAGAAGGAGATTCTCTCCCTTTTGTTGAACTGTTTAAGAGATGCCACTTATTGACCTGCCCTCCAGCCCACTGATTCCTGCACTGAGTTGAGCAAGGCCTGCTCTCAGTCCCATTACTGTCAGCTCAAACTCATCCTCAACACTTCACTTCACTCCACCTTCTGACACCAGGCAGACCAACAAGCTCGTCCCCAGTCCTGGGCTTCAGACACTGAGCGACAAGGACAGAAAATCATTACATTCAAAACATCTCAACCAAAGGTTATTAGAATCACAAATTAAATCAGTCACCTCGAGAGGAAATAATGTAACTGGCGAGAGCTGGAAGATGAAGGAATCAACGACTTAACCCCCATTATACTGAATATCGGAGATTCAGCGGGACTGATACATGACAAGTTGGGGCAACTATTTAGTAATTGAATGTCCTGTTAATTGCTCCAGTGATCAATGAAATCCCAGACAAGGTGTTTATTCCAAGGTCCATCTGAGCATCATTCCATCAGATGATGGTGTTAAACAGAGAGACATCCCAGTGACCCTCAGCACATTCGTTCCCTAGTCACTGCCCCAGGAATAAAACTGTGGGTCAATCTCTGTTATTAATACGGGTACAGTAGTGTACTCCCTATCTCTGTAACCACCTCCAGCCCTACACCCCTCCCTATCTCTGTAACCCCCTCCAGCCCGACACCCCTCCCTATCTCTGTAACCTCCTCCAGCCCTACACCCCTCCCTATCTCTGTAACCTCCTCCAGCCCTACACCCTTCCCTATCTCTGTGACCTCCTCCAGCCCGACACCCCTCCCTATCTCTGTAACCTCCAGCCCTACACCCCTCCCTATCTCTGTAACCCCCTCCAGCCCTACACCCCTCCCTATCTCTGTAACCCCCTCCAGCCCTACACCCCTCTCTATCTCTGTGACCTCCTCCAGCCCTACAATCCTCTGAGATCTCTGCATTCCTCCAATTCCCACAATTTTAATCGCTCCACCATTGGCGGCCGTGCCTTCACCTGTCTGGGCCCTAAGCTCTGGAATTCCCTCCCTAAACCTCTCCACCTCTCTCTCCTCCTTTCAGATGCTCCTTAAAACCCACCTCTCTGACCAGGCTTTTGATCTCCTGTCCTAATATCTCCTTATGTGGCTCAGTGTCACATTTTTCATTGATAATCACTCCTGTGAAGCCCCTTGGGATATTTCACTGTGTTAAAGGCGCTATATAAATGCAAGTTGTTGTTGCAGTGGTTGTGTGTCTCTGGGCTGTGATTGGATGGGGTATTCTCGAACGGATCCACAGTGCCTCACCCACAGGGACAGATTTGATCATTTGATAATCTGCTTCTTACAATCTCTGATCAGTTGATCACTACAAGGGTTGGAACTGGATCACAGGGTTGAGATGACGTCATTGATCTTGAGAGTGAAGCTCAGTGATTGGTCGTCTAAACCCTGCAATTGGACAAAAATAATTAAAAAGGCTAATGGGATGTTGGCCTTTATCTCGGGGGCTGGAATACAAAGGGGTGGAAGTGATGTTCCAGCTGTACAGAGCTCTGATTAAACCACATCTGGAGACTGGGATCAGTTCTGGGCACCGCACCTCAGGAAGGATATATTGGCCCTGGAGGGGGTGCAGCACAGATTCACCAGAATGATACTGGGGATTAAAGGGTTAAATTGTGAGGACAGGTTGCATAAACTTGGCTTAAATTTATTTGAGTACAGAAGATTAAGGAGTGAACTAATTGAGGTGTTTAAGATGATTAAAGGATTTGATAGGGTCGATAGAGAGAAACTATTTCCTCTGGAGGGAGAGTCCAGAACAAGGGGGAATAATCTTAAAATTAGAGCTCGGCCGTTCAGGGGTGATGTCAGGAAGCATTTCTTCACACAAAGGGGAGTGGGAATCTGGAACTCTCTCCCCCAAAAAGCTGTTGAGGCTGGGGGTCAATTGAAAATTTCAGAACTGAGATTGATGGATTTTTGTTGGGTGAGGGGATTAAGGGTTACGGAACCAAGACGGGTAAATGGGGTTCAGATAATTGAATGGCGAAACAGGCTTGATGGGCTGAATGGCCTCCTCCTGTTCCTGTGTTCCTGTGATGTGTGTGGGATCTTGCTGTGTGCAAATTTGTTGCCGAGTTTGCCAACATAACAGTGACTACACCTCAAAAGTACTGAATTGTCTGTGAAGTGTTTTGGGACATCCTGAGGTTGTGGGAGGCGCTGTAGAAATCCCAGTCTTTCTTTCTTGATGTCCTTGATATGGAAACGGTGTCACACATTAATCACCGTCTAATTATTGTGGGTTTTAGGGCCAGTCTGAGCTGATTGTTTACCTGGTTTATAAATATTCTGTCTGACTGATACAGAGTTACATCGAATTTACAGCACAGAAACAGGCCATTCGGCCCAACTGGTCCATGTCGGTGTTTATTCTCCTCACGAGCCTCCTCCCTCCCCTCTCCATCTCAGCCTATCAGCATATCCTTCTATTCCTTTCTCCCTCCTGTGTTTATCCAGTTTAATTGCTCTGTAGAAATTTCCCTTTTCTCTCGGTGTTAATTGGATGTGAAAGATTCTCCAGCGAGTGGCTCCTCCCCTGAGCTCACCATCTGTGAACACATTTTACCCTCACTCTCCCACCTCCATATGGAGGGTCCGTGTCCCACAGGACTGAAGGGAGGGGAGAGGATGGCTGGAGATCTGTCATCGGCCTGGCACCAATACACTGGCACTGCCCCTCTGCCCTCCTCATCTGTGTCTGAGGGTCGCTGGTCAAAGGAGGGCAACTCACAGCTCAGACCGAGACTGAGAAACAGGATAGTGAGGGACAGGCGAGACTCTCACTGCTCCAGATACTGAAACAAGCTGCTATCACCCGTCACATCGTCACTTTAGTAACACGCACAGAGACACAGACACAGAGAGAGACACACACACAGACACAGACGCAGACAGACAGAGACACACAGACACACAGATAAAGACACACAGACACATGCACACAAATGCAGAGACACATACACACACATACAGACAAGGATAGACACACAGACACATGCACACACACACATACACACACACACACACACACACACACACAGAAAAAAGAGACACACACAGACACAGACACAGACACACACACACCCCCCCCACCTACATTGTGTCCCCGACACCCCGGCCCCAATAACACTCCACACTGAGTGAACAGTGAGTGTCCGGGAGCTCACGGTAATCGGGTCCTGGGATTATAATAGGCAGTGGCAGCAATCATTTATAATCTTCATGCTTCAATAATTAGACATTAACATTCGATTAACAAGTCAAATTTGCAAAGCAAGTATGTAAATGTGTCAAATTAGTCGCCCTGATTGACCAACAGATTCTCTGCTTACAAACCCGGACTGTGGATTACAATTCTGGCAAAGTCTTAATCAGCTGATGGACAAATCAGTCATTGTTTCCCCGTCTCTTGTACGGAGTCACAGAGCAGGAAACACGGACTGGGGACAGATTTAATCCAGAGCTTCACCCAGGAGTGTCGTGTTATCACCGGACATGTTCACTCACACCAGCTTTTTATTAACACATTTTCTCAACTGAACTCAAATTCTCAAACTGCCAGGGTGGGATTTCCTGGATTATTAGCCCAGGTCTCGAGATTACTGGTCCAGTAATATAACCACTACACTCCCGTACCCTGGATTATTAGCCCAGGTCTTGAGATTACTGGTCCAGTAATATAACCACTACACTCCCGTACCCTGGATTATTAGCCCAGGTCTCGAGATTACTGGTCCAGTAATATAACCACTACACTACCGTACCCTGGATCATTAGCCCAGGTCTCGAGATTACTGGTCCAGTAATATAACCACTACACTCCCGTACCCTGGATTATTAGCCCAGGTCTCGAGATTACTGGTCCAGTAATATAACCACTACACTCCCGTACCCTGGATTATTAGCCCAGGTCTTGAGATTACTGGTCCAGTAATATAACCACTACACTCCCGTACCCTGGATTATTAGCCCAGGTCTCGAGATTACTGGTCCAGTAATATAACCACTACACTCCCGTACCCTGGATTATCAGCCCAGGTCTCGAGATTACTGGTCCAGTAATATAACCACTACACTCCCGTACCCTGGATTATTAGCCCAGGTCTCGAGATTACTGGTCCAGTAATATAACCACTACACTACCGTACCCTGGATTATTAGCCCAGGTCTCGAGATTACTGGTCCAGTAATATAACCACTACACTCCCGTACCCTGGATTATTAGCCCAGGTCTCGAGATTACTGGTCCAGTAATATAACCACTACACTCCCGTACCCTGGATTATTAGCCCAGGTCTCGAGATTACTGGTCCAGTAATATAACCACTACACTCCCGTACCCTGGATTATTAGCCCAGGTCTCGAGATTACTGGTCCAGTAATATAACCACTACACTCCCGTACCCTGGATTATTATCCCAGGTCTCGAGATTACTGGTCCAGTAATATAACCACTACATTAATTCTCACATTTTATCGGGATGTGATTTTCATATTCTGCAAAAAGGAAAGACTTGCATTTATATAGTGCTTTTCATGACCTCAGGACGTCCCAAAGTGCTTTACAGCCAATGAAGTACTTTTGAAGTGTAGTCACTGTTGTAATGTAGGAAACACGGCAGCCAATTTACGCACAGCAAGATCCCACAAATTGCAATGTGATAATAACCAGATCATCTGTTTTTAGTGATGTTGGTTGAGGGATAAATATTAACCAGGACACTGGGAAGTGCCTTGGGATGTTTTACTACTTTAAAGGCGCTATATAAATGCAAGTTGTTGTTTAATTGGAGAGAATTGCCTTCAATCCACAAACCTCACTGAATTCCCCGTCTGCCATTTTCACCTCAAGCCCTTCAGTTTCTAACACGTCTGTGAATTGAAATATTTCTGTGGTTAAAATATCAGATTGTTCCTTGTCATATTTATTGGACTATTTCTGTGCAGCAACTCTTGTTATAAGAAACCTAAGGGACTGACTGGACTCTGTGCAGCTGTTAAACCTGTGCTGATCCTGTCTCTCAGCACGAGATCATCACACAGACCATAATATAAGTCTGTGATATCAGTCTCCCGGAAATAAACCTTAGCTCTGCGCTGCCTGTTAAATAATGTAAAGGGTCATCAGAAACTATGAAAAATAAAGCAAAAAGGAGCAATAATTTGCCCCAATTATTAAAGGACAGGACAGGACAATCGTGGGAATAAAATTACAGATACTGAGCTCACTTAGTGAGGAAAGTAAAAGGCGAATCACAGGAGAACGTTAATCGTCTGTGTGAGGCCTCACAATCTGCCCAGAGCTGGTGTCGGAGAGTGTGGGAGTTTAATAGCGTTACAAAGTGAGACAGTCCCTGGGGTTAGTCAGCAGAATGATTTCTAGTGTGAGGATTGAGTCACATTCTCTCCTCCTGCCCGACTCTGGGACATGACATTGGGCTTTAGTCTGTCGTTAATTAGGGGGCGGTGACCACATCATCATCGAACCTGAGGCTGAGGCAGTGACATCGTCACAGTAATGATCACAATTCACTGGGCACAGCCCAGAATCCTCACACTCCTGTTAGGAACAGAGGAACAGGACGAGGCCATTCAGCCCCTCGAGCCTGTTCCACCATTCATAGGAACAGGAGGAGGCCATTCAGCCCCTCGAGCCTGTTCCACCATTCATAGGAACAGGAGGAGGCCATTCAGCCCCTCGAGCCTATTCCACCATTCACCGAATTACACAGATCACATAGAATTTACAGCACAGAAACAGGCCATTCCTCTCCCTTCCTGTTAATTGTCATCTTTTGGGGCTGAGAAATTTAAAGGCACAATAACAAGATTCACAGAATGATTCCATTTCGATCAAATCCGTGGCCTCCAAAAGCACAGCTTTTTTGTGATCATATAATGATAGAATCTTACAGCACAGAAGGAGGCCATTGAGCCCATCGTGCCTGTGCTGGCTCTTTGAAAGAGCTGTCCATTTAGTCCCACTCCCCCGCTCCTTCCCCACAACCCGGCAAATTCTCCTTTTCAAGTATTTATTCAATTTTTGAAAGTTATTATTGAATCTGCTTCCACCGCCCTTTCAGGCAGCGCATTCCAGATCAGAGCAACTCACTGAATAAAAACATTCTCCTCATCTCCCCCCTGGATTTTTTGCCAATTACCTTAAATCTGTATCCTCTGGTTACCGGCCCTCCTGCCAGTGGAAACAGTTTCTCCTTATTTACTCCATCAAAACCCCTCATGATTTTGAAGACCTCTATTAAATTTCCCCTGAACCTTCTCTGCTCTGAGGAGATATTTGTTGACCAGAAATACCTTTCTTGGTGCAGGATTTTACTGAAAGCCTCTGAGCCCTTAATGTTCCTTCATAACCTCGCATTTCCTGCTATAATTCTCCTCACTGGAACCAAACCGCTGAGAATCAATTACAGCCAATGGAGGCCCATTCCCAGAGGCTCATGGGATTGGTACGGTGGTTCTGAACACTCTGAGCTTATTCTGTTTAAAATCTTTCTGACAGAAAGTTAACCCTGTTAGAAAATAAGATTATTTCCACAATCATCTCCCCGGCCCAGGGCATTCCATCGTTCTGTGATCTCAGGGATTCCACGTCCCTGGACAGAACTCTCCGGTTACCATAGAAACAACCCACTCAGAAAAGAAAGAAAGACTTGCATTTATATAGCGCCTTTCACCACCTCAGGACGTCCCAAATCGATTTACAGCCAATGAAGTATTTTGAAGTGTAGTCACTGTTCTAATGTAGAAATCGCAGCATCCAATTTGCGCACAGCAAGATCCCACAAACAGCAATGAGATAAAATACCAGATAATCTGTTTTAGTGATGTTGGTTGAGTGTTAAATATTCGCCAGGACACTGGGTGAACTCCCCTGCTCTTCTTCGAAATACTGCCGTGGGATCTTTTGCGTCCACCTGAGAGGGCAGACGGGGCCTCGGTTTAACGTCTCATCTAAAAGATGGCACCTCTGACAGTGCAGCACTCCCTCAGTACTGACCCTCTGACAGTGCAGCACTCCCTCAGTACTGACCCTCCGACAGTGCAGCACTCCCTCAGTACTAACCCTCCGACAGTGCAGCACTCCCTCAGTACTGACCCTCTGACAGTGCAGCACTCCCTCAGTACTGACCCTCTGACAGTGCAGCACTCCCTCAGTACTGACCCTCCGACAGTGTAGCACTCCCTCAGTACTGACCCTCTGACAGTGTAGCACTCCCTCAGTACTGACCCTCCGACAGTGTAGCACTCCCTCAGTACTGACCCTCCGACAGTGCAGCACTCCCTCAGTACTGACCCTCTGACAGTGTAGCACTCCCTCAGTACTGACCCTCCGACAGTGCAGCACTCCCTCAGTACTGACCCTCTGACAGTGCAGCACTCCCTCAGTACTGACCCTCTGACAGTGTAGCACTCCCTCAGTACTGACCCTCTGACAGTGCAGCACTCCCTCAGTACTGACCCTCTGACAGTGTAGCACTCCCTCAGTACTGACCCTCTGACAGTGTAGCACTCCCTCAGTACTGACCCTCCGACAGTGCAGCACTCCCTCAGTACTGACCCTCCGACAGTGCAGCACTCCCTCAGTACTGACCCTCCGACAGTGCCGCGCTCCCTCAGTACTGACCCTCCGACAGTGCAGCACTCCCTCAGTACTGACCCTCCGACAGTGCAGCACTCCCTCAGTACTGACACTCTGACAGTGCAGCACTCCCTCAGTACTGACCCTCTGACAGTGCAGCACTCCCTCAGTACTGCACCGGGAGTGTCAGGTCTGGATTTTGTGCTCGAGTCTCTGGAGTGGAATTTGAACCCGTGACCTTCTGCCTCAGAGGCGAGAGTGCTGCCCACTGAGCCCCGGTTAACACTCAGTTCTGCTCCTTGAACATGAGACCCCCGCCCAGACCCATGGACTCTGTTCTGGAATGATGCCGGGTTAAAGTAACGTGTCACATCGACAAAACAAAGACTGGATTCAATATCAGTAAAATAATGGTAATGGAGAAAATAATGAGACTGAAGACAGACAAATCTCCAGGACCTGTTGGTTTCCACTCCTGGTCCCCAAACACATAATTGCTTCTATAGACAAGTCCTCATTCCCTCTGAGTCATAACGTGACCTTACGTGTGACGCAACCTGGCATAACAACCCCCGGGGGACCAATGAGCCCGTTTATTGTTACTGGATCGCAAGTGGGAACTTCACTATCGCTGAACAGGTTTATTCATTGTGAAATCAATTCAAAACCAGGACAGCCCATAATATGCGGTGAAACAAGTGAACATTTAGAAAGCTGTGAGCCAATCGGGGACGGCCAGTGTGGGTTTGTAGAGTTGGTCAATAAAGGAAGTGAGAGATAGAATAAAACTAAAAGAAAGGCCTCATATCGAGGCAAAGATCAGTAGAAATCCCACGGACTGGGGGAGATATAAAGATCAGTAGATCCCACGGACTGGGGGTGATATAAAGATCAGTGGAGATCCCACGGACTGGGGGAGATATAAAGATCAGTAGAGATCCCACGGACTGGGGGAGATATAAAGATCAGTAGATCCCACGGATTGGGGTGATATAAAGATCAGTAGATCCCACGGACTGGGGGAGATATAAAGATCAGTAGAGATCCCACGGACTGGGGGTGATATAAAGATCAGTGGAGATCCCACGGACTGGGGGAGATATAAAGATCAGTAGATCCCACGGACTGGGGGAGATATAAAGATCAGTAGATCCCACAGACCGGGGGTGATATAAAGATCAGTGGAGATCCCACGGACTGGGGGTGATATAAAGATCAGTAGATCCCACAGACCGGGGGTGATATAAAGATCAGTAGAGATCCCACGGACTGGGGGTGATATAAAGATCAGTAGATCCCATGGACTGGGGGAGATATAAAGATCAGTAGAGATCCCACGGACTGGGGGTGATATAAAGATCAGTAGAGATCCCACGGACTGGGGGTGATATAAAGATCAGTAGAGATCCCATGGACTGGGGGTGATATAAAGATCAGGAGAGATCCCACGGACTGGGGGTGATATAAAGATCAGTAGAGATCCCACGGACTGGGGGAGATATAAAGATCAGTAGAGATCCCACGGACTGGGGGTGATATAAAGATCAGTAGAGATCCCACAGACTTGGGGTGATATAAAGATCAGTAGATCCCACGGACTGGGGGAGATATAAAGATCAGTAGAGATCCCACGGACTGGGGGTGATATAAAGATCAGTAGAGATCCCACAGACTGGGGGTGATATAAAGATCAGTAGATCCCACGGACTGGGGGTGATATAAAGATCAGTAGAGATCCCACAGACTGGGGGTGATATAAAGATCAGTAGATCCCACGGACTGGGGGTGATATAAAGATCAGTAGAGATCCCACGGACTGGGGGAGATATAAAGATCAGTAGAGATCCCACGGACTGGGGTGATATAAAGATCAGTAGAGATCCCACGGACTGGGGGAGATATAAAGATCAGTAGAGATCCCACGGACTGGGGGAGATATAAAGATCAGTAGATCCCACGGACCAGGGGAGATATAAAGATCAGTAGAGATCCCACGGACTGGGGGAGATATAAAGATCAGTAGAGATCCCACGGACTGGGGGTGATATAAAGATCAGTAGAGATCCCACGGACTGGGGGTGATATAAAGATCAGTAGAGATCCCACGGACTGGGGGAGATATAAAGATCAGTAGATCCCATGGACTGGGGGAGATATAAAGATCAGTAGAGATCCCACGGACTGGGGTGATATAAAGATCAGTAGATCCCACGGACTGGGGGTGATATAAAGATCAGTGGAGATCCCACGGACTGGGGATGATATAAAGATCAGTAGATCCCACGGACTGGGGGAGATATAAAGATCAGTGGAGATCCCACGGACTGGGGATGTTATAAAGATCAGTAGAGATCCCATGGACTGGGGTGATATAAAGATCAGTAGATCCCACGGACTGGGGTGTTATAAAGATCAGTAGATCCCATGGACTGGGGGTGATATAAAGATCAGGAGAGATCCCATGGACTGGGGGTGATATAAAGATCAGTAGAGATCCCATGGACTGGGGGAGATATAAAGATCAGTAGATCCCACGGACTGGGGGTGATATAAAGATCAGTAGATCCCACGGACTGGGGGTGATATAAAGATCAGTAGAGATCCCATGGACTGGGGGAGATATAAAGATCAGTAGAGATCCCACGGACTGGGGGTGATATAAAGATCAGTAGAGATCCCACGGACTGGGGGTGATATAAAGATCAGTAGAGATCCCATGGACTGGGGGTGATATAAAGATCAGTAGAGATCCCATGGACTGAGGGTGATATAAAGATCAGTAGATCCCACGGACTGGGGGTGATATAAAGATCAGTAGATCCCACGGACTGGGGGTGATATAAAGATCAGTAGAGATCCCATGGACTGAGGGTGATATAAAGATCAGTAGATCCCACGGACTGGGGGTGATATAAAGATCAGTAGATCCCACGGACTGGGGGTGATATAAAGATCAGTAGAGATCCCACGGACTGGGGATGATATAAAGATCAGTAGAGATCCCACGGACTGGGGGTGATATAAAGATCAGTAGATCCCATGGACTGGGGGTGATATAAAGATCAGTAGATCCCATGGACTGGGGGTGATATAAAGATCAGTAGAGATCCCACGGACTGGGGGTGATATAAAGATCAGTAGATCTCATGGACTGGGGGAGATATAAAGATCAGTGGAGATCCCACGGACTGGGGGAGATATAAAGATCAGTAGAGATCCCACGGACTGGGGGTGATATAAAGATCAGTAGAGATCCCACGGACTGGGGGAGATATAAAGATCAGTAGAGATCACACGGACTGGGGGTGATATAATGATCAGTAGATCCCATGGACTGGGGGAGATATAAAGATCAGTAGAGATCCCACGGACTGGGGGAGATATAAAGATCAGTAGATCCCACGGACTGGGGGTGATATAAAGATCAGTAGATCCCATGGACTGGGGGTGATATAAAGATCAGTAGATCCCACGGACTGGTGGAGATATAAAGATCAGTAGATCCCACCGACTGGGGGTGATATAAAGATCAGTAGATCCCACGGACTGCGGGTGATATAAAGATCAGTAGAAATCCCACGGACTGGGGGTGATATAAAGATCAGTGGAGATCCCACGGACTGGGGATGATATAAAGATCAGTAGATCCCACGGACTGGGGGAGATATAAAGATCAGTGGAGATCCCACGGACTGGGGATGTTATAAAGATCAGTAGAGATCCCATGGACTGGGGTGATATAAAGATCAGTAGATCCCACGGACTGGGGTGTTATAAAGATCAGTAGATCCCATGGACTGGGGGTGATATAAAGATCAGGAGAGATCCCATGGACTGGGGGTGATATAAAGATCAGTAGAGATCCCATGGACTGGGGGAGATATAAAGATCAGTAGATCCCACGGACTGGGGGTGATATAAAGATCAGTAGATCCCACGGACTGGGGGTGATATAAAGATCAGTAGAGATCCCATGGACTGGGGGAGATATAAAGATCAGTAGAGATCCCACGGACTGGGGGTGATATAAAGATCAGTAGAGATCCCACGGACTGGGGGTGATATAAAGATCAGTAGAGATCCCATGGACTGGGGGTGATATAAAGATCAGTAGAGATCCCATGGACTGAGGGTGATATAAAGATCAGTAGATCCCACGGACTGGGGGTGATATAAAGATCAGTAGATCCCACGGACTGGGGGTGATATAAAGATCAGTAGAGATCCCATGGACTGAGGGTGATATAAAGATCAGTAGATCCCACGGACTGGGGGTGATATAAAGATCAGTAGATCCCACGGACTGGGGGTGATATATAGATCAGTAGAGATCCCACGGACTGGGGATGATATAAAGATCAGTAGAGATCCCACGGACTGGGGGTGATATAAAGATCAGTAGATCCCATGGACTGGGGGTGATATAAAGATCAGTAGATCCCATGGACTGGGGGTGATATAAAGATCAGTAGAGATCCCACGGACTGGGGGTGATATAAAGATCAGTAGATCTCATGGACTGGGGGAGATATAAAGATCAGTGGAGATCCCACGGACTGGGGGAGATATAAAGATCAGTAGAGATCCCACGGACTGGGGGTGATATAAAGATCAGTAGAGATCCCACGGACTGGGGGAGATATAAAGATCAGTAGAGATCACACGGACTGGGGGTGATATAATGATCAGTAGATCCCATGGACTGGGGGAGATATAAAGATCAGTAGAGATCCCACGGACTGGGGGAGATATAAAGATCAGTAGATCCCACGGACTGGGGGTGATATAAAGATCAGTAGATCCCATGGACTGGGGGTGATATAAAGATCAGTAGATCCCACGGACTGGTGGAGATATAAAGATCAGTAGATCCCACCGACTGGGGGTGATATAAAGATCAGTAGATCCCACGGACTGCGGGTGATATAAAGATCAGTAGAAATCCCACGGACTGGGGGTGATATAAAGATCAGTAGGTCCCACGGACTGGGGGTGATATAAAGATCAGTAGAGATCCCACGGACTGGGGGAGATATAAAGATCAGTAGAGATCCCATGGACTGGGGGAGATATAAAGATCAGTCGATCCCACGGACTGGGGGTGATATAAAGATCAGTAGATCCCATGGACTGGGGGAGATATAAAGATCAGTAGAGATCCCACGGACTGGGGGTGCTATAAAGATCAGTAGAGATCCCACGGACTGGGGGTGATATAAAGATCAGTAGATCCCATGGACTGGAGGAGATATAAAGATCAGTAGAGATCCCACGGACTGGGGGTGATATAAAGATCAGTAGAGATCCCACGGACTGGGGGTGATATAAAGATCAGTAGAGATCCCACGGACTGGGGGTGATATAAAGATCAGTAGAGATCCCACGGACTGGGGGTGATATAAAGATCAGTGGAGATCCCATGGACTGGGGGTGATATAAAGATCAGTAGAGATCCCATGGACTGAGGGTGATATAAAGATCAGTAGATCCCACGGACTGGGGGTGATATAAGGATCAGTAGATCCCACGGACTGGGGTGATATAAAGATCAGTAGAGATCCCATGGACTGAGGGTGATATAAAGATCAGTAGATCCCACGGTCTGGGGGTGATATAAAGATCAGTAGATCCCACGGACTGGGGGTGATATAAAGATCAGTAGAGATCCCACGGACTGGGGGTGATATAAAGATCAGTAGATCCCATGGACTGGGGGTGATATAAAGATCAGTAGATCCCATGGACTGGGGGTGATATAAAGATCAGTAGAGATCCCACGGACTGGGGGTGATATAAAGATCAGTAGATATCATGGACTGGGGGAGATATAAAGATCAGTGGAGATCCCACGGACTGGGGGAGATATAAAGATCAGTAGAGATCCCACGGACTGGGGGTGATATAAAGATCAGTAGAGATCCCACGGACTGGGGGAGATATAAAGATCAGTAGAGATCACACGGACTGGGGGTGATATAATGATCAGTAGATCCCATGGACTGGGGGAGATATAAAGATCAGTAGAGATCCCACGGACTGGGGGAGATATAAAGATCAGTAGATCCCACGGACTGGGGGTGATATAAAGATCAGTAGATCCCACGGACTGGGGGTGATATAAAGATCAGTAGATCCCACGGACTGGGGGAGATATAAAGATCAGTAGATCCCACCGACTGGGGGTGATATAAAGATCAGTAGATCCCACGGACTGCGGGTGATATAAAGATCAGTAGAGATCCCACGGACTGGGGGTGATATAAAGATCAGTAGGTCCCACGGACTGGGGGTGATTTCAAGATCAGTAGAGATCCCACGGACTGGGGGAGATATAAAGATCAGTCGAGATCCCACGGACTGGGGGAGATATAAAGATCAGTAGAGATCCCATGGACTGGGGGAGATATAAAGATCAGTAGATCCCACGGACTGGGGGTGATATAAAGATCAGTAGAGATCCCACGGACTGGGGGTGCTATAAAGATCAGTAGAGATCCCACGGACTGGGGGAGATATAAAGATCAGTAGAGATCCCATGGACTGGGGGAGATATAAAGATCAGTAGATCCCACGGACTGGGGGTGATATAAAGATCAGTAGAGATCCCACGGACTGGGGGTGATATAAAGATCAGTAGAGATCCCACGGACTGGGGGAGATATAAAGATCAGTAGAGATCCCATGGACTGGGGGAGATATAAAGATCAGTAGATTCTACGGACTGGGGGTGATATAAAGATCAGTAGATCCCATGGACTGGGGGAGATATAAAGATCAGTAGAGATCCCACGGACTGGGAGAGATATAAAGATCAGTAGAGATCCCACGGACTGGGGGTGATATAAAGATCAGTAGACCCCATGGACTGGGGGAGATATAAAGATCAGTAGAGATCCCACGGACTGGGGGTGATATAAAGATCAGTAGAGATCCCACGGACTTGGGGTGATATAAAGATCAGTAGAGATCCCACGGACTGGGGGTGATATAAAGATCAGTAGAGATCCCACGGACTGGGGGAGATATAAAGATCAGTAGAGATCCCACGGACTGGGGGTGATATAAAGATCAGTAGATCCCACGGACTGGGGGTGATATAAAGATCAGTGGAGGTCCCACGGACTGGGGGTGATATAAAGATCAGTAGATCCCACGGACTGGGGGTGATATAAAGATCAGTAGAGATCCCACGGACTGGGGGAGATATAAAGATCAGTAGAGATCCCACGGACTGAGGGTGATATAAAGATCAGTAGAGATCCCACGGACTGGGGGAGATATAAAGATCAGTAGAGATCCCACGGACTGGGGGTGATATAAAGATCAGTAGATCCCATGGACTGGAGGAGATATAAAGATCAGTAGAGATCCCACGGACTGGGGGTGATATAAAGATCAGTAGAGATCCCACGGACTGGGGGTGATATAAAGATCAGTAGAGATCCCACGGACTGGGGGTGATATAAAGATCAGTAGAGATCCCACGGACTGGGGGTGATATAAAGATCAGTGGAGATCCCATGGACTGGGGGTGATATAAAGATCAGTAGAGATCCCATGGACTGAGGGTGATATAAAGATCAGTAGATCCCACGGACTGGGGGTGATATAAGGATCAGTAGATCCCACGGACTGGGGTGATATAAAGATCAGTAGAGATCCCATGGACTGAGGGTGATATAAAGATCAGTAGATCCCACGGTCTGGGGGTGATATAAAGATCAGTAGATCCCACGGACTGGGGGTGATATAAAGATCAGTAGAGATCCCACGGACTGGGGGTGATATAAAGATCAGTAGATCCCATGGACTGGGGGTGATATAAAGATCAGTAGATCCCATGGACTGGGGGTGATATAAAGATCAGTAGAGATCCCACGGACTGGGGGTGATATAAAGATCAGTAGATATCATGGACTGGGGGAGATATAAAGATCAGTGGAGATCCCACGGACTGGGGGAGATATAAAGATCAGTAGAGATCCCACGGACTGGGGGTGATATAAAGATCAGTAGAGATCCCACGGACTGGGGGAGATATAAAGATCAGTAGAGATCACACGGACTGGGGGTGATATAATGATCAGTAGATCCCATGGACTGGGGGAGATATAAAGATCAGTAGAGATCCCACGGACTGGGGGAGATATAAAGATCAGTAGATCCCACGGACTGGGGGTGATATAAAGATCAGTAGATCCCACGGACTGGGGGTGATATAAAGATCAGTAGATCCCACGGACTGGGGGAGATATAAAGATCAGTAGATCCCACCGACTGGGGGTGATATAAAGATCAGTAGATCCCACGGACTGCGGGTGATATAAAGATCAGTAGAGATCCCACGGACTGGGGGTGATATAAAGATCAGTAGGTCCCACGGACTGGGGGTGATTTCAAGATCAGTAGAGATCCCACGGACTGGGGGAGATATAAAGATCAGTCGAGATCCCACGGACTGGGGGAGATATAAAGATCAGTAGAGATCCCATGGACTGGGGGAGATATAAAGATCAGTAGATCCCACGGACTGGGGGTGATATAAAGATCAGTAGAGATCCCACGGACTGGGGGTGCTATAAAGATCAGTAGAGATCCCACGGACTGGGGGAGATATAAAGATCAGTAGAGATCCCATGGACTGGGGGAGATATAAAGATCAGTAGATCCCACGGACTGGGGGTGATATAAAGATCAGTAGAGATCCCACGGACTGGGGGTGATATAAAGATCAGTAGAGATCCCACGGACTGGGGGAGATATAAAGATCAGTAGAGATCCCATGGACTGGGGGAGATATAAAGATCAGTAGATCCTACGGACTGGGGGTGATATAAAGATCAGTAGATCCCATGGACTGGGGGAGATATAAAGATCAGTAGAGATCCCACGGACTGGGGGAGATATAAAGATCAGTAGAGATCCCACGGACTGGGGGTGATATAAAGATCAGTAGATCCCATGGACTGGGGGAGATATAAAGATCAGTAGAGATCCCACGGACTGGGGGTGATATAAAGATCAGTAGAGATCCCACGGACTTGGGGTGATATAAAGATCAGTAGAGATCCCACGGACTGGGGGTGATATAAAGATCAGTAGAGATCCCACGGACTGGGGGAGATATAAAGATCAGTAGAGATCCCACGGACTGGGGGTGATATAAAGATCAGTAGATCCCACGGACTGGGGGTGATATAAAGATCAGTGGAGGTCCCACGGACTGGGGGTGATATAAAGATCAGTAGATCCCACGGACTGGGGGTGATATAAAGATCAGTAGAGATCCCACGGACTGGGGGAGATATAAAGATCAGTAGAGATCCCACGGACTGAGGGTGATATAAAGATCAGTAGAGATCCCACGGACTGGGGGTGATATAAAGATCAGTAGAGATCCCACGGACTGGGGGTGATATAAAGATCAGTAGAGATCCCATGGACTGGGGGAGATATAAAGATCAGTAGAGATCCCACGGACTGGGGGTGATATAAAGATCAGTAGAGATCCCAGGGACTGGGGGTGATATAAAGATCAGTAGATCCCACGGACTGGGGGTGATATAAAGATCAGTAGAGATCCCATGGACTGGGGGTGATATAAAGATCAGTCGAGATCCCACTGACTGGGGGTGATATAAAGATCAGTAGAGATCCCACGGACTGGGGGTGATATAAAGATCAGTAGAGAATCCACGGACTGGGGGTGATATAAAGATCAGTCGATCCCATGGACTGGGGGTGATATAAAGATCAGCAAAGGGAAACAAAGAAAGTGGTGAGAGCTGCAGAAAGGGAATTGGAGAAAAAGCTTTTGAGGGATATCGAGGACAACACTGAAGGTTTTTACAAGTTTATTGAGAGAAAGAGGGAGGCTGAGAGTAATGTGGGCCCCTTAATGACAGACCCAGGTGATATTGTGATTGGAAATCAGGAAATGGCAGACTTGCTCAATATTTACTTTCTATCGGTCTTCACAGTGGGGGATGGGGATAAAATACCAGCGATTCAAAGTGAACTAAAAATAAATCAAGGGGAGGAACTTACTCGATTTAATATCAGTAAAATGGTAATGGAGAAAATAATGAGACTGAAGATAAACAAATCTCCAGGACCCAATGGTTCCCACCCCAGAATATTAAAAGAAGTCGGTGAGGAAATCGTTGATACTTTAGTCATGATCGTCCAAAACTCTCTTGATTCAGGAATTGTCCCCTTGAGTTGGAAAATAGCCGATGTCACTCCATTATTTAAGAAGAGTAAGAGAGATAAACTAAGAAATTATCGGCCTATTAATCGAATGTCAGTTGTGGGGAAGTTACTTGAATCTGTTATTAGGGACAGAGTGACTGAGCATTTGGATAAATATGAGCTGATCAGAGAGAGCCAGTGTGGATTTGTAAAGGGTGAGTCATCTCTAATGAACCGAGTTGAATTTTTTGAGGCGGTAACTAACGTGATAGATAAGGGAGTGTCTGTGGATGTTATTTATATGGACTTCCAGAAGGCATTCAATAAGGTTCCACATTAGAGACTGTTAACAAAATGAGAGCGTGGAATTGGAGGAAACATTTTGACATGAGTAGGGAATTGATTAGGAGGCAGGAGACAGAGGGTGGGTCTGGGTAATGGGTATGTGCTCATTACACAGAGACATTGGTCGATTCAGTGAGTGGGAAAACTGGGGCAGATGGAGTTCAATGTGGGGAAGTGTGAGGTCATTCACTTTGGACCTAAGAAAGATCGATCAGAGTATTTTCTAAATGGTGAGAAGCCGGGAACTGTGGAGGAGCCGAGAGATTTAGGGGCCCAAGTACAGAAATCACTAAACGCCAGTGGACAATTACAAAAAATAATTAAAAAGGCGAATGGAATGTTGGCCTTTATCTCGGGGGCTGGAATACAAAGGGGAGGAAGTGATGTTCCAGCTGTACAGAGCTCTGGTCAGACCACATCTGGAGACTGGGTTCAGTTCTGGGCACCGCACCTCAGGAAGGATATATTGGCCCTGGAGCGGGTGCAGCACAGATTCACCAGAATGATACCGGGTCTAAAAGGGTTAAATTGTGAGGACAGGTTACATGGACTCGACTTGTGTTCCCTCGAGTATTGAAGATTAAGGGGTGATCGAATTGAGGTGTTTAAGATGATTAAAGGATTCGATCGGACAGATCGAAAGAAACTATTTCCTCTGGTGGGAGAGACCAGAACAAGGGGGAATAATCTTAAAATTAGAGCTCGGCCGTTCAGGGGTGATGTCAGGAAACATTTCTTCACACAAAGGGGAGTGGGAATCTGGAACTCTCTCCCCCAAAAAGCTGATGAGTCTGGGGGTCAATTTAAAATGTCAAAACTGAGATCGATAGATTTTTGTTAGGCGAGGGGATTAAGGGTAACGGAACCAGGGCGGGTAAATGGAGTTAAGATACAGTCATTGAATTGAATGGCGGAACAGGCTCGAGGGGCTGAATGGCCTCCTCCTGTTCCTATGTTCCTTTCAGTGAGATTGCACTGTTAGAACAGATTGTGATTATTGAGATACTCTCACAGCAGTTTAAACAGACAAATCCTTTGCCACAGGTTTGACAGGTGAGATGAGCCAGTAATCCCAGTGATGGATGGAGATATATTATATGAGTCTGATGCTCCCAATCTCTGGGACTGGATTGAAAGTGACGGCAGTTTAATGTGTATGAAACAAATCTGGAGGATCAGTTTTGAGCCGGTGACTGGGAGGCTGATGGGAAGATGCCTGGTGATTTGTGATCACTGGGATCAGTTTATTGATGAGATGTCTGATCCACGCTCATTATTTCCTCTTGCTGAGGATTTGAAATGTCTCTTTCCACCTCTCATTTCTCATCACTGATTTTCAAATGGAGCCTCTGCTTGTTCCCTTTTATTGTCTTTATTAGTTTTGATGTTTCATTCTGAAATTCACAGCCGAGTCACATCTTGGCAGATTGAGCCCATAATCCAGGCCAACACTCCCGGTGCAGTACTGAGGGAGTGCTGCACTGTCGGAGGGTCAGCACTGAGGGAGAGCTGCACTGTCGGAGGGTCAGTACTGAGGGAGTGCTGCACTGTCGGAGGGGCAGTACTGAGGGAGTGCTGCACTGTCGGAGGGTCAGTACTGAGGGAGAGCTGCACTGTCGGAGGGTCAGTACTGAGGGAGTGCTGCACTGTCGGAGGGTCAGTACTGAGGGAGTGCTGCACTGTCGGAGGGTCAGTACTGAGGGAGTGCTGCACTGTCGGAGGGTCAGTACTGAGGGAGTGCTGCACTGTCGGTGGGTCAGTACTGAGGGAGTGCTGCACTGTCAGAGGGTCAGTACTGAGGGAGAGCTGCACTGTCGGAGGGTCAGTACTGAGGGAGTGCTGCACTGTCGGAGGGTCAGTACTGAGGGAGTGCTGCACTGTCGGAGGGTCAGTACTGAAGGAGAGCTGCACTGACGGAGGGTCAGTACTGAGGGAGTGCTGCACTGTCGGAGGGTCAGTACTGAGGGAGTGCTGCACTGTCGGAGGGTCAGTACTGAGGGAGTGCTGCACTGTCGGAGGGTCAGTACTGAGGGAGTGCTGCACTGTCGGAGGGTCAGTACTGAGGGAGTGCTGCACTGTCGGAGGGTCAGTACTGAGGGAGTGCTGCACTGTCGGAGGGTCAGTACTGAGGGAGTGCTGCACTGTCGGAGGGTCAGTACTGAGGGAGTGCTGCACTGTCGGAGGGTCAGTACTTCGGGAGTGCTGCACTGTCAGAGGGTCAGTCTTTCAGATGAGACTTTAAACCGAGGCTCCGTCTGCCCTCTCAGGTGGATGTAAAAGATCCCACAGCCACTATTCGAAGAAGAACAGGGGAGTTCTCCTCGATGTCCTGGCCAATCGTTATTACTCAACCAAAATCACTAAAAGAGATTATTTGGTCATTTATCTCATTGCTGTTTGTGGGATCTTGCTGTGCTCAAATTTGCTACCACATTTCTTATTTTAAAATAGTGGCTACACTTCAAAGCAATAAGAAAGACAAATGGTTTGTTGGCCTTTATTGCAAGGGGGTTGGAGTAGAAGAGTAAGTCTTACTACAATTGTACAGGGCTTTGGTGAGACCTCACCTGGAGTACTGTGTACAGTTTTGGTCTCCTTACCTAAGGAAGGATATACTTGCCTTAGAGGCGATGAAATGAAGGTTCACTAGATTGATTCCTGGGATGAGAGGGTTGTCCTATGAGGAGAGATTGAGTAGAATGGGCCCCTCTTGAGTTTAGAAGAATGAGAGGTAATCACATTGAACCATATAAGATTCTGAGAGGGCTCGACAGGGTAGATGCTGAGAGGCTTTCTCTCCTGGCTCGAGAGTCTAGAACTAGGAGGCATAGTCTCAGGATAAGGGGTCGGCCATTTAAGACTGAGATGAGGAGAAATTTCTTCACTCAGAGTGTTGTGACTCTTTGGAATTCCCTACCCCAGAGGGCTGTGGATGCTGAGTCGTTGAGTATATTCAAGGCTGAGATCGATAGATTTTTGGACTCTCGGGGAGTCAAGGGATATGGGGATCGGGCGGGAAAGTGGATTTGAGGTTGAAGATCAGCCATGATCTTATTGAATGGCGGAGCAGGCTCGAGGGGCCGAATGGCATACTCCTGCTCCTATTTCTTATGTTCTTATTCCCCTTAAATGCATCTATACTTTTCACCTCAACTACTCCTTGGGCCCTCCCTCCCCCCACCGCGACCTTCTACAAGGGCCCCCCCACCATGTCCTCCATGGCCCACGATCTCTCCCTCCCTCCCTCCTCTCCGATTCCCGGCTCCTTCCCCTCCTGTTAATCCGACTGTCACGCAGGAAACACGGAAGAAAAACTAATGACCTTCAATTGAGTCCCGATGTCAGATTCGGACACACTCACTTCACTTCCGGGTTCCCCACAGGAATATCTACCCCCCGCTGAATTCCCCGCTCCGAGGGAAAATCATACCCATAGAATCACTGAATCACCGAATCTTCAAATCATCAAATCATAGAATCTTAGAATCATAGAATCGCAGAATCTTACAGCACAGGAGGAGGCCATTCGGCCCATCGAGCCTGTGCCAGCTCTTTGAAAGATCTATCCAATTAATCCCACTCCCCCTCTCTTTCCCCATAGTCCTGCAAACTTCTCCTTTACAAGTATTTATCCAATTCCCTTTTGAAAGTTATTATTGAATCTGCTTCCACCGCCCTTTCAGGCAGCGCATTCCAGATCAGAACAACTCGCTGTGTAAAAAAAATTCTCCTCATCTCCCCTCTGGTTCTTCACCAATTATCTTAAATCTGTGTCCTCTGGTTACCGACCCTCCTGCCACTGGAAACAGTTTCTCCTTATTTACTCCATCAAAGTCTCTCATAATTTTGAACACCTGCATTAAATCTCCACTTAATCTTAACCTTCTCAGGGGTCTCAGGTGAACAATCCCAGCTTCTTCAGTCTCTCCACATAACTGAAGTCCCTCATCCCTGGTCCCATTCTAGTAAATCTCTTCTGCACCCTCTCCAAGGCCTTGACATCCTTCCTAAAGTGCGGTGCCCAGAATTGGACACAATACTCCAGCTGGGGTCTAACCAGTGATTAATGGCGTGTAACAGAAAGGCAGTGGATATTAACCCTAACTAGAGCAGGGCAATCACACAACACACAGGTGGATGGGAAATGAGCAGTAATGGCCCGTAGATCAGAGATTGTCAGAACAAACATTGCCCTTTGCTGCTCCATTGGGAGCCCGAGAACCATTATATAAAATCACACAGGGCACCTACAGACTCAAAGGGATGTGGAACTCGAGCAACATTCATCTCAGTAAATGTGGAGCCTGTGAGTCTGTCTTTGGGATGAGACATTAAACCGAGGCCCCGTCTGTCCCCTCAGGTGGACGTAAAAGATCCCACGGCACGATTTCGAAGAAGAGCAGGGGAGTTCCCCCCGGTGTCCTGGGCAATATTTATCCCTCAAACAGCACCTGAACAGATAGATGATCTGGTCATTTATTTCACTGTTTATGTGTGAAAATTGTCTGCTGTGTTTCCTACATTACAACAATTGTAAACAATTTTACAACACCAAGTTATAGTCCAGCAATTTTATTTTAAATTCACAAGCTTTCGGAGGCTTCCTCCTTCCTCAGGTGAACGAAATGAAATCCTCGAAATGAAATCGCATTTATAATTCACAGAACAATGCTTGGTGAGTACAGACAGTTTTTTCAACTGCCCGTTGCCAAGGCAATCAGTGTGCAGACAGACAGGTGTTACCTGCAAGGTCTCAGAATATACAAATCACCAAAAAAAACAACAAACAAAAAAAACAGAGATAGAGAGGTAGAAACATAGAAAAGACAGCAACTGACCCGTTATATTAAAAACAGATAACATTTGTTCGCTGGTGGGGTAACGTGTAGCGTGACATGAACCCAAGATCCCGGTTGAGGCCGTCCTCATGGGTGCGGAACTTGGCTATCAATTTCTGCTCGACGATTTTGCGTTGTCGTGTGTCTCGAAGGCCGCCTTGGAGTATGCTTACCCGAAGGTCGGTGGATGAATGTCCATGACTGCTGAAGTGTTCCCCGACTGGGAGGGAACCCTCCTGTTTGGCAATTGTTGTGCGGTGTCCGTTCATCCGTTGTCGCAGCGTCTGCATGGTCTCGCCAATGTACCATGCTCTGGGGCATCCTTTCCTGCAACGTATGAGGTAGACAACGTTGGCCGAGTCACAGGAGTATGAACCGTGCACCTGGTGGGTGGTGTCCTCTCGTGTGATGGTGGTATCTGTGTCGATGATCTGGCATGTCTTGCAGAGGTTACCGTGGCAGGGTTGTGTGGTGTCGTGGACGCTGTTCTCTTGAAAGCTAGGTAATTTGCTGCGAACGATGGTCTGTTTGAGGTTGGGTGGCTGTTTAAAGGCGAGTAGTGGAGGTGTGGGGATGGCCATAGCGAGGTGTTCGTCGTCATTGATGACATGTTGAAGGCTGCGGAGAACATGGCGTAGTTTCTCCGCTCCGGGGAAGTACTGGACGACAAAGGGTACTCTGTTGGTTGCGTCCCGTGTTAGTCTCCTGAGGAGGTCTATGCTATTTTTTGCTTAGACTTTCCTCTTCGGTTGCGGTACAGCAGACAGAGGGATCCGCGGTACAGCAACCGAAGAGGAAAGAGTCAAACTGGACTCCTCCGGAGGGTCGCTGCCCTCAGCTTGACATGTATGCTCAAGCTGTCAGGAAATGCGTCAATGCCAGATTCATCAGCCGCACTCAGAAGACAGTCCAGAATGTCACCCGAGCACAACGCAACGCCATCAACACTCTCAAGACCAACCGCAACATCGTCATCAAACCAGCGGACAAAGGAGGAGCCATAGTCATACAGAACAGAACGGACTATTGCAAAGAAGCATACCGACAACTGGATAACCAGGAACACTACAGACGGTTACCCGCAGATCCGACCAAAGAACACACCCACCAGCTCAACAAACTGATCAAGACCTTCGATCCAGACCTTCAAAGCACCCTACGCACTCTCATCCCACGTAATCCCCGCGTGGGAGACTTCTACTGCCTCCCAAAGATACACAAAGCCAACACACCCGGACGTCCTATCGTATCAGGCAACGGAACCCTGTGTGAGAACCTCTCTGGATACATCGAGGGCATCCTGAAACCCATCGTACAGGGAACCCCCAGCTTCTGTCGCGACACTACAGACTTCCTACAAAAACTCAGTACCCACGGACCAGTTGAACCAGGAACACTTCTCACCACGATGGACGTCTCGGCACTATACACCAGTATCCCCCACGATGACGGCATCGCTGCGACAGCATCAATACTCAACACCAACAACAGCCAATCTCCAGACGCCATCCTACAACTCATCCGCTCCATCCTGGATCACAATGTCTTCACCTTCGATAACCAGTTCTTTACCCAAACACACGGAACAGCCATGGGGACCAAATTCGCACCCCAATACGCCAACATTTTCATGCACAAGTTCGAGCAGGACTTCTTCACTGCACAAGACCTCCAACCAACACTATAAACCAGATACATCGACGACATTTTCTTTCTATGGACCCACGGCAAGGAATCACTAAAGAGACTACACGATAACATCAACAAGTTCCATCCCACCATCAAGCTCACCATGGAATACTCCTCAGAATCAGTTTCTTTCTTGGACACACGAATCTCCATCAAAGACGGGCACCTCAGCACCTCACTCTACCGCAAGCCCACGGACAACCTCACGATGCTCCACTTTTCCAGCTTCCACCCTAACCACGTCAAAGAGGCCATCCCCTATGGACAGGCCCTGCGAATACACAGGGTCTGCTCAGACGAGGAGGAATGCGATGGACACCTACAGACACTGAAAGACGCCCGAGTAAGAACGGGATATGACGCTCGACTCATCGATCAACAGTTCCGACGGGCCACAGCAAAAAATCGCATAGACCTCCTCAGGAGACTAACATGGGACGCAACCAACAGAGTACCCTTCATCGTCCAGTACTTCCCCAGAGCAGAGAAACTACGCCATGTTCTCCGCAGCCTTCAACATGTCATCAATGACGACGAACACCTCGCTATGGCCATCCCCACACCTCCACTACTCGCCTTTAAACAGCCACCCAACCTCTAACAGACCATCGTTCGCAGCAAATTACCTAGCTTTCAAGAGAACAGCGTCCACGACACCACACAACCCTGCCACGGTAACCTCTGCAAGACATGCCAGATCATCGACACAGATACCACCATCACACGAGAGGACACCACCCACCAGGTGCACGGTTCATACTCCTGTGACTCGGCCAACGTTGTCTACCTCATACGTTGCAGGAAAGGATGCCCCAGAGCATGGTACATTGGCGAGACCATGCAGACGCTGCGACAACGGATGAACGGACACCGCGCAACAATCGCCAAACAGGAGGGTTCCCTCCCAGTCGGGGAACACTTCAGCAGTCATGGACATTCATCCACCGACCTTCGGGTAAGCATACTCCAAGGCGGCCTTCGAGACACACGACAACGCAAAATCGTCGAGCAGAAATTGATAGCCAAGTTCCGCACCCATGAGGACGGCCTCAACTGGGATCTTGGGTTCATGTCACGCTACACGTTACCCCACCAGCGAACAAATGTTATCTGTTTTTAATATAACGGGTCAGTTGCTGTCTTTTCTATGTTTCTACCTCTCTATCTCTGTTTTTTTTTGTTTGTTTTTTTTTTGGTGATTTGTATATTCTGAGACCTTGCAGGTAACACCTGTCTGTCTGCACACTGATTGCCTTGGCAACGGGCAGTTGAAAAAACTGTCTGTACTCACCAAGCATTGTTCTGTGAATTATAAATGCGATTTCATTTCGAGGATTTCATTTTCACATCGTTCACCTGACGAAGGAGGTAGCCTCCGAAAGCTTGTGAATTTAAAATAAAATTGCTGGACTATAACTTGGTGTTGTAAAATTGTTTACAATTGTCAACCCCAGTCCATCACTGGCATCTCCACATCATGGCTACATTACAACAGTGAGTACATTTCAAAAGTACTTCATTTGCTGTAAAGCACCTTGGGATGTCCTGAGTTTGTGAACGGCGCTATTTAAATGCAAGTCTTTCTTTCTCCTCTCATTCAAAACAGCAACTCATGGTGAAGGCAGTGGGTTCGGGTGGGGGTAAGTCACTGCGGCCATTTTAACCTCTCTCCCTCCCGCCTGGTTCCTGCTGGGAGAATGGGTTAAAATCGGGCCTGGTGATTCTACATTTGGTTCCCGCTGGGGAAGAGTGGGTTAAAATCGCGCCTGGTGATTCTACACCCAGTTCCCGCTGGGGGAGAATGGGTTAAAATCGGGCCTGGTGATTCTACACCCATTTCCCGCTGGGGGGGAGTGGGTTAAAATCGGGCCTGGTGATTCTGCACCCGTTTCCCGCTGGGGAGGAGTGGGTTAAAATCGGGCCTGGTGATTCTACGCCCCGTTCCGCAGCATCTGAGCAGAGTTTTAACGAAGAATCTTCGCCCAAAACATGAGCCGATCGGTTCCCTTTGTTTCAGACACTGACAGACCTGTCGTGTGTTCCCAGCGTTGGTCGTTTACCATTTTACTCTATGTAAGATCGAGGATTCGTCTGTTCCCATCGTCACCGGAGCAAGAAGTTAAAAAGATGTTTGTGTTAAATTTGAATGATTCCAACACACGACTCGTTCCCTAAAGTGCCTCAGATCAGCTGCGGAGTGAGGATTGGAAGTGGATTTATTCACAAATCAGACTCCGAGAATGTGATCAGTTCAAACAAACAGAGGCTGAACATGGAAATCTATTCAAAGGGGAATATGGAATAATACGTCAGCTGGGAAAACAGAGATTGCACCAAGTGTGTTCATTACAAACTCCAGACACGCTCAACAGCCCATAATTAGTGCTCAGTGATGTAATATTATCCTGTCAGTGTTTATTGCTTTATTACACGGTTCATTTAATGGATCAAAACAGGATTTTAACCTGCGCTCCTGACTCGCTCAGTAAGGGGACTGAGAACTGCAGTGACTGGGCCAATAGGAGGGTCGTGTCCCTGATCTCAGTTCACCCGTAGCCCAGGCCCAAAGGGTGGGGGAGGCCCAACATTTCCTGCACCGTTTTCTGTACAGAATCTTTGTGTTAAATCGATGGGCCTCAATCACAGGCTTTGGGCCTGTGCAAAAAAACAATTCCCACTCAATAGAACCTGGTTGGTCCGAGCTGGAGACCAGACTCACAGATAAAGGCGACTCCACTAATATTTAATTCACTAATATGGCCACGATATTGAGGAATATTAAATCACACGGCCCCAGTCATTTTATACAGGCTGGTAAGATCTCCGATTCCCTCTAATGGTCGGTTCACCCACTCACAGGAAAGGAGAGACTTTTATTTAAGATTCTCCGTATGATCAGCATCGACTTTTAAGTAATGGGATATAATTGTAATGGGATATAATTGTAATGGAATATAATTGTAATGGGATATAATTGTAATATAGATAGAGTAGATCGGAAGAAACTGTTTCCAGTGGCAGGAGGGTCGGTAACCAGAGGACACAGATTTAAGGTAATTGGCAAAAGAGCCAGAGGGGAGATGAGAATTTTTTTTACAGCGAGTTGTTCTGATCTGGAATGCGCTGCCTGAAAGGGCGGTGGAAGCAGATTCAATAATAACTTTCAAAAGAGAATTGGATAAATACTTGAAAAGAAGAAATTTGCAGGTCTGTGGGGAAAGAGCAGGGGAAGTGGGACTAATTGGACAGCTCTTTCAAAGAGCCATCACAGGCACGATGGGCCGAATGGCCTCTTTCTGTGTGATAAGATTCTATGTCACTTTTAGCTGAGTGAGATTGAAAATAATGGTCACACAGTTTGAAAAGTTTATTTCACTCATTTGATGAACTGGTACTAGTTGGTTTGTGAATGGTTTTGAAAACAATGTAGGATTTGATTGGTCAGTTTTCTGCTGGTTTCTCATTTCTCATTGGTACTTTTTTATACTATTAAGTTGTTCACATTTAGTCATTCAGATACATGATTGGCGATTTATCAGAGTGATCGTCTTTGAGCCGATCATGACTCTCTGCCCGAAACATTTTGAAAATGTGACAGCCCGAGGCATGACACCCCGAGGTGTGACACTCTGTGACGGGACCCCTGAGGTGTGACACTCTGAGGTGTGACACTCTGTGATGCGACCCTGAGGTGTGACACTCTGAGGTGTGACATTTTTAAGGTGTGATATTCTGAGGTGTGAATCCTTGAGGTGTGATGCCCTGAACTGTGACATCTTAAGGTGTGACACCTCTAGTCCAAACTGTCAGCTGTGACCCTCTGAGAGCTGTGATGTGACAGGTCCATGCTCCACACAAGACTTTACAGATAGTCACACATAATTACAGATATTGTCTATAAAACGGTATTTGCCAAACATTCTGTGGGTGAAGGTCTCGGGGGGGAAATGAGTCCCAGTGATTATGGGATGTCATCAGCCTGTTGTGGAGAGAGAGAGAGTTTGAAACTGTCCAATTACTGATTGTCGAGCTGTGTGATGACTGTATTTTACACGGTGATTATTATGGTGAAATGGGAGATGTTTTATTGAGAGTGTCAGTTATTACTGATGCAGCAAAACAGACGGCCGATATTTGGAAAGTGTCCATGTGTGGAACTCCTGGACTGACTGGACGGGAAAGTATTGAGAATGACCCTCGATTTATAGTCAGTGCAGAAATATTGCAGAAATATGGGGCCCGATGTTAACAGGGCTGTGGGTTCTCGACGGGCGGGCTATCGGGCGCGTGGGTAACGCGCCCGGTGAAATCAGTCTGCCCCCCGCGCGATCGTAGCCTAATTGGATCCACTTACCTGCTCCTCCGGGTTCCCCACTGCTGATCGGGCGGGCTGCGCATGCGCAGTAAGCTCTGTCAGCTGGATGAGCTCTATTTAAAGGGGCAGTCCTCCACTGACAGATGCTGCAACAAACAGAAAAAATTACAGCATGGAGCAGCCCAGGGGGAAGGCTGCTCCCAGTTTAATGATGCCTCACTCCAGGTTTCAATACATGGGGTGAGGAGGAGGCGGAGGACAGAGATCTTCCTCCCGGCGGGCGGGAGGAAGCGGCCTGCCTCTGCCACCAGGAAGGCCTGGCTCGAGGTGGCAGAGGAGGTCACCTGCGCAACCAACATATCTCCCACCTGCATACAGTGCAGGAGGCGCTCCAATGACCGCAGTAGGTCAGCCACAGTGAGTACACGTAGTCTTTCCCCTACACTCCGTCTGCCACATCACCGCCCCCACCCCACATCTCCTTCTGCACTGCCAACACTACTCTGTCACATCACCCCTCACACCCACTCAAAGCTCATCCTCATCTTACCTGCACCTACTCACCTCGCCAATACTCATCCCGCCACTACCACTCGACCCAACCCTCATACAATCTCATGGCTCTATCTCATACTCACCCTCTCGTGCATCTCCCTCACGGCCAGCCTCACTCAACCTGCCACCACCTGTGCTGCAGCCACAGGGCATGCATCACATATGTGCAGTAGGCAGCGTAAGGCAAACGTGTCGTGAGCATGAAGGGGATGCACAAGGGTGTTTGAGGGTTTGTCATGGGTGTTACTTATATTTAATTTCAGAACAACTCACATCACATATTATATTGGCACCACTACTGCCATGTCTTCGCGAGTCTTGTCTGATTTGTGCAATAATGCCCGCTCCTGAGGATCACTATGAGGACCCACCACTGATGCCACCCATTGTGTCACTGCAGAGTGGGTGCAGGTGTATTTGCAGGGCTCTTTTGAGCAGACGGCTGAGAGATGTCGTCGATGTCCCCGGTTGCACCCTGGAAGGATGCGGAGGAGAGGTTGTTGAGGGCAGTGGTGACTTTGACAGCGACAGGTAAGAAGATGGTGCTCGGGCCAGCCGGGAGCAGCTTGGCATGAAAGAGGCTACAGATGTCCACGACTACATGTCGAGTGAATCTGCGCCTCCGTGTGCACTGCTGCTCAGAGAGGTCCAGGAAGCTGAGCCTCGGTCTGTGGACCCTGTGGCGAGGGTAGTGCCCTCTGCGACGCATCTCTCTCTGCGGTTGCCCTCCCTCCTGCTGTACAGGTGGATGTGTCACAGCACTGTGTCGTGGAGCTCCACGTGTCAGAGGTAGACGGCGTGGATGGCGAGGCTGGTGATGCTGTTCGCCCTCCGAGGAGGCCATGACTGCAGCTACGGCGGCCCCCATCCGGAAGATGTACATCTGAGGGGGTCCGCAAGGTAGGTACATGTCTCTGGACCCCGGGGTAAGTGTGCAGGTTGGTGACTTTGACCATCAGGAGGAGGGTGGTGGAGGCCAAACTTTGTCCCAAGTGACAGAGCGGCCTCCTGCAATGAGTGAGGGTCTCCCCCACCACCTGTCAAATGGACGTTTGCAGCTGCCACAGGCTGACAGCTGCAACACGTCCATTTGAACTGGGAGTGTTTCCCCCAGTGTGGGAAACAGTCCCAGTTTGCTCTAAAATCCCACCCCTCCTCACATAATCCCTTAATCAGGTCAGTTAATGACCTGAAATACCTAAATAAATATTTTCAAGTGGCATCCCGCTGGCTTTAATTGCCTGCGGGATTCCCACCAGCGGGGGCTGCGCGCGCACGCCGGCGCGTCAGTGGGGAACCCGGAAGTGGGCGGGTTCGAGGCGGGCTCCGGTCCCGCTCCGGGATTTCATGATTTTCGGGGCCCCCCCGCCAGGAACGCACCCGATAGTGGGTGCTAAAATGCTGCGCGTGGAGTGAGAATTTCTTGATTGGTGAATTTATTGAGACGGCAACAACAACAACAACAACAACCTGCATTTATATAGCGCCTTTAACGTAGTAAAATGTCCCAAGAGGCTTCACAGGAGCGTAAATCAGACAAAAATTGACACCGAGCCAAAGAAGGAGATATTAGGACAGGAGACCAAAAGCTTGGTCAAAGAGGTGGGTTTTAAGGAGGGTCTTAAATGAGGAGAGAGAGGGGGAGAGACGGAGAGGTTGAGGGAGGGAATTCCAGAGCTCAGGACCGAGGCAGCTGAAGGCACGGCCGCCAATGGTGGGGTGAAGGGAGTGGGGGATGGGCAAGAGGCACAGAGATCTCGGAGGGTTGTAGGGCTGGAGGAGGTTACAGAGATGGGGAGGAGTGAGGCCAGGGAGGGATTTGAACACGAGGATGGGAATTTTAAATTCGAGGCATTAGTGGACCAAATATATATCGCAATTATATAAATGCAGCCTCATAAATGACCCTCAGTAAATTTCAACATAGTATTGTTATTATTGATAATCAAAGATATGAAGATTTTCTGGTCTAGTGGTGATGTTACTGTTTGTCCAGTAATCCAAAGGCTGGAACCAATAATCCAGAGAACAAGAGTTCAAATCACACCCGGGCAGTTTGAGAATTTAAACTCAGTTTTAAAAATCAGGAAATAAAAATCTGGTCTCAGTAAAAGTGACCATAAAACTGTCGGATTGTTGTAAAAACCCAACTGACCCACTGATACACACACCAGCCGTCCTTACCCGGTCTGGGCCTATATGTGACTCCAGTCCCACACCAACGTGATTGACCCTTAACCTCCCTCTGAAGTGGCCGAGCGAGACACTCAGTTTGTATCAAACCCGCTCCCAGTGGTTCAAGAAGAAGGCCCAGCACCACCTTCTCAGGGCGACTAGGGATGGGCAATAAATGCCGGCCTTGCCAGCGACGCCCACATCCCCAGAATGAATAAAAAATAACACACCAGCACCTTAAACTATGTGAAAATAATCCCATCCCGAATGCTGATGGTAAATAATTCATTCTGATTCCCAATGGATGGAGAATATATAAACCTGGTGCTAATGTCACCGTATAAATTGCCTCTTCATTCCACTGTTCTCAGAATTAATGCGCTTTGTGAGAAACTTCAATAGTTCAGCAAGTCATAAATATTTAACACCCAAACCTCAATGTTCACTTTAATCGAGGGTGGAGAAGGAATGATTTCGGCCTAAATTTTAACCCATTGTGGGCAGGGGGGGAGCAGGAAAAATTGTTTTAATGACTGGGCCGAGAGCTGGGGGGGTTTCAGATCTGATTCTCGCTCAGAGTTAAATGATTGTGTTTGTTTCCCTGATGAAGGACAAAAAATGCCGTCAGATTTCAGATTCCGCTCTGCCCCCGAGTCTCGGCCTCAGCTCATGTTTCCCGCTGCGTTTCTCAATTCTCCCAGTTTTTATTTTGATAGATCGGGCCGTCCAGGATCTAATTACCTCGAGCTCTGCTCATTTATCCTCACCCTGTTTACAGATTTTAACGCTGTAAATCCTGTTAAATTAGCAGAGCTGGGAGTTGCGGGATTGGGATGAATTCAGACGGTGTGATTCCAGCCCCAGTCCTTCGATATCCCGGGTATTAATCTCACTCCAGTTATCATCATTCACTCTGCGTTAAAACATTTTCTTTTTGCTGTTTCTATTTGTTTTAATCCCCTTCCCTCTCCCTCCCAGCTGCTCCTTGTTGGTCTGAGGTTCCACAGCTCTGGTCACCCCCTCACCCCCCCAGTACCTCACCCCCAAGGGGCCAGTGTTCATGTGATGGTGAATGTCAGATGGATATTTGACCTTGGGGGGAATCCTGTCTCCAACCAGTGGTTGAAGATGTCCCATAAACAGCGATGTGATAATGACCGGATAATCTGTTTTATGATGTTGGTGAAGAACATAAGAACATAACATAAGAAATAGGAGCAGGAGTGGGCCATTCGGCCCCTCGATTCAATCAAATCATGGCTGACCTTTGACCTCAACCGGGTACGGTAGCATAGTGGTTACGTTACTGGACTAGTAATCCAGTGGACTAATATTCCCGAGTCATGAGTTCAAATCCCGCTACGGCAGCTGGGGAATTTAAATTCAATTAATTAAATAAAAATCTGGAATAAAAAAAACTAGTATCAGTAATGGTGGCCATGAAACTACGGATTGCTGTAAAAACCCATCTGTTTCACTAATGTCCTTCAGGGAAGGAAACCTGCCGTCCTTACCTGGTCTGCCCTATACGTGACTCCAGACCCACAGCAATGTGGTTGATTCCTAATCGCCCTCTGAAAGGGCCCAGCAAGCCACTCAATTGTTCAAGTTGGCGGCTCACCACCACCTTCTCAAGAGCAATTAGGGATGGGCAATAAATGCCGGCCCTGCCAGCGATGCCCACATCCCATGAACGAATAAAAAAAACTCCACTTTCCTGCCCGATCTCCATTTCTCCACATCCCTTGATTCCCCGAGAGTCCAGAAATCTATCGGTCTCAGCCTTGAATATATTCAATGACTGAGCATCCACAGCCCTCTGTGGTAGAGAATTCCAAAGATTCACAACCCTCTGAATGAAGAGATTTCTCCTCATCTCAGTCTTAAATGGCCGACCCCTTTATCCTGAGACTGTGCTCCCTCGTTCTAGACTCTCCAGCCAGGGGAAACAATCTCTCAGCATCTACCCTGTCAAGCCCCCTCAGAATCTTAAGGGATAAATATTGGCCAGGACATTAATCAGCTGATGTTCAAACCCAGAGTCCCGGGGAATTCAATCAGTGACTGTGTGATTTGCCTCTTACTCTCCTTCAGATTGTGAGGCTGTCATTTTGATCCTTGTTTCCTCCCTTCATGCCCAGTAATAGCTGACATTCCGACCTTTGGGAAGTCCTGATCAGGGATTATATATATTGTGAATTAATCCTACACTTCCCACAAGGATGGAACTGTCACTGGGAGCGTTTAGTACTCTCTCACTCCTCATCTCCCCTCAGGCCGAACAGTTATAGGCCGGTCAGTCTTACCTCGGTGGTGGGTAAACTATTAGAATCAATACTGAGAGATAGGATAAACTGTCACTTGGAAAGGCATGGTTTAATCAGGGATAGTCAGCATGGATTTGTTCAGGGAAGGTCATGCCTTACAAATCTGATTGAATTCTTTGAGGAAGTGACAAGGAGGATTGATGAGGGTAGTGTAGTGGATGTTGTCTACATGGATTTTAGTAAGGCATTTGACAAGGTCCCACATGGCAGACTGGTCAGAAAGGTAAAAGTCCATGGGATACAGGGAAATGTGGCGAATTGGATCCAAAATTGGCTCAGTAACAGGAAACAAAGGGTAAAAGTCGATGGATGTCTTAGTGAATGGAAATCCGTTTCCAGTGGTGTCCCACAGGGCTCAGTGTTGGGTCCCTTGCTGTTTGTCGTATATATTAATGATTTGGACTTGATTGGCAAACTTGCAGGCGACACAAAAATTGGCCGTGTAGTTGATAGTGAAGAGGATAGCTGTAGACTCCAAGAAGATATCAATGGGTTGGTGGAGTGGGCGGAAAAGTGGCAAATGGAGTTCAACCCGGAGAAGTGTGAGGTAATGCACTTAGGGAGAGCAAACAGTAAAAGGGAATACGCAGTAAACGGGAATATATTGAGAGGGGTGGAGGGAGTGAGAGACCTTGGAGTGCATGTGCACAGGTCCCTGAAGGTGGCAGTACAGGTAGATAAGGTTGTGAAGAAGGCATACGGAATGCTCTCCGTTATTAGCCGAGGTACAGAATACAAAAGCAGGGATGTAATGATGGAACTGTATAAAATGCTGGTAAGGCCACAGCTGGAGTATTGTGCACAGTTCTGGTCACCACATTACAGAAAGGATGTAATTGCTGTGGAGAGAGTGCAGAGAAGATTTACAAGGATGTTGCCAGGGCTTGAAAATTGCAGCTATGAGGAGAGATTGGATAGGCTGGGGTTGTTTTCCTTGGAGCAGAGGAGGCTGAGGGGAGACTTGATTGAGGTGTACAAAATTATGAGGGGCCCAGAGAGAGTAGACAGGAAGTACCTGTTTCCCCTAGCGGAGAGTTCAAGAACGAGAGGACATAGATTTAAGCTGATTGGCGGAAGGATTAGAGGGGACATGAGGAAAACATTTTTTACCCAGAGGGTGGTGGGTGTATGGAATTCGCTGCCCGAATTGGTGGTAGAGGCAGGGACTCTCAACTCTTTTAAAAAGTACCTGGACCTGCACCTAAAGTGCTGTAAGCTGCAGGGCTACGGACCGGGTGCTGGAAGGTGGGATTAGAATGGGCACCTGGTTGTTCTTCGAGCCGGTGCGGACACGATGGGCCGAATGGCCTCCTTCTGTGCTGTATCTTTTCTCTGGTTCCATGGTTCTATATTCTTTTGCTGATTACCTTAAATCTGTGTCCTCTGGTCACCGACCCTCCTGCCAATGAAAACAGTGTCTCCTTATTTACTCTATCGAAACCCTTCATGATTTTGAACACCTCTATTAAATCTCCCCTTAACCTTCTCTGCTCGAAGGAGAACAATCCCAGCTTCTCCAGTCTCTCCACATAACTGAAGTCCCTCATCCCTGGTCCCATTCTAGTAAATCTCCTCTGCACCCTCTTCAAGGCCTTGACAAGCTTCCTAAATTGCGGTGCCCAGAATTGAACACAATTCTCCAGCTGGGTCCACACCAGTGTTTTATAAAGGTTTAGCATAACTTCCTCGCTTTTGTACTCTATGCCCCTATTTATAAAGCCCAGAACCCTGTACACTATTTTAACAGCCTTATTAACTTGTCCTGCCACCTTTAAAGATTTGTGTACATCCACCCCCAGGTCTCTCTGTTCCTGCACCCCCTTTAAAATTGTACCATTTAGTTTTCATTCTTCTGACCAAAGTGAATCTCTTCACACTTCTCTTAATATAAATCAAAAAGAGCAGTGGTCCCAACACCGAGCCCTGGGGGACACCACTGTAAACTTCCCTCCAGTCTGAAAAACAACCGCTCACCACTACTCTCTGCTTTCTGTCCCTCAGACAATTTCATCCCCACACTCCCACTGTCCCTTTAATCTCATGGCTTCACATTTGCTGACAAGTCATCGAGTCATAGAGTTATACAGCACGGATAGAGGCCCTTCGGCCCATCGTGTCCGCGCCGGCCATCAGCCCTGTCTACTCTAATCCCATATTCCAGCATTTGGTCCGTAGCCTTGTATGCTATGGCATTTCAAGTGCTCATCCAAATGCTTTTTGAATGTTGTGAGGGTTCCTGCCTCCACAACCCTTTCAGGCAGTGAGTTCCAGACTCCAACCACCCTCTGGGTGAAAAAGTTCTTTCTCAAATCCCCTCTAAACCTCCCGCCTTTTACCTTGAATCTATGTCCCCTTGTTATAGAACCCTCAATGAAGGGAAAAAGCTCCTTAGTATCCATCCTATCTGTGCCCCTCATAATTTTGTACACTTCAATCATGTCCCCCCTCAGCCTCCTCTGCTCCAAGGAAAACAAACCCAATCTTCCCAGTCTCTCCTCATAGCTGAAGCGCTCCAGCCCTGGTAACATCCTGGTGAATCTCCTCTGCACCCTCTCCAAAGCGATCACATCCTTCCTGTAGTGTGGCGACCAGAACTGCACACAGTACTCCAGCTGTGGCCTCACCAGTGTTTTATACAGCTCCATCATAACCTCCTTGCTCTTATATTCTATGCCTCGGCTAATAAAGGCAAGTATCCCATATGCCTTCTTTACCACCTTATCGACCTGTTCCGCCGCCTTCAGGGATCTGTGAACTTGCACACCAAGATCCCTCTGACCCTCTGTCTTGCCTAGGGTCCTCCCATTCATTGTGTATTCCCTTGCCTTGTTAGTCCCTCCAAAGTGCATCACCTCGCACTGTTATGTGTTTTGAAAGTCCAATATTATGTATAATATATATGCACATTCATATAGATATAAATATGTGTATATATAGGGTTAATGCATTTAAATATATAAATAAGTGTGTACACTTACATATACCTGCATGTCCTTCTGTACACAAACACACACACGTGTATATTGATATAAACCCATTGCCCCCGCCCTTGTCCCACACACAGGACTCTGCCCCTCACTCATTCCCCTGGAACACTGAGGGGACCCAGCCTGAGGAAGGGGATTTACAGGGAGAGTGAGACTGGCCGCGGTGAGGGGGAGGCTGCTCATTTATTCCAGGCTCCAGTTTTCGATCGCTGTCTTGTATCCCAGCCATCAGCCCACAGGCAGTGTGTGCAAAGCTTTCACAGACCAGCATTAACACTGAATTAAAGGGCTGGACGGCCCCAATGTGCCGAGTGATTCGTTTCCCGTCTTGGTTCATTCAGTGCGGATGCTGCCGTGGATCGGGGGCTGGACGTGTCGAGCTATCGAGAGAGGGGAACATTCGCCCGTCTCCAGTGAACACACGACTCTCACAAACCAACCGGGATAAAACTGGAAGCTTTAAAGTGGAGCTGGGTCGGTCCAATCAGTCCTGGGAATAATCCGTGCAGGAAATAACCTTCAGAAATAGGCGGTGAGTGAGAGAGAGAGAAATCGGGGGCTCCGGGCAGGTGGATCGAGATTATTGCAGCCCAACACCATCCATTTATTACAGTGTGTGGACAGTGTACAGCCCACAGCAACAACAACAACTACCTGCATTTATATAGCGCCTTTAAGGTAGGGAAACCTCCCAAGGCCCTTCACAGGAGGGGATTATCAGACAGAATTTACACCGAGTCACATCAGGAGATATTAGGACAGGAGACCAAAAACTTGGTCAAAGAGGCAGGTTTTAAGGAGCATCTTAAAGGAGGAGAGAGAGGTGGAGAGGGGGAGAGGTTTAGGGAGGGAATTCCAGAGCTCAGGGACTCGGCAGCTGAAGGCACGGCCGCCAATGGTGGAGTGATTAAAATCGGGGATGGACAAGAGGCCAGAATTGGAGGAGTGCAGAGATCTCGGAGGGTTGTAGGGCTGGAGGAGGTTACAGAGATAGGGAGGGGCGAGGCCAGGGAGGGATTTGAACACAAGGATGAGAATTTTAAAATCGAGGCGTTCCCGGACTGGGAGCCAGTGTAGGTCAGTGAGCACAGGGGGTGATGGGTGAACGGGACTCGGTGCGAGTTAGGATACGGGCAGCAGAGTTTTGGATGAGCTTTAGGGAGGATAAAGATCATTGTTTTATTCCAGTTTATACACGGTTCAGTAACACTTCCTGGTTTTATTTCAGTGACAGCAGAGTGTTCAATTTCGAAGCTCTGTTTTTATTTTGATCGATTTCTTTGTCTTCAGATATCTTTTAAATCTAATCTCAGGATCTGTTTACAGAACTCTCTCCAAATCCCAATCAATCCCTGGTTAATGCTCGTGTTGTTCTGGGGTTTCTGAAACTGCCCCGTTAATTGTTGGATATTGTTTCTTGGGAGAACAGTGTGGAGCTGTGTTTGGGGAGAGAATTCCTCTCACCCTTTATATCATTTATTAAACTCAATTCCAAATTTACTCTGGGTTCCAGTCAGGACTTAAACATCTGGAATATTAATGATGAATAATAATGAGAGAGCTGTTACTAAACGATGGAGGTTCGTTAGGAGACGGAGGCTGGTGTGAGTCAGTTTAACACAGAGAGCCCGTGTTAGTGAGAGAGAGAGTCAGACACACAGAGCAGTGTATAAACCCCTTCGTACCTTTTTCTATTCGTTCATGGGATGTGGGCGTCGCTGGCGAGGCCGGCATTTATTGCCCATCCCTAATTGCCCTTGAGAAGGTGGTGGTGAGCCGCCTTCTTGAACAGCTCCGTGCCTTCAGCTGCCGAGGCCCTAAACTCTGGAATTCCCTCCCTAAATCTCTCCACCTCCTTAAAACCCAGCTCTTTGACCAAGTTGTTGGTTAGTCCGGATTAACGCCAGTCCCTGATTAACCCCAGTCCCGGATTAACCCCAGTCCCGGATTAACATCAGTCCCTGATTAACCCCAGTCCCTGATTAACCCCAGTCCCGGATTAACCCCAGTCCCGGATTAACCCCAGTCCCTGATTAACCCCAGTCCCTGATTAACCCCAGTCCCGGATTAACCCCAGTCTCGGATTAACCCCAGTCCCGTATTAACCCCAGTCCCGGATTAACATCAGTCCCTGATTAACCCCAGTCCCTGATTAACCCCAGTCCCGGATTAACCCCAGTCCCTGATTAACCCCAGTCCCGGATTAACCCCAGTCCCGGATTAACCCTAGTCCCTGATTAACCCCAGTCCCGGATTAACCCCAGTCTCTGATTAACCCCAGTCTCTGATTAACCCCAGTCCCTGATTAACCCCAGTCCCTGATTAACCCCAGTCCCTGATTAACCCCAGTCTCTGATTAACCCCAGTCCCGGATTAACCCTAGTCCCTGATTAACCCCAGTCTCTGATTAACCCCAGTCTCTGATTAACCCCAGTCCCTGATTAACCCCAGTCTCTGATTAACCCAAGTACCGGATTAACCCCAGTCTCTGATTAACCCCAGTCTCTGATTAACCCCAGTCTCTGATTAACCCCAGTCCCTGATTAACCCAAGTCCCGGATTAACCCCAGTCTCTGATTAACCCCAGTCCCTGATTAACCCCAGTCCCTGATTAACGCCAGTCCCGGATTAACCCCAGTCTCTGATTAACCCCAGTCTCTGATTAACCCCAGTCCCGGATTAACCCCAGTCCCTGATTAACTCCAGTCCCTGATTAACGCCAGTCCCGGATTAACCCCAGTCCCTGATTAACCCCAGTCCCTGATTAACCCCAGTCCCGGATTAACCCCAGTCTCTGATTAACCCCAGTCCCGGATTAACGCCAGGCCCTGATTAACCCCAGTCCCGGATTAACCCCAGTCCCGGATTAACCCCAGTCCCGGATTAACCCCAGTCCCTGATTAACCCCAGTCCCGGATTAACCCCAGTCCCGGATTAACCCCAGTCCCGGATTAACCCCAGTCCCTGATTAACCCCAGTCCCCGATTAACCCCAGTCTCTGATTAACTCCAGTCCCGGATTAACCCCAGTCCCGGATTAACCCCAGTCCCGGATTAACCCCAGTCCCGGATTAACCCCAGTCCCTGATTAACCCCAGTCCCGGATTAACCCCAGTCTCTGATTAACCCCAGTCTCTGATTAACGCCAGTCCCGGATTAACCCCAGTCTCTGATTAACCCCAGTCCCGGATTAACCCCAGTCCCTGATTAACCCCAGTCCCGGATTAACCCCAGTCCCTGATTAACCCCAGTCCCGGATTAACCCCAGTCTCTGATTAACCCCAGTCCCTGATTAACCCCAGTCCCGGATTAACCCCAGTCTCTGATTAACCCCAGTCCCTGATTAACCCCAGTCCCGGATTCCCTTTCTCTTGCCGTGTGTTTCTGAATGTAAATCCCTGTCACTGGGAGGCAGCAGCCGAGGTCCCGACCCCCGGTCTCAGGGTCTGTTACTGTCCGGTGCCCAAACACACGGCCGAGGGTTTGATCGAGTCGATGGTCCAGACAGTGATCTGAAGCAGGTCGATCTGGGTGTGTCGCGACTCACTGATCCGGATTAACGGGCTGAGGATTTGCTGATGCAACAATTTCGATGCCTGAAGGACAGAAGTTTATTGGGTGAGTCTCTCCGATCGGGGCACTGGGCGAGTTGGTGACTGAGGGCTTCGGACGGGGAAATTTGCGGACAATTCCAGATTAGGAGGTGTGGTTAATTCTTCAGAAGGTTAAAGGAAGCTGCCGAGGGATATTGATGAGATGGGGAATGGGCTGGACAGGGGCAGAGGGATATTGATGAGATGGGGGAATGGGCTGGACAGGGACAGAGGGATATTGATGAGATGGGGAATGGGCTGGACAGGGACAGAGGGATATTGATGAGATGGGGAATGGGCTGGACAGGGACAGAGGGATATTGATGAGATGGGGAGTGGGCTGGCTAGGGGCCGAGGGATATTGATGAGATGGGGAATGGGCTGGACAGGGACAGAGGGATATTGATGAGATGGGGAATGGGCTGGACAGGGGCAGAGGGATATTGATGAGATGGGGAATGGGCTGGACAGGGGCAGAGGGATATTGATGAGATGGGGAATGGGCTGGACAGGGGCAGAGGGATATTGATGAGATGGGGAATGGGCTGGACAGGGACAGAGGGATATTGATGAGATGGGGAATGGGCTGGACAGGGACAGAGGGATATTGATGAGATGGAGAATGGGCTGGACAGGGGCAGAGGGATATTGATGAGATGGGGGAATGGGCTGGACAGGGGCAGAGGGATATTGATGAGATGGGGAATGGGCTGGACAGGGGCAGAGGGATATTGATGAGATGGGGAGTGGGCTGGCTAGGGGCCGAGGGATATTGATGAGATGGGGAATGGGCTGGACAGGGACAGAGGGATATTGATGAGATGGGGAATGGGCTGGACAGGGGCAGAGGGATATTGATGAGATGGGGAATGGGCTGGACAGGGGCAGAGGGATATTGATGAGATGGGGAATGGGCTGGACAGGGGCAGAGGGATATTGATGAGATGGGGAATGGGCTGGACAGGGACAGAGGGATATTGATGAGATGGGGAATGGGCTGGACAGGGACAGAGGGATATTGATGAGATGGAGAATGGGCTGGACAGGGGCAGAGGGATATTGATGAGATGGGGGAATGGGCTGGACAGGGGCAGAGGGATATTGATGAGATGGGGAATGGGCTGGACAGGGGCAGAGGGATATTGATGAGATGGGGGAATGGGCTGGACAGGAGCAGAGGGATATTGATGAGATGGGGAATGGGCTGGACAGGAGCAGAGGGATATTGATGAGATGGGGAATGGGCTGGACAGGGACAGAGGGATATTGATGAGATGGGGAATGGGCTGGACAGGGGCCGAGGGATATTGATGAGATGGGGAATGGGCTGGACAGGGGCAGAGGGATATTGATGAGATGGGGAATGGGCTGGACAGGGGCAGAGGGATATTGATGAGATGGAGAATGGGCTGGACAGGTGCCAAGGGATATTGATGAGATGGGGAATGGGCTGGACAGGGGCAGAGGGATATTGATGAGATGGAGAATGGGCTGGACAGGGGCAGAGGGATATTGATGAGATGGGGAATGGGCTGGACAGGGGCAGAGGGATATTGATGAGATGGAGAATGGGCTGGACAGGGGCAGAGGGATATTGATGAGATGGGGAATGGGCTGGACAGGGGCAGAGGGATATTGATGAGATGGGGAATGGGCTGGACAGGGGCAGACGGATATTGATGAGATGGGGAATGGGCTGGACAGGGGCAGAGGGATATTGATGAGATGGGGAATGGGCTGGACAGGGGCAGAGGGATATTGATGAGAAGGGGAATGGGCTGGACAGGGTCAGAGGGATATTGATGAGATGGGGAATGGGCTGGACAGGGGCAGAGGGATATTGATGAGATGGGGAATGGGCTGGACAGGGACTGAGGGATATTGATGAGATGGGGAATGGGCTGGACAGGGGCAGAGGGATATTGATGAGAAGGGGAATGGGCTGGACAGGGGCAGAGGGATATTGATGAGATGGGGAATGGGCTGGACAGGGGCAGAGGGATATTGATGAGATGTGGGAATGGGCTGGACAGGGGCAGAGGGATATTGATGAGATGGGGAATGGGCTGGACAGGGGCAGAGGGATATTGATGAGATGGGGAATGGGCTGGACAGGGGCAGAGGGATATTGATGAGATGGGGAATGGGCTGGACAGGGGCCGAGGGATATTGATGAGATGGGGGAATGGGCTAGACAGGGGCACAGGGATATTGATGAGATGGGGAATGGGCTGGACAGGGCCCAATGGGATTCAATGTCAGTCAGTGCGAGGTGATGCATTTTGGTTAAATAAACAACTGCAGTAATTATACTGTGAATGGGAGTGGGTTCGGGACTGTGGGGGAGCAGAGCGATTTGGGGGAGGACAGGGTCACAGGTCATTAAAGGCACCACCTCAGGGGGAGAAGGCTGTAAAAAGCTCATGGAATTGTATGTTTCACCTCAAAAGGTGTCGAATATAAAAACCAAGAGGTAATGATGAACCTAAATAAAACCTTAATAAGACCTCAGTTCGAGGACTGTGTACAGTATTGGGCTCCACACTGTAGGAAGGATATTGGGGTTTAGAGAGAGTAAAATACAGATTCACTGGGACGCTGCCTGGAGTGAGGCAAATAAATACCAAGAAAGACCAGAAAATGGGGTCTCTGTTTTTCTCTCTCTCTTTGTCTCTCTGTCTCTGAATGTTTCTCTCTCTCTCTCTCTCTGTCTCGCTCTGTATCTGTCTGTTTTTCTCTCTTTGTCTGTCTCTCTCTATCTCTCTGGCTGACCCTCTGTCTCTGTCAGTCTGTGTCTGTTTCTCTGATTTGTGAGATTTCTTGGAAAAATCTGTCTGTGTCTGTTTCTCTATGTCTCTGTATCTGTCTCTGTCTATTTCTCTCTCCCTGCACCTCTGTCTGTCTGTACATGTCTGTCTTTCTCTCTCTTTCTCTCTGTTTCTCTCCCTCTCTCTCTCGGGGAGTGAATGAGACGGGATCTTACAGAATCGTGTATGATACTGAGTGGAATGGAAAAGGTTAATCCCCAGTCACTATTTTAAATTAAACCGTGACTGCAGGAGACACAGGTACAGACTGGGAAAAGGCAGGTTCAGGACTGGTGTCAGGAAGCACTTCACACAGAGAGTGACCAATATCTGAAATTAGTCCCGGAGCAGGGGAGTGGGACTGAAACCTCTGGGGCCATTCACAAGGGTCAGTTGGAGGCTGTGACGGGCGGGGCTGGGGGATTTGTAGGATTTCTTGGAAAGGTGGGGGTGGATGGGCCGAATGGCCTCTCTCTGCATCTCTCTTAAAGCTGAGTGAATGTCAGCTCGATATTCAACTTTGGGGGGAATCACAGACAAAACTGATCCTGTCTCCAATGGGCTGGACAGGGGCAGAGGGATATTGATGAGATGGGGGAATGGGCTGGACAGGGACAGAGGGATATTGATGAGATGGGGAATGGGCTGGACAGGGGCAGAGGGATATTGATGAGATGGGGAATGGGCTGGACAGGGGCAGAGGGATATTGATGAGATGGGGGAATGGGCTGGACAGGGACAGAGGGATATTGATGAGATGGGGAATGGGCTGGACAGGGGCAGAGGGATATTGATGAGATGGGGAATGGGCTGGACAGGGGCAGAGGGATATTGATGAGATGGGGAATGGGCTGGACAGGGACAGAGGGATATTGATGAGATGGGGAATGGGCTGGACAGGGGCTGAGGGATATTGATGAGATGGGGAATGGGCTGGACAGGGGCAGAGGGATATTGATGAGATGGGGAATGGGCTGGACAGGGGCAGAGGGATATTGATGAGATGGAGAATGGGCTGGACAGGGGCCAAGGGATATTGATGAGATGGGGAATGGGCTGGACAGGGGCAGAGGGATATTGATGAGATGGAGAATGGGCTGGACAGGGGCAGAGGGATATTGATGAGATGGGGGAATGGGCTGGACAGGGGCAGAGGGATATTGATGAGATGGGGAATGGGCTGGACAGGGGCAGAGGGATATTGATGAGATGGGGGAATGGGCTGGACAGGAGCAGAGGGATATTGATGAGATGGGGAATGGGCTGGACAGGGGCCGAGGGATATTGATGAGATGGGGGAATGGGCTGGACAGGGACAGAGGGATATTTATGAGATGGGGAATGGGCTGGACAGGGGCTGAGGGATATTGATGAGATGGGGAATGGGCTGGACAGGGGCAGAGGGATATTGATGAGATGGGGAATGGGCTGGACAGGGGCAGAGGGATATTGATGAGATGGAGAATGGGCTGGACAGGGGCCAAGGGATATTGATGAGATGGGGAATGGGCTGGACAGGGGCAGAGGGATATTGATGAGATGGAGAATGGGCTGGACAGGGGCAGAGGGATATTGATGAGATGGGGAATGGGCTGGACAGGGGCAGACGGATATTGATGAGATGGGGAATGGGCTGGACAGGGGCAGAGGGATATTGATGAGATGGGGAATGGGCTGGACAGGGGCAGAGGGATATTGATGAGAAGGGGAATGGGCTGGACAGGGTCAGAGGGATATTGATGAGATGGAGAATGGGCTGGACAGGGGCAGAGGGATATTGATGAGATGGGGAATGGGCTGGACAGGGGCAGAGGGATATTGATGAGATGGGGAATGGGCTGGACAGGGGCAGAGGGATATTGATGAGAAGGGGAATGGGCTGGACAGGGGCAGAGGGATATTGATGAGATGGGGAATGGGCTGGACAGGGGCAGAGGGATATTGATGAGATGTGGGAATGGGCTGGACAGGGGCAGAGGGATATTGATGAGATGGGGAATGGGCTGGACAGGGGCAGAGGGATATTGATGAGATGGGGAATGGGCTGGACAGGGGCAGAGGGATATTGATGAGATGGGGAATGGGCTGGACAGGGGCCGAGGGATATTGATGAGATGGGGGAATGGGCTAGACAGGGGCACAGGGATATTGATGAGATGGGGAATGGGCTGGACAGGGCCCGATGAGATTCAATGTCAGTCAGTGTGAGGTGATGCATTTTGGTTAAATAAACAACTGCAGTAATTATACTGTGAATGGGAGTGGGTTCGGGACTGTGGGGGAGCAGAGGGATTTGGGGGAGGACAGGGTCACAGGTCATTAAAGGCACCACCTCAGGGGGAGAAGGCTGTAAAAAGCTCATGGAATTGTATGTTTCACCTCAAAAGGTGTCGAATATAAAAACCAAGAGGTAATGATGAACCTAAATAAAACCTTAATAAGACCTCAGTTCGAGGACTGTGTACAGTATTGGGCTCCACACTGTAGGAAGGATATTGGGGTTTAGAGAGAGTAAAATACAGATTCACTGGGACGCTGCCTGGAGTGAGGCAAATAAATACCAAGAAAGACCAGAAAATGGGGTCTCTGTTTTTCTCTCTCTCTTTGTCTCTCTGTCTCTGAATGTTTCTCTCTCTCTCTCTCTCTGTCTCGCTCTGTATCTGTCTGTTTTTCTCTCTTTGTCTGTCTCTCTCTATCTCTCTGTCTGTCCCTCTGTCTCTGTCAGTCTGTGTCTGTTTCTCTGATTTGTGAGATTTCTTGGAAAAATCTGTCTGTGTCTGTTTCTCTGTGTCTCTGTATCTGTCTCTGTCTATTTCTCTCTCCCTGCACCTCTGTCTGTCTGTACATGTCTGTCTTTCTCTCTCTTTCTCTCTGTTTCTCTCCCTCTCTCTCTCGGGGAGTGAATGAGACGGGATCTTACAGAATCGTGTATGATACTGAGTGGAATGGAAAAGGTTAATCCCCAGTCACTATTTTAAATTAAACCGTGACTGCAGGAGACACAGGTACAGACTGGGAAAAGGCAGGTTCAGGACTGGTGTCAGGAAGCACTTCACACAGAGAGTGACCAATATCTGAAATTAGTCCCGGAGCAGGGGAGTGGGACTGAAACCTCTGGGGCCATTCACAAGGGTCAGTTGGAGGCTGTGACGGGCGGGGCTGGGGGATTTGTAGGATTTCTTGGAAAGGTGGGGCTGGATGGGCCGAATGGCCTCTCTCTGCATCTCTCTTAAAGCTGAGTGAATGTCAGCTCGATATTCAACTTTGGGGGGAATCACAGACAAAACTGATCCTGTCTCCAACCAGTGGTTGAAGATGTTCCATAAACAGAGATGTGATAATGACCGGATAATCTGTTTTATGATGTTGGTTAAGAAATAGGAGCAGGAGTCGGCCATTCGGCCCCTCAACTCTGCTCCGCCATTCAATCAAATCATGGCTCACCTTTGACCTCAACTGGGTGCAGTAGCATCGTGGTTATGTTACTGGACTAGTAATCCAGAGGACTAATATTCCCGAGTCATGAGTTCAAATCCCACTACGGCAGCTGGAGAATTTAAATTCAATTAAATAAAAATCTGGAATTTAAAAAAACTAGTATCAGTTATGGTGGCCATGAAACTACGGATTGCTGTAAAAACCCATCTGATTCACTAATGTCCTTTCGGGAAGGAAACCTGCCGTCCTTACCCGGTCTGGCCGATACGTGACACCAGACCCACAGCAATATGGTTGATTCTTAATCGCCCTCTGAAAGGGCCGAGCAAGCCACTCAATTGTTCAAGTTGGCGGCTCACCACCACCTTCTCAAGAGCAATTAGGGATGGGCAATAAATGCCGGCCCTGCCAGCGACACCCACATCCCATGAACGAATAAAAAAAACTCCACTTTCCTGCCCGATCTCCATTTCTCCATATCCCTTGATTCCCCGAGAGTCCAGAAATCTATCGGTCTCAGCCTTGAATATGTTCAATGACTGAGCATCCACAGCCCTCTGTGGTAGAGAATTCCAAAGATTCACAACCCTCTGAATGAAGAGATTTCTCCTCATCTCAGTTTTAAATGGCCGACCCCTTATCCTGAGACTGTGCTCCCTCGTTCTAGACTCTCCAGCCAGGGGAAACAATCTCTCAGCATCTACCCTGTCAAGCCCCCTCAGAATCTTAAGGGATAAATATTGGCCAGGACATTAATCGGCTGATGTTCAAACCCAGAGTCCTGGGGAATTCAATCAGTGACTGTGTGATTTGCCTCTCACTCTCCTTCAGATTGTGAGGCTGTCATTTTGATCCTTGTTTCCTCCCTTCATGCCCAGTAATAGCTGACATTCCGACCTTTGGGAAGTCCCGATCAGGGATTATATATATTGTGAATTAATCCTACACTTCCCACAAGGATGGAACTGTCACTGGGAGCGTTTAGTACTCTCTCACTCCTCATCTCTCCTCAGGCCGAACAGTTATAGGCCGGTCAGTCTTACCTCGGTGGTGGGTAAACTATTAGAATCAATACTGAGAGATAGGATAAACTGTCACTTGGAAAGGCATGGTTTAATCAGGGATAGTCAGCATGGATTTGTTCAGGGAAGGTCATGCCGTACAAAACTGATTGAATTCTTTGAGGAAGTGACAAGGAAGATTGATGAGGGTAGTGCAGTGGATGTTGTCTACATGGATTTTAGTAAGGCATTTGACAAGGTCCCACATGGCAGACTGGTCAGAAAGGTAAAAGCCCATGGGATACAGGGAAATGTGATGAATTGGATCCAAAATTGGCTCAGTAACAGGAAACAAAGGGAAAAAGTCGATGGATGTCTTAGTGAATGGAAATCCGTTTCCAGTGGTGTCCCACAGGGCTCAGTGTTGGGTCCCTTCCTGTTTGTGGTTTATATTAATGATTTGGACTTGATTGGCAAACTTGCAGACGACACAAAAATTGTCCGTGTAGTTGATAGTGAAAAGGATAGCTGTAGACTCCAAGAAGATATCAATGGGTTGGTGGAGTGGGCGGAAAAGTGGCAAATGGAGTTCAACCCGGAGAAGTGTGAGGTAATGCACTTAGGGAGGGCAAACAGTAAAAGGGAATATGCAGTAAACGGGAATATATTGAGAGGGGTAGAGGAAGTGAGAGACCTTGGAGTGCATGTGCACAGATCCCTGAAGGTGGCAGTACAGGTAGATAAGGTTGTGAAGAAGGCATACGGAATGCTCTCCGTTATTAGCCGAGGTATAGAATACAAAAGCAGGGATGTAATGATGGAACTGTATAAAACGCTGGTAAGGCCACAGCTGAAGTATTGTGCGCAGTTCTGGTCACCACATTACAGGAAGGATGTAATTGCTCTGCAGAGAGTGCAGAGAAGATTGACAAGAATGTTGCCAGGGCTTGAAAATTGCAGCTATGAGGAGAGATTGGATAGGCTGAGGTTGTTTTCCTTGGAGCAGAGGAGGCTGAGGGGAGACTTGATTGAGGTGTACAAAATTATGAGGGGCCCAGAGAGAGTAGACAGGAAGTACCTGTTTCCCCTAGCAGAGAGTTCAAGAACTAGAGAACATAGATTTAAGCTGATTGGCGGAAGGATTAGAGGGGACATGAGGAAAAACTTTTTTACCCAGAGGGTGGTGGGTGTATGGAATTCACTGCCCGAATTGGTGGTAGAGGCAGGGACCCTCAACTCTTTTAAAAAGTACCTGGACCTGCACCTAAAGTGCTGTAAGCTGCAGGGCTACGGACCGGGTGCTGGAAGGTGGGATTAGAATGGGCACCTGGTTGTTCTTCGAGCCGGTGCGGACACGATGGGCCGAATGGCCTCCTTCTGTGCTGTATCTTTTCTCTGGTTCCATGGTTCTATATTCTTTTGCTGATTACCTTAAATCTGTGTCCTCTGGTCACCGACCCTCCTGCCAATGAAAACAGTTTCTCTTTATTTACTCTATCGAAACCCTTCATGATTTTGAACACCTCTATTAAATCTCCCCTTAACCTTCTCTGCTCGAAGGAGAACAATCCCAGCTTCTCCAGTCTCTCCACACAACTGGAGTCCCTCATCCCTGGTCCCATTCTAGTAAATCTCCTCTGCACCCTCTCCAAGGCCTTGACATCCTTCCTAAATTGCGGTGCCCAGAATTGAACACAATTCTCCAGCTGGGTCCTGACCGGTGTTTTATAAAGGTTTAGCATAACTTCCTTGCTTTTGTACTCTATGCCCCTATTTATAAAGCCCAGAACCCTGTACACTATTTTAACAGCCTTATTAACTTGTCCTGCCACCTTTAAAGATTTGTGTACATCCACCCCCAGGTCTCTCTGTTCCAGCACCCCCTTTAAAATTGTACCATTTAGTTTTCATTCTTCTGACCAAAGTGAATCTCTTCACACTTCTCTTAATATAAATCAAAAAGAGCAGTGGTCCCAACACCGAGCCCTGGGGGACACCACTGTAAACTTCCCTCCAGTCTGAAAAACAACCGCTCACCACTACTCTCTGCTTTCTGTCCCTCAGACAATTTCATACCCACACTCCCACTGTCCCTTTAATCTCATGGCTTCACATTTGCTGACAAGTCATCGAGTCATAGAGTTATACAGCACGGATAGAGGCCCTTCGGCCCATCGTGTCCGCGCCGGCCATCAGCCCTGTCTACTCTAATCCCATATTCCAGCATTTGGTCCGTAGCCTTGTATGCTATGGCATTTCAAGTGCTCATCCAAATGCTTTTTGAATGTTGTGAGGGTTCCTGCCTCCACAACCCTTTCAGGCAGTGAGTTCCAGACTCCAACCACCCTCTGGGTGAAAAAGTTCTTTCTCAAATCCCCTCTAAACCTCCCGCCTTTTACCTTGAATCTATGTCCCCTTGTTATAGAACCCTCAATGAAGGGAAAAAGCTCCTTAGTATCCATCCTATCTGTGCCCCTCATAATTTTGTACACCTCAATCATGTCCCCCCTCAGCCTCCTCTGCTCCAAGGAAAACAAACCCAATCTTCCCAGTCTCTCCTCATAGCTGAAGCGCTCCAGCCCTGGTAACATCCTGGTGAATCTCCTCTGCACCCTCTCCAAAGCGATCACATCCTTCCTGTAGTGTGGCGACCAGAACTGCACACAGTACTCCAGCTGTGGCCTCACCAGTGTTTTATACAGCTCCATCATAACCTCCTTGCTCTTATATTCTATGCCTCGGCTAATAAAGGCAAGTATCCCATATGCCTTCTTTACCACCTTATCTACCTGTTCCGCCGCCTTCAGGGATCTGTGAACTTGCACACCAAGATCCCTCTGACCCTCTGTCTTGCCTAGGGTCCTCCCATTCATTGTGTATTCCCTTGCCTTGTTAGTCCCTCCAAAGTGCATCACCTCGCACTGTTATGTGTTTTGAAAGTCCAATATTATGTATAATATATATGCACATTCATATAGATATAAATATGTGTATATATAGGGTTAATGCATTTAAATATATAAATAAGTGTGTACACTTACATATACCTGCATGTCCTTCTGTACACAAAACACACACACGTGTATATTGATATAAACCCATTGCCCCCGCCCTTGTCCCACACACAGGACTCTGCCCCTCACTCATTCCCCTGGAACACTGAGGGGACCCAGCCTGAGGAAGGGGATTTACAGGGAGAGTGAGACTGGCCGCGGTGAGGGGGAGGCTGCTCATTTATTCCAGGCTCCAGTTTTCGATCGCTGTCTGTATCCCAGCCATCAGCCCACAGGCAGTGTGTGCAAAGCTTTCACAGACCAGCATTAACACTGAATTAAAGGGCTGGACGGCCCCAATGTGCCGAGTGATTAGTTTCCCGTCTTGGTTCATTCAGTGCGGATGCTGCCGTGGATCGGGGGCTGGACGTGTCGAGCTATCGAGAGAGGGGAACATTCGCCCGTCTCCAGTGAACACACGACTCTCACAAACCAACCGGGATAAAACTGGAAGCTTTAAAGTGGAGCTGGGTCGGTCCAATCAGTCCTGGGAATAATCCGTGCAGGAAATAACCTTCAGAAATAGGCGGTGAGTGAGAGAGAGAGAAATCGGGGGCTCCGGGCAGGTGGATCTCGATTATTGCAGCCCAACACCATCCATTTATTACAGTGTGTGGACAGTGTACAGCCCACAGCAACAACAACAACTACCTGCATTTATATAGCGCCTTTAAGGTAGGGAAACCTCCCAAGGCCCTTCACAGGAGGGGATTATCAGACAGAATTTACACCGAGTCACATCAGGAGATATTAGGACAGGAGACCAAAAACTTGGTCAAAGAGGCAGGTTTTAAGGAGCATCTTAAAGGAGGAGAGAGAGGTGGAGAGGGGGAGAGGTTTAGGGAGGGAATTCCAGAGCTCAGGGACTCGGCAGCTGAAGGCACGGCCGCCAATGGTGGAGCGATTAAAATCGGGGATGGACAAGAGGCCAGAATTGGAGGAGTGCAGAGATCTCGGAGGGTTGTAGGGCTGGAGGAGGTTACAGAGATAGGGAGGGGCGAGGCCAGGGAGGGATTTGAACACAAGGATGAGAATTTTAAAATCGAGGCGTTCCCGGACTGGGAGCCAGTGTAGGTCAGTGAGCACAGGGGGTGATGGGTGAACGGGACTCGGTGCGAGTTAGGATACGGGCAGCAGAGTTTTGGATGAGCTTTAGGGAGGATAAAGATCATTGTTTTATTCCAGTTTATACACGGTTCAGTAACACTTCCTGGTTTTATTTCAGTGACAGCAGAGTGTTCAATTTCGAAGCTCTGTTTTTATTTTGATCGATTTCTTTGTCTTCAGATATCTTTTAAATCTAATCTCAGGATCTGTTTACAGAACTCTCTCCAAATCCCAATCAATCCCTGGTTAATGCTCGTGTTGTTCTGGGGTTTCTGAAACTGCCCCGTTAATTGTTGGATATTGTTTCTTGGGAGAACAGTGTGGAGCTGTGTTTGGGGAGAGAATTCCTCTCACCCTTTATATCATTTATTAAACTCAATTCCAAATTTACTCTGGTTTCCAGTCAGGACTTAAACATCTGGAATATTAATGATGAATAATAATGAGAGAGCTGTTACTAAACGATGGAGGTTCGTTAGGAGACGGAGGCTGGTGTGAGTCAGTTTAACACAGAGAGCCCGTGTCAGTGAGAGAGAGAGTCAGACACACAGAGCAGTGTATAAACCCCTTCGTACCTTTTTCTATTCGTTCATGGGATGTGGGCGTCGCTGGCGAGGCCGGCATTTATTGCCCATCCCTAATTGCCCTTGAGAAGGTGGTGGTGAGCCGCCTTCTTGAACAGCTCCGTGCCTTCAGCTGCCGAGGCCCTAAACTCTGGAATTCCCTCCCTAAATCTCTCCACCTCCTTAAAACCCACCTCTTTGACCAAGTTGTTGGTTAGTCCGGATTAACGCCAGTCCCTGATTAACCCCAGTCCCGGATTAACCCCAGTCCCGGATTAACCCCAGTCCCGGATTAACATCAGTCCCTGATTAACCCCAGTCCCTGATTAACCCCAGTCCCGGATTAACCCCAGTCTCTGATTAACCCAAGTCCCGGATTAACCCCAGTCTCTGATTAACCCCAGTCCCTGATTAACCCCAGTCGCTGATTAACCCCAGTCCCGGATTAACGCCAGTCCAGGATTAACCCCAGTCCCGGATTAACCCCAGTCCCGGATTAACCCCAGTCTCTGATTAACCCCAGTCCCTGATTAACCCCAGTCCCGGATTAACGCCTGTCCAGGATTAACGCCAGTCCCTGATTAACCCCAGTCCCGGATTAACCCCAGTCCCGGATTAACACCAGTCCCTGATTAACCCCAGTCCCGGATTAACCCCAGTCCCTGATTAACCCCAGTCCCGGATTAACCCCAGTCCCGGATTAAAACCGGTCCCGGATTCACCCCAGTCCCGGATTAACCCCAGTCCCTGATTAACCCCAGTCCCGGATTAACACCAGTCCCTGATTAACCCCAGTCCCTGATTAACCCGAGGCCCGAATTAACCCCAGTCCCGGATTAACCCCAGTCCCTGATTAACCCCAGTCCCGGATTAACCCCAGTCCCGGATTAACCCCAGTCCAGGATTAACACCAGTCCAGGATTAACCCCAGTCTCTGATTAACCCCAGTCCCGGATTAACCCCAGTCTCTGATTAACCCCAGTCCCTGATTAACCCCAGTCCCTGATTAACCCCAGTCCAGGATTAACCCCAGTCTCTGATTAACCCCAGTCTCTGATTAACCCCAGTACAGGATTATCCCCAGTCTCTGATTAACCCCAGTCCCTGATTAACCCCAGTCTCTGATTAACCCCAGTCTCTGATTAACCCCAGTCCCTGATTAACCCCAGTCCCTGATTAACGCCAGTCCCGGATTAACCCCAGTCTCTGATTAACCCCAGTCCAGGATTAACCCCAGTCCCGGATTAACCCCAGTCCCGGATTAACCCCAGTCTCGGATTAACCCCAGTCCCTGATTAACCCCAGTCCCGGATTAACCCCAGTCCCGGATTCCCTTTCTCTTGCCGTGTGTTTCTGAATGTAAATCCCTGTCACTGGGAGGCAGCAGCCGAGGTCCCGACCCCCGGTCTCAGGGTCTGTTACTGTCCGGTGCCCAAACACACGGCCGAGGGTTTGATCGAGTCGATGGTCCAGACAGTGATCTGAAGCAGGTCGATCTGGGTGTGTCGCGACTCACTGATCCGGATTAACGGGCTGAGGATTTGCTGATGCAACAATTTCGATGCCTGAAGGACAGAAGTTTATTGGGTGAGTCTCTCCGATCGGGGCACTGGGCGAGTTGGTGACTGAGGGCTTCGGACGGGGAAATTTGCGGACAATTCCAGATTAGGAGGTGTGGTTAATTCTTCAGAAGGTTAAAGGAAGCTGCTGAGGGATATTGATGAGATGGGGAATGGGCTGGACAGGGACAGAGGGATATTGATGAGATGGGGAATGGGCTGGACAGGGGCAGAGGGATATTGATGAGATGGGGAATGGGCTGGACAGGGACTGAGGGATATTGATGAGATGGGGAATGGGCTGGACAGGGGCAGAGGGATATTGATGAGATGGGGAATGGGCTGGACAGGGACTGAGGGATATTGATGAGATGGGGAATGGGCTGGACAGGAGCAGAGGGATATTGATGAGATGGGGAATGGGCTGGACAGGGGCAGAGGGATATTGATGAGATGGGGAATGGGCTGGACAGGGGCAGAGGGATATTGATGAGATGGGGAATGGGCTGGACAGGGGCAGAGGGATATTGATGAGATGGGGGAATGGGCTGGACAGGGGCAGAGGGATATTGATGAGATGGGGAATGGGCTGGACAGGGACAGAGGGATATTGATGAGATGGGGAATGGGCTGGACAGGAGCAGAGGGATATTGATGAGATGGGGAATGGGCTGGACAGGGGCAGAGGGATATTGATGAGATGGGGAATGGGCTGGACAGGAGCAGAGGGATATTGATGAGATGGGGAATGGGCTGGACAGGGGCAGAGGGATATTGATGAGATGGGGAATGGGCTGGACAGGGGCAGAGGGATATTGATGAGATGGGGGAATGGGCTGGACAGGGGCAGAGGGATATTGATGAGATGGGGAATGGGCTGGACAGGGACAGAGGGATATTGATGAGATGGGGAATGGGCTGGACAGGGGCAGAGGGATATTGATGAGATGGGGAATGGGCTGGACAGGGGCAGAGGGATATTGATGAGATGGGGGAATGGGCTGGACAGGGGCAGAGGGATATTGATGAGATGGGGAATGGGCTGGACAGGGGCAGAGGGATATTGATGAGATGGGGAATGGGCTGGACAGGGCCCAATGGGATTCAATGTCAGTCAGTGCGAGGTGATGCATTTTGGTTAAATAAACAACTGCAGTAATTATACTGTGAATGGGGGTGGGTTCAGGACTGTGGGGGAGCAGAGGGATTTGGGGGAGGACAGGGTCACAGGTCATTAAAGGCACCACCTCAGGGGGAGAAGGCTGTAAAAAGCTCATGGAATTGTATGTTTCACCTCAAAAGGTGCAGAATATAAAAACCAAGAGGTAATGATGAACCTAAATAAAATCTTAATAAGACCTCAGTTCGAGGACTGTGGACAGTATTGGGCTCCACACTGTAGGAAGGATATTGGGGTTTAGAGAGAGTAAAATACAGATTCACTGGGACGCTGCCTGGAGTGAGGGAAATAAATACCAAGAAAGACCAGAAAATGGGGTCTCTGTTTTTCTCTCTCTCTTTGTCTCTCTGTCTCTGAATGTTTCTCTCTCTCTCTCTCTCGGGGAGTGAATGAGACGGGATCTTACAGAATCGTGTATGATACTGAGTGGAATGGAAAAGGTTAATCCCCAGTCACTATTTTAAATTAAACCGTGACTGCAGGAGACACAGGTACAGACTGGGAAAAGGCAGGTTCAGGACTGGTGTCAGGAAGCACTTCACACAGAGAGTGACCAATATCTGAAATTAGTCCCGGAGCAGGGGAGTGGGACTGAAACCTCTGGGGCCATTCACAAGGGTCAGTTGGAGGCTGTGACGGGCGGGGCTGGGGGATTTGTAGGATTTCTTGGAAAGGTGGGGCTGGATGGGCCGAATGGCCTTTCTCTGCGTCTCTCTTAAAGCTGCCGGACTTGTCTTCATTTCTCAAGTAAAATGTCGTGGTGTGAGGGGGGAGGGGGAGCAGGAGGTACGAAGGGTCCAAGAACCCCATCACCCCAAGGTTTATGTGTTTTATCCTTCCATAAAATCGTACAGTACAGGAGGAGGCCTTTCGGCCCATCATGCCTGTGCCAGCTCTTTGAAAGAGCTGTCCAATTAATCCCACTCCCCCACTCTTTCCCCATAGCCCTGTATAGATGGAGCATCAGTCAGCTCTCCTGGGAATCGGGTCGGCAACTCTGGTTGGACATGTTCCTGGAGGTTTCATCACATGACCTCTCACCTCCAAACACCCCACCCCCACTCTCCCGCCTTTGGTCGCCCGACACATCCATCCTCATGACACCCCGCCCCCTCCCCCAATCTCCCACCTTTGGTCGCCCGACACATCCATCCGAGTGTCTCCCCACCCCCTCACCCCCACCATTGGTCGCTCGACACGTCCATCTTAATGACGCCCCGCCCCCACACTCCCTCCTTTGGTCGCCTGATACGTCCATACATGGGAACCTCCCCCTGCACTCCCGCCATTGGTCACCCAACACGTCCATCCCACACCTCGCGGAAAGTGAACAGACTCTTTGTTACCCGAATGGATGATTCTTGACTCTCAGTCAAACAGCCAATCTCCGCCATCGACAATATTTTTACAATTAATAAATGAAAGTACTCAAAGAAAATGTAAACAACGTACCATTTTTTAATGCCCCCATGATGTTTCTCCCCCGGTTTGCTCGCAGCGGTGTCCTGGAGATTAATATTTTATTCCTGGAGACTCCAGGACAATCCTGGAGGGTTGGCAACCCGACCTGGGAATGTTGTAAACAGAAACAGGACCGATCCCTGAAGTGAAACAGACATCAAACCCCAGCCCTGGACTTTCATATCCCTTCCCCCATATTATTTAAACTGTGATTACTTCACATTTCTTGTAGTATGTTTATTCATATTTATCAGTAACAGTAGAACACACAAGCCCAAATCCGGGCTGAATATCGGATTCATTTTGATTCGGACAAATTTGAGTGTTAATGAAATCCGATAGTTTTAAACAGCGGGCTTTAGGACCGCGGGGAAGCCTCAGGTGGGACCATTGGTCAGAGTAACTCGGCGGGCTTTAGGACCGCGGGGAAGCCTCAGGTGGGACTATCGGGCAGAGTAACTCGGCGGGCTTTAGGACCGCGGGGAAGCCTCAGGTGGGTTGATGTTTCCAGTCTGTGTCTGCTCCTGGATTGAGATTTTATTTCTCTCTCTGTGAATCTCTCCGGGACCGGTCCGGTCTCTCTCCCCCCATCTATTCCCCCCTCTCTCCCCATCTATTCCCCCTCTCTCCCCATCTATTCCCCCCTCTCTCCATCTATTCCCCCTCTCTCCCCATCTATTCCCCCCTCTCTCCCCATCTATTCCCCCCTCTCTCCCCATCTATTCCCCCCTCTCTCCCCATCTATTCCCCCCTCTCCCCATCTATTCCCCCCTCTCTCCCCATCTATTCCCCCCTCTCCCCCCATCTATTCCCCCCTCTCTCCCCATCTATTCCCCCCTCTCTCCCCATCTATTCCCCCCTCTCCCCCCATCTATTCCCCCCTCTCTCCCCATCTATTCCCCCCTCTCTCCCCATCTATTCCCCTCTCTCTCCCCATCTATTCCCCCCTCTCTCCCCATCTATTCCCCCCTCTCTCCCCATCTATTCCCCCCCTCTCCCCATCTATTCCCCTCTCTCTCCCCATCTATTCCCCCTCTCCCCATCTATTCCCCCCTCTCCCCATCTATTCCCCTCTCTCCCCATCTATTCCCCCCTCTCTCCCCATCTATTCCTCCCTCCCTCTCTCCCTCCCTCTCCCCCTCTCCTTGTGATGGTCTAATTGCCGATCCCATCTCTCAGTCTCACAATCCGCCAACACCCAACACATGTCCCCATCACACCCATCAAACGGGACTCGGATTCTCCCCCTCCACCCGCTCTCTGCAGACGGGTCGATCCCAGGACCGAGTCGATCATTTTATTTCGGGATTTATTTCCTGTCAGCAAATCCCGCGGCCGCAAAATCAACTTTAATCCGGTTTCTCTGCTAAAGTCATCGGACCCGATTGAAGAGGCTCCGTCCTGAGGAATGTGGAGCTCGGTCCCTGATCGGAGGGCGCTGATCTCGGCCAGTGTAAGTGAGACTCTGGACATGTCCCCCCGGTAGGAGGGTCTGTGTACATTGTATAGGAGGGTCTGTGTACATTGTATAGGGGGGTCTGTGTACATTGTATAGGGGGGTCTGTGTACATTGTATAGGGGGGTCTGTGTACATTGTATAGGGGGGTCTGTGTACATTGTATAGGAGGGTCTGTGTACATTGTATAGGGGGGTCTGTGTACATTGTATAGGGGGTCTGTGTACATTGTATAGGGGGGTCTGTGTACATTGTATAGGGGGGGTCTGTGTACATTGTATAGGGGGGTCTGTGTACATTGTATAGGAGGGTCTGTGTACATTGTATAGGGGGGTCTGTGTACATTGTATAGGGGGGTCTGTGTACATTGTATAGGAGGGTCTGTGTACATTGTATAGGAGGGTCTGTGTACATTGTATAGGGGGTCTGTCTACATTGTATCGGGGGGTCTGTGTACATTGTATAGGAGGGTCTGTGTACATTGTATAGGGGGGTCTGTGTACATTGTATAGGGGGGTCTGTGTACATTGTATAGGGGGTCTGTGTACATTGTATAGGGGGGTCTGTGTACATTGTATAGGGGGGTCTGTGTACATTGTATAGGGGGGTCTGTGTACATTGTATAGGGGGGTCTGTGTACATTGTATAGGAGGGTCTGCGTACATTGTATAGGGGGGTCTGTGTACATTGTATAGGAGGGTCTGTGTACATTGTACAGGGGGGTCTGTGTACATTGTGTAGGAGGGTCTGTGTACATTGTATAGGAGGGTCTGTGTACATTGTATAGGAGGGTCTGTGTACATTGTATAGGTGGTCTGTGTACATTGTATAGGAGAGTCTGTGTGCATTGTATAGGAGGGTCTGTGTACATTGTATAGGAGGGTCTGTGTACATTGTATAGGGAGGTCTGTGTACATTGTATAGGGCTCTGTGTACAGTGTATAGGGCTCTGTGTACAGTGTATAGGGCTCTGTGTACAGTGTATAGGGCTCTGTACAGTGCATAGGGCTCTGTGTGCAGTGTACAGGCTCTGTGTGCAGTGTATAGGGCTCTGTGTACGGTGTACAGGCTCTGTGTGCAGTGTACAGGCTCTGTGTACAGTGTACAGGCTCTGTGTACAGTGTATAGGGCTCTGTGTACGGTGTACAGGCTCTGTGTACGGTGTACAGGCTCTGTGTACGGTGTCTTGGGCTCTGTGCGCGGTGTACGGGCTCTGTGCGCGGTGTACGGGCTCTGTGCGCGGTGTACGGGCTCTGTGCGCGGTGTGCGGGCTCTGTGCGCGGTGTACGGGCTCTGTGCACGGTGTACAGTGCTCTGTGCGCGGTGTGCGGGCTCTGTGCGCGGTGTGCGGGCTCTGTGCGCGGTGTGCGGGCTCTGTGCGCGGTGTACGGGCTCTGTGCGCGGTGTACGGGCTCTGTGCGCGGTGTACGGGCTCTGTGCACGGTCCAGGGTGGGATATGCTGCTTCCTGCAATCTGACAATCTCCAACACCCACAAACTCTGATTCCCATTTCCCCCGGGCTGGAACAGGGCCCCCTGCCGGTCTGGCCCAGTCTCACACCCTGGACCACCCCCAGTTTTGGGGACAATTTCCTTTCACTGAGCGTCTCCCCCAACTCACTCCTTCCCACATTGTCTGACTTTATAAACGATTCGAGATGCAGAAGGAGCTTTCTTTATTTAATGGTTAATAAAGAAATAATCCTGAACACACAAACAATGGGATTGGATGAGCCTTAAATCAGCGTTGATGAAATGAGTTTTTGATGAGCGGCCGGTGCTGAACTTGTCCTGTTTCCCCCCGCCGTGTGTTTAATGCTCCTGTCTGGGATCAGATTCACTTCTCACAACATTTCATTTCATTTCTAAATCACAGCAGAGTTTCCAGAGCGAGGGCATCAAACCAGCCCACATCCCCGAACCAGCCACTGGGCAAGATTCACACTCCCCTCAGCTCTGAGCTGCCAATAAATTCAACCCCAACTCGCCTGTTATCGAGGTGTAATTATTCCTATTGATCTGCAGCTTGTGAAGATAATGTGATCACTGAAACAAATCTCTCCTAAACTAGGCCCAATATATCAAAACCTCATCAAACTCTAGTGATGTCCGACTGTGAGACCCTCCAGCCCTCCCACCCTCCGAGATCTCCGCGTTCCTCCAACTCTGGCCTCTTGTCCATCCCCCACTCCCTTCACCCCTCCATTGGCGGCCGTGCCTTCAGCTGCCCAGACCCTAAGCTCTGGAATTCCCTCCCTAAACCTCTCTGCCTCTCCCCCTCTCTCTCCCCCTCTCTCTCCTCCTTAAAACCAACCTCTTTGACCAAGCTTTTGGTCACCTGTCCTAATATCTCCTTATGTGGCTCGGTGTCAAATTTTATTTGATAATCGCTCCTGTGAAGTTCCTTGGGATGTTTTACTACGTTAAAGGCGCTATATAAATGCAAGTTGTTGTTGGGGTGACATAAGAACATAACACAAGAAATAGGAGCAGGAAGAGGCCATTCGGCCCCTCGAGCCTGCTCCGCCATTCAGTCAGATCTTCGACCTCAACTCCACTTTCCCGCCCAATCCCCATATCCCTTGATTCCCTCAGTGTCCAAAAATCGATCGATCTCAGTCTTGAATATTCTCAACGACTGAGCATCCACAGCCCTCTGGGGTAGAGAATTCTAAAGATTCACAAACCCTACGAGCAGGTGATGTGACGTAGGAGCCAGAAGATGAGTGTGGATTGTGAGGATCGAGCTGAAGGGGAACAGCATTCCGGGGGAGGAAGGGTGACGCTCGGAGACTATTTCTGCTCACGGTGTAGCAGCTTATAAAAGGCCGTAGTATTTATTATAGAAAATGGGTTATAAATATCCCAGTTACAAGTCTGTATATCAGTCAGAGTCCAGAGTAACACATTGTGTCATAAAATGGTCCGCGGGAGGGACATCAAACCCAGAGTTTGTGAGTTTTTATAGGGGCCACTTTTAAAAAGAGAATGAGAATAATTTCACTTTTCCCGTGTGAGGAGCTGCTGAGATTGAGGTGAGATGATGGAGGGAGGAGAATATTTTTGCTTTTGCATCTCCTTCTCACCTCTCCTGAAGGTGCTGACTCAAGTCCCACTCCAGAGACTCGAGCACTTAATCCAGGCCGACACTCCCGGTGCAGTACTGAGGGAGTGCTGGACTGTCGGAGGGTCAGTCCTGAGGGAGTGGTGCATTGTCGGAGGGTCAGTACTGAGGGAGTGCTGCACTGTCGGAGGGTCAGCACTGAGGGAGTGCTGCACAGTTGGAGGGTCAGCACTGAGGGAGTGCTGCACAGTTGGAGGGTCAGTACTGAGGGAGTGCTGCACTGTTGGAGGTGCCGTTTTTCGGATGAGATGTTAAACCGAGACCCCGTCTGCCCTCTCAGGTTGATATCGATGATTCCATGGCACTATTTTTAAGAAGAGCATGGGAATTCTTCCCGGTGTCCTGGCCAATATTTATCCCTCAACCAACATTGTGAAAAAACAGATTATCTGGTCATTTATCTCATTACTGTTTGTGGGATCTTGCTCTGCGCAAATTGGCTGCCGCGTTTCCTACATTACAGCAGTGACTACACTTCAATAAAGTATTTCATTGGCTGTAAACAATTTGGGACGTCCTGAGGATGTGAAAGTCCCAAAGCTGCTCAAACAAAGTCCTCCACAGAGAGAGCCAATAGAAAGTGTTTGAGTGGGAACCTCGATTCCTTGTCATTGAATTGAAGGGCTGGAGACTCTCACATTTTAAAATTAAACAAAGCTGTTTCACTTTAATCCTCACTCCAGCCAATAGGTGACCCGGCTCCGTCACACTCACTGGTTCTCAGTGTCTGCAGTTATTGGTTTATATTAAAACTAATAAAAGGCGGTAACGATTGATTCTGGGCAGTGTGGTCCTGATGATCAGGGATCCAGAGTCTAGATCTGGTGTTGTCTGAAAGGATCTTTTGATTGTCTGTAATTTCTGAATGTTGCAGTAAATCAGTGCGTTTATAATCAGATAATGAATAATATCCTTAATCCCTCAAACTCCAGTGTGTTCTATTTAATCAGTGAGCTTTTCAATAGAGGCCGAGATTTAACGGGAAAATCCCATCACAAGATTTATTTTTATCTCGATCAGAATCCTGGGAGTTGAGTTGAAATCTTCATCTCATCGAAATCGAGATAAAGTCTCAAATCCAGGCACTCGGATTGGATTAGTCAGAGTGCGGGGATTGGCTGTTAATGGGCAGTGTGAGTCTGAGGATTGGGCTCGAAGGTCAGGAGCAGAACCTGGTCCAAAATCCATTGATTTTATTTCTCTCCCAACAGGGAGCTGATGTCAGAAGGAGGAGATGATCAATGGGAGAGAGAGTCTTGTCAGGACACAGTCATCTCATTGGGTCCCAGTACTGACTGATCAGTGAATAAGGACAACTGTCTGACACAGAGAACAGCTGGGGGGAAAACAGCTGGAATTCAAACACCTGGAACATCTGCAAACACAGCCGGGGAAAACAGCTGGAACCATAACACCTGCACATCTGCAAACACTGTTGTGGAAAAACAGCTGGAATCCTAACACCTGACACATTCGCAAACACAGCTGAGAAAAACAGCTGGAACCCCAACATCTGGAATATCTGCAAACACCGCTGGGGAAAAACATCTGGAATCAGTGTCCAGTCAAAGTCGGATCGTCACAGAACGTTCACACCAGACCTCAGAGTGGAGACCCCCCTGAATCACCCCCAGACGGACCGAGATCACCCCCTCTCTGAGCGAGGGTCCAGTTGGAGCGGAGACCCCCCTGAATCACCCCCAGACAGTCCGAGATCACCCCCTCTCTGAGCGAGGGTCCATTCGGAGCGGAGACCCCCCTGAATCACCCCCAGACAGACTGAGATCACCCCCTCTCTGAGCGAGGGTCCATTCGGAACGATGCGTCTGTCCGGTTTGTTGCCCCTTCAGGCCCTTTGGACAGCCCTGTCTGTCTCCACACAGCACTTCCCGTCCTGGGGTCACTACGACCTGTGTAAGACTCAGATTCACTGGGACCAGGGGAGGAGTTGGGATTACATGGCCTGCCAGCCCGAGGCGGAGCTGGTCAGCAGGTTCCTGAGGGTGAGGTTGGATCCCCCCAACAGTACGTGTGGAGAGACCCCGGAGATGTACTGCACGCTGGTGAGTAGAAGCCTTTCACACCCAGTCTCTGTTGTGTGTCACGCTGGGAATGGACGGTCACTGAATGGCCTTTATCAAAGTGAGTCATTACATAGAATTACAGAGAATGTACAGCACAGAAACAGGCCATTCGGCCCAACTGGTCTATACTGGTGTTTATGCTCCACACGAGCCTCCTCCCTCCCTCCTTCATCTCACCCTATCAGCATATCCTTCTATTCCTTTCTCCCTCCTGTGTTTATCCAGCTTCCCCTTAAATCCATCTGCACTATTCACCTCAACCTCTCCTTGTGGGAGTGAGTTCCACATTCTCACCACTCTCTGGGTGAAGAAGTTTCTCCTGAATTCCCTATTGGATTTATTAGTGACGATCTTATATTTATGGCCCTGAGCAGGTGAATATGTCCAATTGTGTCTCTGAACACTGTCCAATATCTCCAGTGGGGGAATATGTCCAATTATATTTCTGGACACCACTGATTTATTATAATGTTCTGTCTCTCTGGGGCTGCTGGGAGACTTGTCATTTTCTGAAGATCCAATTTAGCCCAAAAGGCAACAGACTCGATCCCGATTGGCTTTGCTGTAATCTCCCCGAGTCTGACAATCTGATCTGATTGGGTTTCCGTACGATGTAAACTGTCCTGTAATGAAGTCATTGAGATGTAAATTCAGGGCTGTTTCTAAATATTAATTATCCTCTCGTTGAGTTAATCATCTCCTCAGGACAACTGGTTCCTTCATCATTGTTAGAGGGAAAACTCCTGAATTAATAATCCGTCATATGTTTCACCAATAATTAAAACTGTGTAATTTATTGCAGAACATGTAGTTTATCAGAGGGAATTATTCTCCAGGTCAATTAGTAATCTGTTCCAACAATAATACGACTCTTTGAGGTAAATCTTACACCAGTCCCATATTCCACTGTAGGAGCTGTGTGTGAAACACTGTCCGGGCCCAGTGAGACCGGACCGGGTGTCACTGTGTGTGAAACACTGCCCGGACCCAGTGAGACCGGACCGGGTGTCACTGTGTGTGAAACACTGTCCGGGCCCAGTGAGACCGGACCGGGTGTCACTGTGTGTGAAACAGTGTCCGGACCCAGTGAGACCGGACCGGGTGTCACTGTGTGTGAAACACTGCCCGGGCCCAGTGAGACCGGACCGGGTGTCACTGTGTGTGAAACACTGCCCGGACCCAGTGAGACCGGACCGGGTGTCACTGTGTGTGAAACACTGCCCGGGCCCAGTGAGACCGGACCGGGTGTCACTGTGTGTGAAACACTGCCCGGACCCAGTGAGACCGGACCGGGTGTCACTGTGTGTGAAACACTGTCCGGACCCAGTGAGACCGGACCGGGTGTCACTGTGTGTGAAACACTGCCCGGGCCCAGTGAGACCGGACCGGGTGTCACTGTGTGTGAAACACTGCCCGGACCCAGTGAGACCGGACCGGGTGTCACTGTGTGTGAAACACTGTCCGGACCCAGTGAGACCGGACCGGGTGTCACTGTGTGTGAAACACTGCCCGGACCCAGTGAGACCGGACCGGGTGTCACTGTGTGTGAAACACTGCCCGGACCCAGTGAGACCGGGCCGGGTGTCACTGTGTGTGAAACACTGTCCGGGCCCAGTGAGACCGGACCGCGTGTCTCTGTGTGTGAAACACTGCCCGGACCCAGTGAGACCGGACTGGGTGTCACTGTGTGTGAAACACTGCCCGGACCCAGTGAGACCGGACCGGGTGTCACTGTGTGTGAAACACTGTCCGGGCCCAGTGAGACCGGACCGGGTGTCACTGTGTGTGAAACACTGCCCGGACCCAGTGAGACCGGACCGGGTGTCACTGTGTGTGAAACACTGCCCGGGCCCAGTGAGACCGGACCGGGTGTCACTGTGTGTGAAACACTGCCCGGGCCCAGTGAGACCGGACCGGGTGTCACTGTGTGTGAAACACTGCCCGGGCCCAGTGAGACCGGACCGGGTGTCACTGTGTGTGAAACACTGTCCGGGCCCAGTGAGACCGGACCGGGTGTCACTGTGTGTGAAACACTGTCCGGGCCCAGTGAGACCGGACCGGGTGTCACTGTGTGTGAAACACTGTCCGGGCCCAGTGAGACCGGACCGGGTGTCACTGTGTGTGAAACACTGTCCGGACCCAGTGAGACCGGACCGGGTGTCACTGTGTGTGAAACACTGCCCGGACCCAGTGAGACCGGACCGGGTGTCACTGTGTGTGAAACACTGCCCGGGCCCAGTGAGACCGGACCGGGTGTCACTGTGTGTGAAACACTGCCCGGACCCAGTGAGACCGGACCGGGTGTCACTGTGTGTGAAACACTGCCCGGACCCAGTGAGACCGGACCGGGTGTCACTGTGTGTGAAACACTGTCCGGACCCAGTGAGACCGGACCGGGTGTCACTGTGTGTGAAACACTGTCCGGACCCAGTGAGACCGGACCGGGTGTCACTGTGTGTGAAACACTGCCCGGACCCAGTGAGACCGGACCGGGTGTCACTGTGTGTGAAACACTGTCCGGACCCAGTGAGACCGGACCGGGTGTCACTGTGTGTGAAACACTGTCCGGACCCAGTGAGACCGGACCGGGTGTCACTGTGTGTGAAACACTGTCCGGGCCCAGTGAGACCGGACCGGGTGTCACTGTGTGTGAAACACTGTCCGGGCCCAGTGAGACCGGACCGGGTGTCACTGTGTGTGAAACACTGTCCGGGCCCAGTGAGACCGGACCGGGTGTCACTGTGTGTGAAACACTGTCCGGACCCAGTGAGACCGGACCGGGTGTCACTGTGTGTGAAACACTGCCCGGACCCAGTGAGACCGGACCGGGTGTCACTGTGTGTGAAACACTGCCCGGACCCAGTGAGACCGGACCGGGTGTCACTGTGTGTGAAACACTGCCCGGACCCAGTGAGACCGGACCGGGTGTCACTGTGTGTGAAACACTGCCCGGGCCCAGTGAGACCGGACCGGGTGTCACTGTGTGTGAAACACTGCCCGGACCCAGTGAGACCGGACCGGGTGTCACTGTGTGTGAAACACTGTCCGGACCCAGTGAGACCGGACCGGGTGTCACTGTGTGTGAAACACTGCCCGGACCCAGTGAGACCGGACCGGGTGTCACTGTGTGTGAAACACTGTCCGGGCCCAGTGAGACCGGATCGGGTGTCACTGTGTGTGAAACACTGCCCGGACCCAGTGAGACCGGACCGGGTGTCACTGTGTGTGAAACACTGCCCGGACTCAGTGAGACCGGACCGGGTGTCACTGTGTGTGAAACACTGTCCGGGCCCAGTGAGACCGGACCGGGTGTCACTGTGTGTGAAACACTGTCCGGACCCAGTGAGACCGGACCGGGTGTCACTGTGTGTGAAACACTGTCCGGACCCAGTGAGACCGGACCGGGTGTCACTGTGTGTGAAACACTGCCCGGACCCAGTGAGACCGGACCGGGTGTCACTGTGTGTGAAACACTGCCCGGGCCCAGTGAGACCGGACCGGGTGTCACTGTGTGTGAAACACTGCCCGGGCCCAGTGAGACCGGACCGGGTGTCACTGTGTGTGAAACACTGCCCGGGCCCAGTGAGACCGGACCGGGTGTCACTGTGTGTGAAACACTGTCCGGACCCAGTGAGACCGGACCGGGTGTCACTGTGTGTGAAACACTGCCCGGACCCAGTGAGACCGGACCGGGTGTCACTGTGTGTGAAACACTGTCCGGACCCAGTGAGACCGGACCGGGTGTCACTGTGTGTGAAACACTGCCTGGACCCAGTGAGACCGGACCGGGTGTCACAGTGTGTGAAACACTGTCCGGGCCCAGTGAGACCGGACCGGGTGTCACTGTGTGTGAAACACTGCCCGGACCCAGTGAGACCGGACTGGGTGTCACTGTGTGAGATTCACACACCTCGGGTTGTCCCTCAGTGTTTTAAAGGTGACTCAGTGGGGAGCACTCTTCCCTCTCAATCAAAAGGTCATGGGTTCAAGTCCCATTCCAAATACTCAAGCACATCATCGAGGCTGACACTCCCAGTACTGAGGGAGTGCTGCACTGTCGGAGGGTCAGTACCGAGGGAGTGTCGGAGGGTCGGTACTGAGGGAGCGCCGCACTGTTGGAGGGTCGGTACTGAGGGAGCGCCGCACTTTCGGAGGGTCGGTACTGAGGGAGCACCGCACTGTCGGAGGGTCAGTCCTGAGGGAGTACTGCACTGTCGGAGGGTCAGTACTGAGGGAGCGCCGCACTGTCAGAGGGTCAGTACTGAGGGAGCGCTGCACTGTCGAAGGGTCAGTACTGAGGGAGCGCTGCACTGTCGAAGGCTCAGTACTGAGGGAGCGCCGCACTGTCAGAGGGTCAGTACTGAGGGAGCGCTGCACTGTCGAAGGGTCAGTACTGAGGGAGCGCTGCACTGTCGAAGGGTCAGTACTGAGGGAGCGCTGCACTGTCAGAGGGTCAGTACTGAGGGAGTGCTGCACTGTCGAAGGGTCAGTACTGAGGGAGCGCCGCACTGTCAGAGGGTCAGTACTGAGGGAGTGCTGCACTGTCGAAGGGTCAGTACTGAGGGAGCGCCGCACTGTCAGAGGGTCAGTACTGAGGGAGTGCTGCACTGTCGAAGGGTCAGTACTGAGGGAGCGCCGCACTGTCAGAGTGTCAGTACTGAGGGAGTGCTGCACTGTCGAAGGGTCAGTACTGAGGGAGCGCCGCACTGTCAGAGGGTCAGTACTGAGGGAGTTCTGCACTGTCGGAGGGTCAGTACTGAGGGAGTGCTGCACTGTCACAGGTGCCGTCTTTTGGATGAGACGTTAAACCGAGGTCCCATCTGCCCTCTCGGGTGGACGTGAACGATCCCAGAGTTACTATTTCGAGGAGGAGTGGGGGAGTTCTCCCCCGTGTCCTGGCCAATATTTATCCCTCAACCAACATCAAAAACAGATGATCTGGTCATTTATCTCATTACAACAGTGACTACAATTCAAAAAGTACCTCATTGGCTGTAAAGCGATTTGGGACGTCCTGAGGATGTGAAAGGTGCTATAGAAATGCAAGTTCATTCTTTCTTTCTTCACAGCCAATGAAGGACTTTTTTTGAAGTGTAGTCACTGTTGTAATGTAGGAAACGCGGCAGCCAATTTGCGCACAGCAAGATCCCACAAACAGCAATGTGATAAATGACCCGATAATCTGTTTTAATGATTGGTTGAGGATAAATATTAACTTCCTGCCGCCATATTGGGACCTTAGTTGGCCGGTTTACGCCTGAGAAACGGAGCCTTGTTGTTCGGCCGGTATCTCGTAGTTTGTATATTTTTTATTCTGTAACTGTGTTTTTTACTCGTGTCCTCGCTCCTTCTCTCCCAATCTGTTCCCTCTCCTGAACTTCTGTTCTCTGATTCTGTTCTCTGATTCAGTATTCAATGTGAGTGGGTGAGTGAGACGGAAAGACTGCAGGGTGAGAATGGATTCAGACTCTGGCTGTAGTGTTGGTGCAAAGACAGCAATTCCTGCACAGATGCTGCAGATTTTAAAATTCTCATCCTCGTGTTCAAATCCCTCCATGGCCTCTCCCCTCCCTATCTCTGTAACCTCGTCAACCCTACAACCCTCCGAGATCTCTGTAACCTCGTCAACCCTACAACCCTCCGAGATCTCTGTAACCTCCCCCAACCCGACAACACCCCGAGATCTCTGTAACCTCGTCAACCCTACAACCCTCCGAGATCTCTGTAACCTCGTCAACCCTACAACCCTCCGAGATCTCTGTAACCTCCCCCAAACCTACAACCCTCCGAGATCTCTGTAACCTCCCCCCAACCCTACAACCCTCCGAGATCTCTGTAACCTCCCCCAACCCTACAACCCTCCGAGATCTCTGTAACCTCCCCCAACCCTACAACCCTCCGAGATCTCTGTAACCTCCCCCAACCCTACAACCCTCCGAGATCTCTGTAACCTCCCCCAACCCTACAACCCTCCGAGATCTCTGTCACCTCCCCCAACCCTACAACCCTCCGAGATCTCTGTAACCTCCCCCAATCCTACAACCCTCCAAGATCTCTGTAACCTCCCCCAACCCTACAACTCTCCGAGATCTCTGCGCTCCTCCAATTCTGGCCTTTTGCCCATCCCCAATTTTCTTCACTCCCCCATTGGCGGCCGTGCCTTCAGCTGCCTGGGCCCTGAGCTCTGGAATTCCCTCCCTCGACCTCTCTGTCTCTCCACCTCTCTCTCCTCCTTTAAGACGCTCCTTAAAACTTACCTCTTTGACCAAGCTTTTGGTCGCCTGTCCTAATATCTCTTTCTGTGACTCGGTGTCAATTTTTGTTTGATAATCGCTCCTGTGAAGGGCTTTGGGAAGTTTTACTCCATTAAAGGCGCTATATAAATGCAGGTTGTTGTTGTGGTGATGTAATGTTTGGATCCAGTGGTGTCGAGGTTCTGTTACAGGACGAGGAATCAGAGAATGTAACTTCAAATCCCACCCGGACAGTTTGAGAATTTGAGTTCAGTTTTAAAAATCTGGAAATAAAAATCTGGTCTCAGTAAAAGTGACCATGAAACTGTCGGATTGTCGTGAAAACCCAACTGGTTCATTAATGTCCTTGAGGGAAGGAAACCTGCCGTCCTTACCCGGTCTGGGCCCATATGTGACTCCAGTCTGGGGGCCGAGAGGCCCTTTAATATCGGGGCCCAGGTTTTTAAATCTCTACATTTTTTTGATCTTTTCCTGTGAGCTGTAAAATCAGACTGAACAAAGAGCCAATGATGGACGTGTTTCTCTAAAGTGTGGGAGCTCAGGTTCGAGTTCAGATAATGGGCTATATTTATATAAAAGGCCGCGGTTTCACCCAGTCTGACTCACATTCTGGGCTCCACTTCCTGCAATGTCACTAATTTTACCAAAGTCTCTCGACAGCAGAATGAAGGGGTTACGATCAATATTTCAGCATCTCCAGGACATGATGTTCAATGTCAGCTGACCAACTGAATCCATGGCCTTGTTACTGATTATATCGCTCACCTTCTCTCCCCGGAAAGTCTGTTAATAATTGATGTAAAGTTGCTTCTCCAGAGAACAAAACATGGTTGAGGTTTGATTGAAATACTGAGGGGACAGTGTGAGGAGAGGGGAGGGGAGTATTGGTGAGTGAAGCAAACACTGTCGGGAACATCGGAACAGCAGGAGGCCATTCAGCCCCTCGAGCCTGTTCCGCCATTCAGTTGGATCATGGCTGATCTGTATCTTAACCCCATTCACCCTCCTTTGCTCCGTATCCCTCGATACCCAACAAAAATCTATCGATCTCAGTCTTGAAAGCTCCAGTTGACCCCCAGCATCGACAGCCTTTTGGGGGAGAGAGTTCCAGATTTCCACTCCCCTTTGTGTGAAGAAATGCTTCCTGACATCACCCCTGAACGGCCGAGCTCTAATTTTAAGATTATTCCCCCTTGTTCTGGACTCTCCCACCAGAGGAAATAGTTTCTCTCTATCTACCCTATCGATTCCCTTTATCATTTTAAACACCTCGATCAGATCTCCCTCAATCTTCTAAACTCGAGGGAATACAAGCCTGGTTTATGCAACCTGTCCTCATAATTTGACCCATTAAACCCCGAGTGTGCACTGTCCAGTGTGCCCGTGTTTCAGTCCGAGCAGTCCGTGCCCGCATGCAGCAAGACCTGGACAACATACAGGCTTGGGCTGATAAGTGGCAAGTAACATTCGTGCCAGACAAGTGCCAGGCAATGACCATCTCCAACAAGAGAGAGACTAACCACCTCCCCTTGACATTCAACGGCATTACCATCACCGAATCCCCCACCATCAACATCCTGGGGGTCACCATTGACAACAGATAATCTTTCCAACTGCCAGGCGGCCTTCGAGACACACGACAACGCAAAATCGTCGAGCAGAAATTGATAGCCAAGTTCCGCACCCATGAGGACGGCCTCAACCGGGATCTTGGGTTCATGTCACGCTACACGTAACCCCACCAGCAGGAAAAAAAGTTATCTGTTTTTCTTACAACGGGTTATTCTCTGTCTTTCTCTTCCTTTTGGATGTTTCTCTCTCTCTGTCTGTCTTTTGTTCTGGCCGTTTGTATATTTGGTGGTCCTGTAGGTAACATCTCTCTGTCTGAACGCTTTGATTGCCTTGACAACGGGCAGTTGGAAAGATTATCTGTAATCACCAGGTATTGTTCTCTGACTATAAATGCGGTAACCTTCCATGGAATCCCACACTCACCTGACGAAGGAGAAAGCCTCCAAAAGCTTGTGATTTTCAAATAAAACAGTTGGACTATAACCTGGTGTTGTAAGATTCCTTTCATCTTTAAACCGGGCCAGGTTTCCACTTTAAAGGAGTGATGATCCTTTGTTGCTGGGTTTATTACCCTGTGGGTCAGCATTGAGGAGTGGGGCTGTGGACAGAAGCAGGACTGACTGTCGTTTGCTTGTTAATACACGGCCCGTTCTCTGCCCGTTCACCCTTCGACCTCCCGCTGACCTCGTGCCCAGAGTCCACCTTCAGTTCGATTTGGTTCGCGGGTCGATAAACGTGTGTGAAAAGGAGACGGGATAATGTCTGGGCTCAGCCTTTCCCTCCTGCATTTTCAGGGTTTCTTTCCACTCACAACAACAACTACCTGCATTTATATAGCGCCTTTAACGTAGTAAAACGTCCCAAGGTGCTTCACAGGAGCATAAATCAGACAAAAATTGACACCGAGCCAAAGAAGGAGATATTAGGAGAGGAGACCAAAATCTTGGTCAAAGAGGTAGGTTTTAAGGAGGGTCTTAAAGGAGGAGAGAGAGGGGGAGAGACGGAGAGGTTTCAGGAGGGAATTCCAGAGCTCAGGGTCTAGACAGCTGAAGGCACGGCCGCCAATGGTGGGGTGAAGGAATTGGGAGATGGACAAGAGGCCAGAATTGGAGGAGTGCAGAGATCTCGGAGGGTTGTTGGGCTGGAGGAGGTTACAGAGATAGGGAGGGGTGTGGGGCTGGAGGAGGTTACAGAGATAGGGAGGGGTGTAGGGCTGGAGGGGGTTACAGAGATAGGGAGGGGTGTAGGGCTGGAGGAGGTTACAGAGATAGGGAGGGGTGTAGGGCTGGAGAGGGTTACAGAGATAGGGAGGGGTGTAGGGCTGGAGAGGGTTACAGAGATAGGGAGGGGTATCGGGCTGGAGGGGGTTACAGAGATAGGGAGGGGTGTAGGGCTGGAGGGGGTTACAGAGATAGGGAGGGGTGTAGGGCTGGAGGGGGTTACAGAGATGGGGAGGGGTGTAGGGCTGGAGGAGGTTACAGAGATAGGGAGGGGTGTAGGGCTGGAGGGGGTTACAGAGATAGGGAGGGGCGAGGCCATTGGTGGGATTTGAAGAAGAAGAAGAGAATTTTAAAATCAGAATTAAAATCACTGATGATTGAAATCCGAATGATTGAAGCTTTGCCACAAGTGCTGATCGATACTGAATCATTTATAGTATTGAAAAGGTCACTGGGTAAATACTGAGAGAGGAATTAAAAAGTGTCCGAGAGCAGGAAAACAGGACCATCGAAAACCAGCCCCAATTGGGGCCGAAATTCAGCCCCGGCAAAACGGGCCAAACACTCGCCTCCTGAGTGAAAATCCCCGTCTCCAATAGAATGGGACCGGGGATGAGGGACTTCAGGTGTGGAGAGACTGGAGAAGCTGGGATTGTTCTCCTCAGAGCAGAGAAGGTTAAGGGGAGATTTAACAGAGGTGTTCAATATAATGAGGGATTTTCACAGAGTAGAGAGGGAGAAACTCTTTCCAGTGGTGGGAGGGTCGGTCACCAGAGGACACAGATTTAAGGGAATTGGCAAAAAAGCCAGGAGGGAGATGAGAATTTTTTTAAGCAGCGAGTTGTTCTGATCTGGAATGCGCTGCCTGAAAGGGCGGTGGAAGCAGATTCAATAATAACTTTCAAAAGGGAATTGGATAAATACTTGAAAAGGAAACAATTGCAGGGCTGTGAAAGAAAGGAAGACAGAGAGACTTGTGTTTCTATAGCACCTTTCAGGACCTCAGGATGTCCCAAAGCTTCACAGCAAATTCAGTAACTTTTGAAGTGTAGTCACTGTTGTAATGTAGGAAAAGCGGCAGCCAATTTGCGCACAGCAAGATCCCACAAACAGCAATGAGATAAATGACCCGATAATCTGTTTTAGGTGTTGGTTGAAGGATAAATATTGACCGGAGAGAATGGGATCTTTTACGTCCACCTGAGAGGGCAGACAGGACCTCAGTTTAATGTCTCATCCAAAAGACGGCACCTCCGACAGTGCAGCATTCCCTCAGTACTGCCCTGGGGATGTCGGCCTAGATTATGGAGCTCAAGTCTCTGGAGTAGGTCTTGAACCCACGACCTTCTGACTCAGAGGTGAGAGTGCTGCCCACTGCGCCAGTATAACCCCGTGCTGTGACCCCCAATATTCTGATTGTTTGTTTAACAGCCTGGGAACATTGTGCTGATGGTTTCAGTGACCTGTCCACTCAGACCCCGAGATCTCTCTCCTGCTCCAACACCTCAAGTACATTCCCATTTAGCACATAATCCACATCAACCTTCCCTCTGCCCAATCTCATGACCTTACATTTCTCTGTATTAAACTGGATTTGCCATTTCTCTGCCCATTGATCGAACTTGTCAAGATCCTTTTGAATTTGTTCCCATTGATATTCATCATTTTCCACTGCTCCCAAGTTGGTATCGTCTGAAAATTTGGACACAATTCCTTCCTCTAAATCATTTATAAAAATTATAAACAGCGGCCCGACACTGAACCTTGTGACACTCCCCTGGTAACTGTCGGCCAATCAGAGACCTGCCCATCCCCCACGACTCATTATCTTCCAATCATATCCCAATCCAGTTTAATCCATTCCCATCTGTCCCGTGGGCTTGGACCTTATGTTGTCGCCTATTATTTGGGACGTTGTTAAATGTCTTCCTGAATCCTGGGGAGACAACATCCACCGTCTCCCCCGATCTACTCGGTCCGTCATCTCCTCAAAGAAATCCAATCAATAAGCCAAGCACCACCTCCCATTGTCTCGAATTAGCTCATGTCTCACAAGATGACCCTTATATTATCCCTCCCAATCCTTTCAAACACTTTCCCAACACTGGAAGTAAAGCTTGTGGGTCTGTGATTCGATGGTTCATCCCTCGTCCCTTTCTGGGACTCACATTTGGGATTTTCTTTTTTTTAATTTATTCGTTCATGGGATGTGGGCATCGCTGGCGAGGCCGGCATTTATTGCCCATCCCGAATTGCCCTTGAGAAGGGGGTGGTGAGCCGCCTTCTTGAACCGCTGCAGTCCGTGTGGTGAAGGTTCTCCCAAAGTGCTGTTAAGAAGGGAGTTCCAGGATTTTGACCAGCAACGATGAAGGAACGGCGATATATTTCCAAGTCGGGATGGTATGTGACTTGGAGGGGAACATGCAGGTGGTGTTGTTCCCATGTGCCTGCTGTTCTTGTCCTTCTAGGTGGTAGAGGTCGCGGATTTGGGAGGTGCTGTCGAAGAAGCCTTGGCGAGTTGCTGCAGTGCATCCTGTGGATGGTACACACTGCAGCCACAGTGCACCGGTGGTGAAGGGAGTGAATGTTTAGGGTGGTGGATGGGGTGCCAATCAAGCGGGCTGCTTTGTCCTGGATGGTGTCGATCTTCTTGAGTGTTGTTGGAGCTGCACTCATTCAGGCAAGTGGAGAGTATTCCATCACACTCCTGACTTGTGCTTTGTAGATGGTGGAAAGGCTTTGGGGAGGTCAGGAGGTGAGTCACTCGCCGCAGAATACCCAGCCTCTGACCTGCTCTTGTAGCCACAGTATTTATATGGCTGGTCCAGATAAGTTTCTAGTCAATGGTGACCCCCAGGATGTTGATGGTGGGGGATACTGCGATTGTAATGCCGTTGAATGTCAAGTGGAGGGTGGTTAGACTCTCTCTTGTTGGAGATGGTCATTGCCTGGCACTTGTCAGGCGCGAATGTTACTTGCCACTTATCAGCCCAAGCCTGGATGTTGTCCAGGTCTTGCTGCGTGCAGGCTCGGACTGCTTCATTATTTGAGGGGTTGCGAATGGAACTGAACACTGTGCAATCAACAGCGAACATGCCCATTTCTGACCTTATGATGGAGGGAAGGTCATTGATGAAGCAGCTGAAGATGGTTGGGCCTAGGACACTGCCCTGAGGAACTCCTGCAGCAATACCCTGGGGCTGAGAAGATTGGCCTCCAACAACCACTTCCATCTTCTTTTGTGCTACGTATGACTCCAGCCACTGGAGAGTTTTCCCCCTGATTCCCATTGACTTCAATTTTACTCGGGCTCCTTGGTGCCACACTCGGTCAAATGCTGCCTTGATGTCAAGGGCCGTCACTCTCATCTCACCTCTGGAATTCAGCTCTTTTGTCCATATCTGATCCTCTGGGATTTGGTCCGAGTCTCGTCAACTCTGAAAAATATCCACAAGACTCTCAATCGTTTGTGTTGATTCCTTCAGACCCCTGGGATGAAACGTATCAGATCCAGGAGCCTCATCTCCCTTGAGCTTCAACAACCTCCCCAACATGTCCTCTCCACATTTCCCCATCCACATTCACCTTTAAACTGGACCCCAATTCTGACCTTTCTCCCCCCATTTCTTTTGTAAACATTGTTAAAAAACGAACGGTTCGAAGCTTCAGCAATTTCTCTATTTCCGGACGTGACCTCCCCATCGTCACAGTTTGTGACTGTGTGTAAATTTCAGGCTCCCGGTCAATGACTGACTTTATTGTGATTGGATTGTTTTGTGTCTGTAACCGTGCGGAGTCTGCTGTGTGACGGAGTCACGCCAGATGGGAGAAGAATGTGGTATTTCTGTTTGTCTGGGATTGGTTTGATGGCCGTCCATAGGAATTACTGGAGGGGAAAAGACCGAGGTCGATCTCGTTCACCTTCTACCATCCTGGTAATCACATGATCCAATGGTAATGGAGTTATTGACCAATCACAGCAATCAATCTCCATCAATGAGTCTCCAACAGACCCAGACATGAGGTGAGGAAAACCCCCAGTGGGGGAGAGCTTTGGGAACCATAGGTCCAAAGTCCCCTGTTCCTCCCGAGCCTGTTACACTCAGCACACGTCATGTCTCAAATTACTCAGATACTGGATCACAAAATATTATTTCTGAATGAAATCGATGTAATTTGTATTTGAGTGAATCAATACTAACTGTTCCCACCGTCTCCCTGGGGAACCTGTTCCATAGATTGACCACTCGCTCACTGAAATATTGTTCCCACAGATAAGTTTTGAATTGACCCCCTTCGAGCGCAGGCCGTGTCCTCGGGTTCTACTGTTCTGCACAAGCTGAAACAGCTGGTCATGGTCGACATTATCCAGTCCCTTTGGAATCCTAAACACAGCAATCAGATCACCTCTCAACCTTCTCTTTCCCAGTGAGAATATTCCCAATTGACATAATCGCTCCTCATAATCCAATCCCTCCATCCCCTCAATCATTCTGGATCCTTTCAATAGCTGCAATATCCTTTTTGTACTGTGGTGACCAGAACTGCCACGGTGTTCTAACATCTGTACACAGTGTTCTAGCATCTGTACACGGTGTTCTAACATCTGTACATGGTTATTCGAAGATCTGTACACGGTATTCTGTGAACTGTACACTGTATTCTATGAACTGTACACTTTATTCTACGTGCGGTCGCACCAATGATTTATAAAGTGATGGGATTATCTCACTATTTTGCTCCCTTTAAATTCACTCACTGTCCATGAGTTTGAAGGAGGATGTGGTTAACCAGGAATCCTTGTCTCAGCGAATTCTCTACCTGTGTTGTGAGGTTTGCTCGAACTGTCGACTTAAAGGGAGGAACATCACTACTTCTGGAGAAACACAGTCTGTGTGACTCACTCGGCTAAAAGTCTGACAGCCAATTATTTCTAAATCCGAGCACCAATTATGAAAATCCCAGCGAGTCTCGACAGCTGGAGAATGTTAACGGGAAGTGTCGGCTTCTCTTCTTTGAGCCGAGTCAAGTGATTCGGTTCCGTGTTCTCCAGAAATTTCTCCCAGAAAAGGGGTCCGGTGATGTGGTGATTTTGTTACAAACATGGAAATGACGGGCAGGAAAGGACCAGCTGGTCCATCAAGCCTGTTATTGGCCGAATAATCCAGAGATCGTGAGTTCAAATCCCACCATGGGCAGTTTGAGAATTTCAATTCATAGAATCGTAGAATCTTACAGCACAGAAGGAGGCCATTCGGCCCATCGTGCCTGTGCCGGCTCTTTGAAAGAGCTATCCAATTAGTCCCACTCCCCTGCTCTTTCCCCATAGTCCTGTAAATTTTTCCTCTCAAGTATTAATCCAATTCCCTTTTGAAAGTTATTATTGAATCTGCTTCCACCGCCCTTTCAGGCAGCACATTCCAGATCAGAACAACTCACTGCATAAAAAAATGTCTCCTCATCTCCCCTCTGGTTCTTCTGCCAATTACCTTAAATCTGTGTCCTCTGGTCACCGACCCTCCTGCCACTGGAAACAGTTTCTCCTTATTTACTCGATCAAAACCCTTCATGATTTTGAACACCTCTATTAAATCTGCCCTTAACCTTCTCTGCTCTGAGGAGAACAACCCCAGCTTCTCCAGTCTCTCCACATAACTGAAGTCCCTCATCCCTGGTCCCATTCTAGTAAATCTCCTCTGCACCCTCTCCAAGGCCTTGACATCCTTCCTAAAGTGCGGTGCCCAGAATTGGACACAATTCTCCAGCTGAGGCCTGACCAGTGATTGATAGAAGTTTACCATAACTTCCTTGTTTTTGTCCTCACTGCCTCTGTTTATAAAGCCCAGAATCCCGTATATTTTTATTCAGTTTAAATAAATCTGGAAATAAAAATCTGGTCTCAGTAAAAGTGACCATGAAACTGTCAGATTGTCGTAAAAACCCAACCGGTTCACTAATGTCCTTTAGGGAAGGAAACCTGCCGTCCTTACCCGGTCTGGGCCGATATGTGACTCCAGTCCCACACCAACGTGGTTGACCCTTAACCTCCCTCTGAAGTGGCCGAGCAAGACACTCAGTTTGTATCAAACCCGCTCCCAGCGGTTCAAGAAGAAGGCCCAGCACCACCTTCTCAGGGCGACTAGGGATGGGCAATAAATGCCGGCCTTGCCAGCGACGCCCACATCCCCAGAATGAATTTAATAAACGAACGATGTTTTAAGTCCACATCTTCCCAGGGAGCTCGATGGGATTCTAAGCGTCGAAATTTAATTACAGAGAATCTGAGCCGGTGGAAATGAATGTTTGTTCAAGTTAATAAAACCCAGAACTCTGCACCTGGTGTTTGTGTTTGAACATTTCAGTAATGAGCCGAGCACAGGGAGGGTTCAAGAGAACGGAAACCTGACTGGAGAAAGAATGAGAATCTCCAGCAAATATTAAACAAGCAGGAGGCCATTCAGCCCCTCAAATTACATAGGAACAGGACCAGGCCATTCAGCCCCTCGAGCTTGTTACATAGGAACAGGAGGAGGCCATTCAGCCCCTTGAGCCTGTTCCGCCATTCAATTAGATCACGTCTGATCTATATCCAATCCCATTTACCCTCCTTTGCTCCGTGTCCCTCGATACCCTCACCCAACAAAAATCTATCGATCTCAGTCTTGAAAGCTCCAATTGACCCCCAGCATCCACAGCCTTTTGGGGGAGAGAGTTCCAGATTTCCACTCCCCTTTGTGTGAAGAAATGTTTCCTGACATCACCCCTGAACGGCCGAGCTCTAATTTTAAGATTATTCCCCCTTGTTCTGGACTCTCCCACCAGAGGAATTAGTTTCTCTCTATCGACCCTATCAAACCCTTTTTTATCATTTTAATCACCTCGATTAGATCATCCCTCAACCTTCCAAACTCGAGGGAAACAAAACAAGTTTTGCAACCTGTCCTCATAATTTAACCCTTTTAGCCCCGGTATCATTAACAGCAATGTGATAATGAGCAGATAATCTGTTTCAGTGATGTTGGTTGAGGGATTAATATTGACCTCGACACCGGGGTGAACTCCCCATCTCTACTTCGAATAGTGGCCGTGGGATCTTTTACACCCAATTGAGAGGGCAGACGGGGCCTCGGTTTAATGTCTCATCTGAAGGACGGCACCTCCGACAGTGCAGCACTCCCTCAGTACTGACCCTCCGACAGTGCAGCACTCCCTCAGTACTGACCCTCCGACAGTGCAGCACTCCCTCAGTACTGACCCTCCAACAGTGCAGCACTCCCTCAGTACAGACCCTCCTCCGACAGTGCAGCACTCCCTCAGTACTGACCCTCCGACAGTGCAGCACTCCCTCAGTACTGACCCTCCGACAGTGCAGCACTCCCTCAGTACTGACCCTCCGACAGTGCAGCACTCCCTCAGTACTGACCCTCCGACAGTGCAGCACTCCCTCAGTACAGACCCTCCTCCGACAGTGCAGCACTCCCTCAGTACTGACCCTCCTCCGACAGTGCAGCACTCCCTCAGTACTGACCCTCCAACAGTGCAGCACTCCCTCAGTACTGACCCTCCGACAGTGCAGCACTCCCTCAGTACTGACCCTCCGACAGTGCAGCATTCCCTCAGTACTGACCATGCGACAGTGCAGCACTCCCTCAGTACTGACCCTCCGACAGTGCAGCACTCCCTCAGTACTGACCCTCCGACAGTGCAGCACTCCCTCAGTACTGACCCTCCGACAGTGCAGCACTCCCTCAGTACTGACCCTCCGACAGTGCAGCACTCCCTCAGTACTGACGTTCCGACAGTGCAGCACTCCCTCAGGACTGACCCTCCGACAGTGCTGCACTCCCTCAGTACTGCACTGTGAGTGTCGGCCTGGATTATGTACTCGAGTCTCTGGAGTGGGCCTTGTACCCATGACCTTGCCTGTCTGTCTCTATCTGTGTTTATAATTAAATATGAACGTGGGCAATACAGAGAACGGGAAACAGAGAATAACAGGAGACGGCCCCGAGACTCCTCATCATTCAAACTGGTCGATAGAAAAATCCATCCCCTGATGACAGGGTCACAAGGTCAGTCAGTCATTACCTCAACATCTGGAAACAGCCTCTTAAAACACCGTCCGGTTAGAATCAGGTCTGTGTGCAGCTGCTGACGGACTCACTCCATAAATATCTTGTAATGTTTTCATGTACACAGAGTGTTTTTATAATTCATTCTGGGGATGTGGGTGTCACTGACAAGGCTGGCATTTATTGCCCATCCCGAGTTGCCCCTTGAGAAGGTGGTAATGGGCCTTCTTCTTGAACCGCTGCAGTCCGTGTGGTGAAGGTTCTCCCACAGTGCTGTTCGGTCGGGAGTTCCAGGATTTGGACCCAGTGACGATGAAGGAACGGCCGATATATGTCCAAGTCGGGATGGTGTGTGACTCGGAGGGGAACTTGGAGGTGACGGTGTTCCCATGCACCTGCTGCCCTTGTCCTTCCAGGTGGTGGAGGTGGTGGGTTTGGGAGGTGCTGTCGAAGAAGCCTTGGCGAGTTTACTGTAGTGCATCCTGTGGATGGTACACACTGCAGACATGGTGCGCCAGTGGGGGAGGGAGTGGGTGTTTCAGGTGGGGGAGGGAGTGGGTGTTTAAGGTGGGGGAGGGAGCGGGTGTTTAAGGTGGGGGAGGGAGTGGGTGTTTAAGGTGGGGGAGGGAGTGGGAGTTTAAGGTGGGGAGGGAGCGGGTGTTTAAGGTGGGGGAGGGAGTGGGTGTTTAAGGTGGGGGAGGGAGCGGGTGTTTAAGGCGGGGAGGGAGCGGGTGTTTAAGGTGGGGGAGGGAGCGGGTGTTTAAGGTGGGGAGGGAGTGGGTGTTTAAGGTGGGGGAGGGAGTGGGTGTTTAAGGCGGGGAGGGAGTGGGTGTTTAAGGTGGGGGAGGGAGTGGGTGTTTATGGTGGGGGAGGGAGCGGGTGTTTAAGGTGGGGAGGGAGTGGGTGTTTAAGGTGGGGGAGGGAGCGGGTGTTTAAGGTGGGGAGGGAGTGGGTGTTTAAGGTGGGGGAGGGAGTGGGTGTTTATGGTGGGGGAGGGAGTGGGTGTTTATGGTGGGGGAGGGAGTGGGTGTTTAAGGTGGGGGAGGGAGTGGGTGTTTAAGGTGGGGGAGGGAGTGTGTGTTTCAGGTGGGGGAGGGAGCGGGTGTTTAAGGTGGGGGAGGGAGTGGGTGTTTCAGGTGGGGGTGGGAGTGGGTGTTTATGGTGGGGGAGGGAGTGGGTGTTTATGGTGGGGGAGGGAGTGGGTGTTTAAGGTGGGGGAGGGAGTGGGTGTTTAAGGTGGGGGAGGGAGTGGGTGTTTAAGGTGGGGGAGGGAGTGGGTGTTTAAGGTGGGGGAGGGAGTGGGTGTTTAAGGTGGGGGAGGGAGTGGGTGTTTAAGGTGGGGGAGGGAGTGGGTGTTTAAGGTGGGGGAGGGAGTGGGTGTTTAAGGTGGGGGAGGGAGCGGGTGTTTAAGGCGGGGGAGGGAGTGGGTGTTTAAGGTGGGGGAGAGGCTGCCGATCGAACGGACTGCTTTATCCTGAATGGTGTTCAGGTTCTTGATTGTTGCAGCTTCACATCCACTTCCTGTCGTGTACAGATGCATCGAGCCACATAAGGAGATATTAGGACAGGTGAAGAGGTGGGTTTTATGGAGCATCTTAAAGGAGGAGAGAGAGACGGAGAAGGTTTAGGGAGGGAATTCCAGAGATTAGGGCCGAGGCATCTGAAGGCACAGCCGCCAATGGTGGAGCGATTAAAATCGGGGATGAATAAGAGGCCAGAATTGGAGGAATGTGGTGGACCAGTGATCCCGAGGCCTGGAGCGGTGATCCCGAGGCCTGGACCGGTGATCCCGAGGCCTGGACCGGTGATCCCGAGGCCTGGACCGGTGATCCCGAGGCCTGGACCGGTGATCCCGAGGCCTGGACCGGTGATCCCGAGGCCTGGACCGGTGATCCCGAGGCCTGGACCGGTGATCCCGAGGGTCACTGGAGGACGGGAGAGAGAGAGGGTACCCATTGGAGGAGGGGAGAGAGAGGGAGGGTACCCATTGGAGGACGGGAGAGAGAGGGAGGGTACCCATTGGAGGAGGGGAGAGAGGGAGGGTACCCATTGGAGGAGGGGAGAGAGGGAGGGTACCCATTGGAGGAGGGGAGAGAGAGGGAGGGTACCCATTGGAGGAGGGGAGAGAGAGGGAGGGTACCCATTGGAGGAGGGGAGAGAGAGAGGGTACCCATTGGAGGAGGGGAGAGAGAGGGAGGGTACCCATTGGAGGAGGGGAGAGAGGGAGGGTACCCATTGGAGGAGGGGAGAGAGGGAGGGTACCCATTGGAGGAGGGGAGAGAGAGGGAGGGTACCCATTGGAGGAGGGGGAGAGAGGGAGGGTACCCATTGGAGGAGGGGAGAGAGGGAGGGTACCCATTGGAGGAGGGGAGAGAGAGGGAGGGTACCTATTGAGGGGGAGAGAGAGAGAGGGTACCCATTGGAGGAGGGGAGAGAGGGAGGGTACCCATTGAGGGGAGGGGACAGAGAGTATTCCTGATATTGGGATCTGAAGGAACGATTAATCGCTGATAGTTTGACAGAAGCATGAGATTGAGATCAGGCAAAGAAGATAAAAAAAACCCTCTAAATGATCCTTTTATTCACTTCCTGAACTGTATTTATCAGAAACAATCGATCCCCTAAAATAGTCAAATTTATGAAAAAGTGAGACATCCCCATAATTAATAGCAGGATTTCCATTTGCTGTTGGGGGTTTTGTAAATGAGTCGGTGTAAAAGTCTCCAGGTTTGGAGTCTGATTTATTGTCTCTTTAACCCTCAGACAGTATAAAAGGATGGGGGTGAATTTCTGACCCGTTTTATCCTCTCGCTGCCTCTGTCCTGTCGAGATTACTGGAGAATATTTCAGCTCCTCTCTGGGACACTAAACGCTGCTCATTTTATTCTCTGTCCAATCATTAACCTCCAAACTGAGCAACTCTGCTCTAAAATTAACTGTAACAAAGGAGCTGATTACTTGGCGATGGGGAGTGACCGCAATCTGCGGGATTGTACTTTATGGAGCCACTAACTCCTGTACTTAATAATACCCTAATTAACATAATTAACCAGGGGACTGAACCGTGCAGATAGCGAGAGGTTTAGTTAGTGAGAATGACAGGCTGTTACTCACACAACACATTGTAAATCCAAGATAGAAACACTTAAAGCCCTGAAATAAATGTCAAGTGGTGAGTGGATTTGGAGAAGTAACAATGATTCATAAGATGCTCCGTTTACACTCCAGTGTGGCAGGAACAGTTCCTGTAATATAGAAGAACATAAGAACATAAGAAATTGGAGCAGGAGTAGGCCAATCGGCCCCTCGAGCCTGCTCCGCCATTCAATAAGATCATGGCTGATCTGATCCCAACCACAAATCTAAAGAACACAAGAAGTCGGAGCAGGACCCGGCCACATTGCCCCTGGGCCCTCTCCGCCACCCACAGGGCATTGACCGATCCGAACTCAGCTTCATGTCCAATTTCCTGCCCGCTCCCCATAACCCCTAATTCCCTTTACTTCTAGGAAACTGTCTATTTCTGTTTTAAATTTATCTAATGATGTAGCTTCCACAGCTTCCTGGGGCAGCAAATTCCACAGACCTACCACCCTCTGAGTGAAGAAGTTTCTCCTCATCTCAGTTTTGAAAGAGCAGCCCCTTATTCTAAGATTATGCCCCCTAGTTCTAGTTTCACCCATCTTTGGGAACATCCTTACTGCATCCACCCGATCAAGACCCTTCACAATCTTATATGTTTCAATAAGATCGCCTCTCATTCTTCTGAACTCCAATGAGTAGAGTCCCAATCTACTCAACCTCTCCTCATATGTCCGCCCCCTCATCCCCGGGATTAACCGAGTGAACCTTCTTTGTACTGCCTCGAGAGCAAGTATGTCTTTTCTTAAGTATGGAGACCAAAACTGTATGCAGTATTCCAGGTGCGGTCTCACCAATACCTTATATAACTGCAGCAATACCTCCCTGTTTTTATATTCTATCCCCCGAGCAATAAAAGCCAACATTCCGTTGGCTTTCTTGATCACCTGCTGCACCTGCATACCAACTTTTTGATTTTCTTGCACGAGGACCCCCAGATCCCTTTGTACTGCAGTACTTTCCAGTCTCTCGCCATTAAGAAAATAACTTGCTCTCTGATTTTTCCTGCCAAAGTGCATAACCTCACATTTTCCAATATTATATTGCATCTGCCAAATCTCCGCCCACTCACCCAGCCTGTCTATATCCCCTTGCAGGTTTTTTATGTCCTCCTCACTCTCTACTTTCCCTCCCATCTTTGTATCATCTGCAAATTTTGATATGTTGCACTCGGTCCCCTCCTCCAAATCGTTAATATAGATTGTAAAGAGTTGGGGACCCAGCACCGACCCCTGTGGAACACCACTGGTTACTGGTTGCCAGTCCGAAAATGAACCATTTATCCCAACTCTCTGCTTCCTGTTCGATAACCAATCCTCCACCCATGCCAGAATATTACCCCCAATCCCGTGATTTTTTATCTTAAGTAATAATCTTTTATGTGGCACCTTGTCGAATGCCTTCTGGAAGTCTAAATACACTATGTCCACTGGTTCCCCTTTATCCACCCTATACGTTATATCCTCGAAGAACTCAAGCAAATTTGTCAGACATGACTTCCCCTTCATAAAGCCATGCTGACTTTGTCCTATTAAATTATGCTTATCTAAATGTTCCGTTACTGTCTCCTTAATAATAGACTCCAAAATTTTACCCACCACAGATGTTAAGCTAACTGGCCTATAATTTCCAGCCTTCTGCCTACTACCCTTTTTAAATAACGGTGTTAGATTAGCAGTTTTCCAATCTGCCGGAACCTCTCCTGAGTCCAGGGAATTTTGGAAAACTATCACCAAAGCATCCACAATCCCTACTGCCACTTCCCTCAAGACCCTAGGATGGAAGCCATCAGGTCCAGGGGATTTATCCGCCTTGAGTCCCATTATTTTACTGAGTACCATCTCCTGAGTGATTTTAATCGTATTTAGCTCCTCCCCCCCGAGAGTCCCCTGTTTGTCCAGTGTTGGGATATTCTTAGTGTCCTCTACTGTAAAGACTGAAACAAAATATTTGTTCAGCATTTTTGCCATCTCCATGTTTCCCACCATTAATTTCCCGGTCTCATCCTCTAAGGGACCTATGTTTGCCTTAGCCACCCTTTTTCTTTTTATATAACTATAGAAACTCTTGCTATCTGTTTTTATATTTTTTGCTAATTTCTTTTCATAATCTAACTTCCCTTTCTTAATCAATCCTTTAGTTACTTTTTGCTGTCTTTTGAAGAATTCCCAATCTTCTATCCTCCCACTAAGTTTGGCTACCTTATATGTCCTTGTTTTTAGTCGGATACTATCCTTGATTTCTTTACTTAGCCACGGATGGCTGTCATTTCTTTTACACCCTTTTTTCCTCAGTGGAATATATTTATTTTGAAAGTTGTAAAATAACTCCCTAAATGAACACCACTGCTCATGTACCGTCTTACCCTTTAATCTATTTTCCCAGTCCACTTTAATCAATTCCGCTCTCATACCATCATAGTCTCCTTTATTCAAGCTCAGTACGCTTGTTTGAGAATCAACCTTCTCACCCTCTAATTGGATATGGAATTCAACCATGTTGTGGTCGCTCGTTCCAAGGGGATCCTTAACTAGGACATTATTAATTAATCCTGACTCATTACACAGGACCAGGTCCAAGGTTGCCTGCCCCCTTGTAGGATCAGTTACATACTGCTCAAGAAATCCATCCCTAATGCACTCAATGAACTCGTCCTCAAGGCTGCTCTGCCCAATTTGATTTGTCCAGTTAATATGATAATTAAAATCCCCCATAATTATGGCTGTTCCCTTATTACATGCCCCGACTATCTCCTGATTAATACTTCTTCCAGCAGAGTTGCAACTATTAGGAGGCCTATATACTACGCCCACTAATGTTTTTTTTCCCTTATTATTCCTTATCTCCACCCAAACTGTTTCATTATCTTGATGCTTTGTCCCAATATCATTTCTCTGTATTACAGTGATTCCTTCCTTTATTAACATAGCCACCCCACCTCCCCTTCCTTCCTGCCTGTCCTTCCTGATTGTTAAATACCCTGGCATATTTAATTCCCAGTCGTTGTCACCCTGCAGCCATGTTTCTGTAATGGCCACAAGATCATACCCATACGTAGTTATTTGTGCCGTTAACTCGTCCATTTTATTACGAATGCTACGTGCATTCAGATAAAGAACTTTCAAATCTGTTTTGTGACGCTTAGTTCCTGCTTTTTCCTTTTTTAACACTTTACCTATTACTCCATACCTTCTGTCCCTTCCTGTTACGCTTTCCTCTCTCTCCCTGCTCAGGTTCCCAACCCCCTGCCACTTTAGTTTAAACCCTCCCCAACAGCACTAGCAAACACTCCTCCTAGGACAGCTGTCCCGGCCCTGCCCAGGTGCAGACCATCCGGTTTGTACTGGTCCCACCTCCCCCAGAACCGTTTCCAGTGTCCCAGGAATTTGAATCCCTCCCCCTTGCACCATTCCTCTAGCCACGTATTCATTTGAAATATCCTCCTATTTCTACTCTGACTAGCACGTGGCACTGGCAGCAATCCTGAGATTACTACCTTTGAGGTCCTATTTTTTAATTTACCTCCTAACTCCCTATATTCTGCTTTTAGGACCTCATCCCCTTTTTTACCTATATCGTTGGTGCCTATGTGCACCACGACAGCTGGCTGTTCGCCCTCCCCCTCCAAAATGTTCTGTAGCCGCTCCGAGACATCCTTGATCCTTGCACCAGGGAGGCAACACACCATCCTGGAGTCTCGGTTGCGGCCGCAGAAACGCCTGTCTATTCCCCTTACAATTGAGTCCCCTATCACTATAGCTCTGCCACTCTTTTTCCTCCCAGCCTGTGCAGCAGAGCTACCCGTGGTGCCAGGAAGTTGGCTGCTGCTGCCTTCCCCTGATAAGTCATCCCCCCCAACAGCATCCAAAGTGGCATATCTGTTTGAGAGGGGGATGGCCACAGGGGACCCCTGCACTACCTGCCTGCATCTCTTACTCTTCCTGGTGGTCACCCATTCACTTCCTGCCTGTATACCCTTTACCTGCGGTGTGACCAACTCGCTAAACGTGCTATCCACGAGTTTCTCTGCATCGCGAATGCTCCACAGTGAGTCCACCCGCAGCTCCAGCTCCGAGATACGATCGGTCAGTAGCTGCAGGTGGACACACTTCCTGCACACATGGTCGGCAGGGACACTGGTAGTGTCCATGACTTCCCACATCTTGCAGGAGGAGCATATCACGGGTGCGAGGTCTGCTGCCATGACTTGCCTTAGCATAGTTACCCCTTTTAAATTACGTTGAAATTAGAAAATGTTAACTATACTAGGGACCTAGGTTCACTAAAAAAAAACTATCTGCTATAAAACCTGCAGATCTTCCCTTTCTTATTACTTTACTTACAGTAAAATGGTAGAAATACTCACCTGAACCTACTCACCAATCAGCTGCCTCCCCTGTGCCGCGTCACTTTCTGACTGGTGACGTCACCCTGAACTGCCGCTGGTCTCAGAGTCTCGCTCTCAGAGTAAGCTCTGGTCTCGCTCTCTCCGCGCTGTTTATATCCCCGCTCTGGTCTCGCTCTCTCCCGCCGCTCACCGACTGGACTCTCGCTCTCTCCGCGCTGTTTATATCTCTGCTCTGGTCTCGCTCTCTCCCGCCGCTCACCGACTGGACTCTCGCTCTCTCCGCGCTGTTTTTATCCCCGCTCTGGTCTCGCTCTTTACCGCCGCTCACCGCTCTCAGGTCCACTACCGCTCTGCAGGAAAAGCATGGCAAAGCAGCACCTCCTTCCCCCACTTCACCAAACTCCCACACGTACCGAACTCTCAGCACACTGTGTTGTCCTCACACCGTGCTGTCCGCACTGACAGGCCCCTGTATTTCTACAGTTGAGACTCAGATGAGTCAGGCCTGCCCCACCTTCAGGGACCAATTGAATCTAGCTAACCAATTAACTTGCTACAGCAGCTCTCTGCTGAAGCCAGACAGAAACTTAGAAATTTAAACTTTTAAATTGACCTTAAACAGTTGAAGCAATATGCACTAGATTTAAAGAGATTAACCCTTCAACTCCCACACGTACCGAACTCTCAGCACACTGTTGTCCTCACACCGTGCTGTCCGCACGGTGTGATCCGTGTATTGAAATATCTTCCCTTCCCACGTTGATGCAGCTGCACAGAGCAGGAGCCTGTTGTTTCTCTCCCTCCCTGGGCTGTGTGGTGATCTTTAATTACTGTTTCAACAACAACTACTTGCATTTATATAGCGCCTTTAATGTAGTAAAACGTCCCAAGGTGCTTCACAGGAGCGTAATCGGACAAAACTTAACACCGAGTCACACAAGGAGATATTAGGACAGGTGACCAAAAGCTTGGTCAAAGAAGCAGGTTTTAAGGAGCGTCTTAAAGGAGGAGAGAGAGGTGGAGAGGCGGAGCAGTTTAGGGAGGGAATTCCAGAGCTTGGGGTCGAGTCAGCTGAAGGCATGGCTGCCAATGGTGGGGTGATGAAAATCGGGGATGCACAAGAGGCCAGAATTGGAGGAGTGCAGAGATCTCGGAGGGTTGTCGGACTGGAAGAGGTTACAGAGATAAGGAGGGGGCGAGGCCAGGGAGGGATTTGAACACGAGGATAAGAATTTTAAAATCGAGGCATTGCTGGACTGGGAGCCAATGTAGGTCAGTGAGCACAGGGGTGATGGGTGAACGGGCGAGTTAGGATACGGGAGGCAGAGTTTTGGATGAGCTGAAGTTTACGGAGGGTGGACGGTGGGAGGCCGGGCAGGAGAGTATTGGAATAGTCGAGCCTGGAGGTGAGAAAGGCATGGATGGTGCAGTGGAACAGTAAACAAGAAACCTGGTCCAGAAATGTGAGAATCAGAGAGAGCTCGAGCGAGTGGTGGAGAGAGACAGTCGCTCAGTCTCTCTCTTCACTCCCGCTGTGGTTTCACACTGAACTCCCACCACTGATTGCCCCTCGAGTTTCCTCACCGTTTACACACTGTCATTCCATAGAATGGTGAGTTGTAGCACTGGGACAAGGGGCTGTTAATTATGGACCGAGGACACGGCAATTCAGGAGCACTTAACATCTGGACAGTGTGATTATTCATTCATACTTTTGACAGCTTTAGGATTCTGTTACTAATGGACACTCGTTTCATTCTAAATACAGACATTAAAATAATCTCTTCCAATATCCAGCTTTAGTCAGTGCCTTTGGAAAGATGCTGTGAGAATTGTGGATTCATTAATAAGAACATAAGAAATAGGAGCAGGAGTAGGCCATTCGGCCCCTTGAGCCTGCCCCGCCATTCAACAAGATCATGGCTGATCTTCGATCTCAATGCCATTTTCCTGCACCATCCCCACATCCCTTGATGCCTTTAATATCTAGAAATCTATCGATCTCTGTTTTGAATGTACTCAATGACTGAGCCTCCACAGCCCTCTGGGGTAGAGAATTCTAAACATTCACCACCCTCTGAGTGAAGAAATTTCTCCTCATCTCAGTCCTAAATGGCCGACCCCTTATTCTGACACTGTGACTCCTGGTTCTAGACTCTCCAGCCGGGGGAAACATCCTCCTTGCATCTACCCTGTCGAGCCCTGGAAGAACTTTGCAACTTTCAATGAGATCACCTCTCATTCTTCCAAACTCTCGAGAATACAGGCCTCGTCTACTCAATCTCTCCTCATACGACAATCTCGCCATCCCAGGAATCAGTCTGGTGAACCTATGGCAAGTATATCCTTTCTTAGGTAAGGAGACCAAAATTGTACACAATACTCCAGGTGCGGTCTCACCAAGGCCTATATAATTGCAAATTGTAAACAATTTTACAACACCAAGTTATAGTCCAGCAATTTTATTTTAAATTCACAAGCTTTCGGAGGCTTCCTCCTTCCTCAGGTGAACGTTGTGGAACATTTCCACATCGTTCACCTGAGGAAGGAGGTAGCCTCCGAAAGCTTGTGAATTTAAAATAAAATTGCTGGACTATAACTTGGTGTTGTAAAATTGTTTACAATTGTCAACCCCAGTCCATCACCGGCATCTCCACATCATATATAATTGCAGTAAGACATCTTTACTCCTGTACTCAAATCCTCTTGTAATAAAGGCCAACATACCATTTGCCTTCCGAATTGCTTGCTGCACCTGCATGTTAGCTTTCAGTGACTCATGTACAAGGACACCCAGGTCCCTTTGAACATCAACATTTCCCAATCTGTTACCATTTAAAAAATACTCTGCATTTCTGTTTTTCCTACCAAACTGGATAACTTCACATTTTTCCACATTATATTCCATTTGCCATGTTCTTGCCCACTCACTTAGCCTGTCGATACCCCCTTGAAGCCTCTTTGCATCCTCCTCACAACTCACATTCCCACCTAGTTTTGTGTCATCAGCAAACTTGGAAATATTACATTTGGTCCCCGCGTCCAAATCATTGGTATAGATTGTGAATAGCTGGGGCCCAAGCACCGATCCCTGTGGTACCCCACTAGTCACAGTCTGCCAACCTGAAAAAGACCCGTTTATTCCTACTCTCTGTTTTCTGTCTGTTAACCAATTCTCAATCCATGCCAGTAAATTACCCCCAATTCCATGTGCTCTAACTTTGTTCACCAACCTCCTGTGTGGGACCTTATCGAAAGCCTTCTGAAAATCCAAATACACCACATCCACTGGTTCCCCTTTATCTATTCTACCAGTTACATCCTCAAAGAACTCCAATAGGTTTGTCAAACATGATTTCCCTTTTGGCCTTTCATAAATCCATGTTGACTCTGCCAAATCCTATTATTATTTTCTCAGTGTCCTGTTATCACATCCTTTCTAATCGATTCTAGCATTTTCCCTACTACTGTTGTCAGGCTAACAGGTCTGTAGTTCCCTGTTTTCTCTCTTCCTCCTTTCTTAAATAGTGGGGTTACATTTGCCACCCTCCAATCTGCAGGAACCATTCCAGAATCTATAGAATTTTGGAAGATGACAACCAATGCATCCACTATCTCTGTCGCCACCTCTTTCAAAACCCTGGGATGGAGATCATCAGGTCCTTGGGATTTATTGACTTTCAGTCCCATTAATTTCTCTAATACTATTTTTTTACGAATACTAATTTCTTTCAGTTCCTCATTCTCACCAGACCCTTGGATCTCTAGTATTTCTGGGAGGTTTTTTGTGTCTTCTTCCATGAAGAGACAAAAAGTGTTTGTTTAATTTCTCTGCCATTTCCTTTTTCCCCGTTATAAATTCTCCCCTCTCTGTGTGTAAGGGACCCACATTTGCCTTTGCCAGTCTTTTCCTTTCCACATACCTATAGAAGCTTTTACAGTCTGTTTGTATGTTTCTCGCTAGTTTACTCTCATATTCTATTTTCCCTCTTTATCAATTTCTTGGTCCTCCTTTGCTGAATTCTAAAATGCTCCCAATCCTCAGGCTTACTGCTTTTTCTGGTGTCTTTCTCTGCCTCTTTATTTGATTTAACACTATCTTTAATTTCTCTTGTTAATCTCTATTATCCAGCTTTAGTCAGTGCCTTTAGAAAGATGCTGTGAGAATTGTAGATTCATTAATCTCTATTCTCTCTGTATACGGCCCCCTCTCCATCTTTCTCACACATTAGTTTTATTGATTGCTGCAACAGCCACTTTCTGAAGATTGCGGTCTAACAGGCGAGCTGTGTGATCATTTGGAAAAGGATGTTGGTCTGATTCTGTGTTGCCGATGTTATCAGTGTGTCCCATCCACAGGATGCACTGCAGCAACTCGCCAAGGCTTCTTCGACAGCACCTCCCAAACCCACCACCTCCACCACCGAGAAGGACAAGGGCAGCAGGTGCATGGGAACACCGTCACCTCCAAGTTCCCCTCCGAGTCACACACCATCCCGACTTACAATCAGAGAATCGTAGAACCTTACAGCACAGAAGGAGGCCATTCGGCCCATCATGCCTGTGCCAGCTCTTTGAAAGAGCTATCCAATTAATCCCACTCCCCCGCTCTTTCCCCATAGTTCTGCAGATTTTTCCTTTTCAAGTATTTATCCAATTCCCTTTTGAAAGTTATTATTGAATCTGCTTCCAACGCCCTTTCAGGCAGTGCATTCCAGATCAGAACAACTCGCTGCGAAAAAAATTCTCCACATCTCTCCTCTGGTTTTTTGGCCAATTACCTTAAATCTGTGTCCTCTGGTTACCGACCCTCCTGCCACTGGAAACAGTTTCTCCTTATTTACTTTATCAAAACCCTTCATAATTTTGAACACCTCTATTGAATCTCCCCTCAACCTTCTCTACTCTGAGGAGAACAACCCCAGCTTCTCCAATCTCTCCACATAACTGAAGTCCCTCATCCCTGTTACCATTCTGGTAAATCTCCTCTGCACCCTCTCCGAGGCCTCGTCTGTCCTTCACCCGACTGTCGGAATCATCAGAGAATCTGGGAACATTGTGATGGGAGAATACGACCCACATAAAAGCTGATGTGTGACCTCTGATTGTCTGCGGGCCGTCGACTCATTCCCGAAACGCACCTTGTGTGAAATATGTGGAGCTGCCGCTGTCTCTGTCGCTGCTTCACTGCGGAAGGACCCTGACCTGAAGTGAGCCCGAGGGAGCCCTGCCATCTCCGACTGCTTCCTCGCAAACCAGCCGCAGATAAAGCATCATTAGGACCACAGGCTGGGCTGTGGTCTGACACCCAGAGCCCAGGATTATGGCCTGGTCGGAAATAAGGGATTGTTTTAACAACGGACTGTAAAAAGACAACTGCCCCTCAATCATTCCGCCCGGAAAACTCTCCTCCTTTCTCTCTCTCTCTCCTTTTGGGCAATAAATACCGGCCTCACCAGCGACGCCCACATCCCGAGAATTAATAAACACAAATGATTCTTTCAGAACAACATTCCTGAGAAATTGGCCGATGATAAATTCTGTGATCCAGATATTCCGAATTCTGATACAACAAACTGCACAGTGACAGGGAATCAACCCCAGTGACGGGGAATCACCCCCAGTGACGGGGAATCACCCCCAGTGACGGGGAATCACCCCCAGTGACGGGGAATCACCCCCAGTGACGGGGAATCACCCCCAGTGAGGATAAGGTGGGATCTTACAGTTGTGTTTCCAATTCCTGTGTAGTTTTACAATTCAGGTCTCTAAATATTTTAGAGGTGTGAAGCTATTTTTAGTTCGACAGAGCGAGAATCATTCCTCGACACTACAGCGATATAATTAACCAGCCGTCTAACCGTCCAGCACAGAGTGCAGTGAGATGGAGCGCGTACAGTTTAATCAAAACTTATCCCTGAGAAAATTAGAGTGGATCGATATTCCTGGATTCCAAGACAGTGTCGAGGGAGCTTTACTCTGTATCTAACCCGTGCTGTACCTGCCCTGGGAGTGTTTGATGGGACAGTGTAGAGGGAGCTTTACTCTGTATCTAATCCTGTACCTGCCCTGGGAGTGTTTGATGGGACAGTGTCGAGGGAGCTTTACTCTGTATCTCACCCGTGCTGTACCTGCCCTGGGAGTGTTTGATGGGACAGTGTAGAGGGAGCTTTACTCTGTATCTAACCCGTGCTGTACCTGCCCTGGGACTGTTTGATGGGACAGTGTAGAGGGAGCTTTACTCTGTATCTAATCCTGTACCTGCCCTGGGAGTGTTTGATGGGACAGTGTAGAGGGAGCTTTACTCTGTATCTAACCTGTGCTGTACCTGCCCAGGGAGTGTTTGATGGGACAGTGTAGAGGGAGCTTTACTCTGTATCTAACCCGTGCTGTACCTGCCCTGGGAGTGTTTGATGGGACAGTGTAGAGGGAGCTTTACTCTGTATCTAACCCGTGCTGTACCTGCCCTGGGACTGTTTGATGGGACAGTGCAGAGGGAGCTTTATTCTGTATCTAATCCTGTACCTGCCCTGGGTGTGTTTGATGGGACAGTGTAGAGGGAGCTTTACTCTGTATCTAACCCGTGCTGTACCTGCCCAGGGAGTGTTTGATGTGGGACAGTGTAGAGGGAGCTTTACTCTGTATCTAACCTGTGCTGTACCTGCCCTGGGAGTGTTTGATGGGACAGTGTAGAGGGAGCTTTACTCTGTATCTAACCCGTGCTGTACCTGCCCTGGGAGTGTTTGATGGGACAGTGTAGAGGGAGCTTTACTCTGTATCGAACCCGTGCTGTACCTGCCCAGGGAGTGTTTGATGTGGGACAGTGTAGAGGGAGCTTTACTCTGTATCTAACCTGTGCTGTACCTGCCCTGGGAGTGTTTGATGGGACAGTGTAGAGGGAGCTTTACTCTGTATCTAACCCGTGCTGTACCTGCCCTGGGAGTGTTTGATGGGACAGTGTAGAGGGAGCTTTACTCTGTATCTAACCCGTGCTGTACCTGCCCTGGGAGTGTTTGATGGGACAGTGTAGAGGGAGCTTTACTCTGTATCTAACCCGTGCTGTACCTGCCCTGGGAGTGTTTGATGGGACAGTGTAGAGGGAGCTTTACTCTGTATCTAACCCGTGCTGTACCTGCCCTGGGAGTGTTTGATGGGACAGTGTAGAGGGAGCTTTACTCTGTATCTAACCCGTGCTGTACCTGCCCTGGGAGTGTTTGATGGGACAGTGTAGATGGGGCCTAACTCTGTATCTAACCCGTGCTGTACCTGCCCTGGGAGTGTTTGATGGGACAGTGTAGATGGGGCCTAACTCTGTATCTAACCCGTGCTGTACCTGCCCTGGGAGTGTTTGATGGGACAGTGTAGATGGGGCCTAACTCTGTATCTAACCCGTGCTGTACCTGCCCTGGGAGTGTTTGATGGGACAGTGTAGAGGGAGCTTTACTCTGTATCTAACCCATGCTGTACCTGCCCTGGGAGTGTTTGATGGGACAGTGTCGATGGGGCCTAACTCTGTATCTAACCTGTGTTGCTCTGTGCCCATTTCCAGGAGAACCCCTACATGTGCAACAACGAGTGTGATGCTCGCACGCCCGAGCTCGCACACCCCCCCGAGCTGATGCTGGATCACGAGGGCAGGATCCCAAACACCTTTTGGCAAAGCGTCTCCTGGAGGAGTTTCCCCGAGCCCCTCCTGGTCAATATCACCCTGTCCTGGGGCAAGACCATCGAGCTGACCGAGGATATCGTCATCACCTTCGAGTCGGGCCGGCCGGAGCAGATGGTCCTGGAGAAATCTCTGGACCACGGCCGGACGTGGCAGCCCTACCAGTTCTACGCTGCCGACTGCCTCAACTCCTTCGGGATGGAGCGGAGAACGGTCCGGGATCTGAGCCCAGCCTCGGTGCTGGACATCATCTGCACGGAGGAGGACTCCAGGGGCTACGTGTGGAAGGTGGACAAGACGGTCCGCTTCGAGATCAGGGAGCGGTTCGCCCTGTTCGGGGGGCCCCTTCTCCGCAACATGGCCTCGCTCTACGGCCAGCTGGACACCACCAAGGACCTGAGGGACTTCTTCACCCTGACCGACCTGCGGGTCAGGCTGCTCCGGCCGGCCACCGGGGCCACCAGCGTCGACCAGCTCAACGTCTCCAAATACTTCTACGCCATCTCCAACGTGGAGATTCACGGACGGTGAGAGCTCCTCGTCACCTCTGCTCAGGGTCACTGATCCCACACTTCACATCCAGGGGGCGCTGTATCAGGGCAAACATCTGGGGGACGGTCCATCAGGGCAAACATCTGGGGGACTGTCTATCAAGGCAAACATCTGGGGGGCGGTCTATCAGGGCCAACATCTGGAGGGAACTCTATCAACAACAACAACTTGCAATTATACAGCCCCTTTAACAGAGTAAAACGTCCCAAGGTGCTTCACAGGAGCGATTATCAAACAAAAATTTGATACCGAGCCACATAAGGAGATATTAGGACAGGAGACTAAAAGCTTGTTCGAAGAGGTAGGTTTTGAGGAGCGTCTCAAAGGAGGAGAGAGAGGTGGAGAGGGGGAGAGGTTTAGGGAGGGAATTCCAGAGCTTAGCTCCCAGGTAGCTGAAGGCACGGCTGCCAATGGTGTCGCGATTAAAATTGGGGATGTGCAAGAGGCCAGAATTGGAGAGATCTCGGAGGGTTGAAGGGCTGGAGGAGGTTACAGAGATAGGGAGGGGCGAGGCCATGGAGGGATTTGAACACAAGGATGAGAATTTTAAAATCGAGGCTTTGCCAATGTTGGTCAGTGAGCACAGGGGTGATGGGAGAACGGGACTTGGTGCGAGTTAGGATACGGGCAGCAGAGTTAGCCTCAGACTGTGGCCGGGGAGAGGGATGGAGTCGGTGTCTGGGGAACGGAGTTTGAGGCGGGGACTGAAGACAATGGCTTCGGTCTTCCCAATATTTAATTGGAGGAAATTTCTGGTCCTCCAGTACTGGCTGTTGGAAAAGCAGCGTGACAAATCAGAGAGAGTGGAGGGGTCGAGAGAGGTGGGGGTGAGGTGGAGCTGGGTGTCGTCAGTGTACATGTGGAACCTGACGTTGTGTTTTCAGATGATGTCAACGGGGGGCAGCCTGTAGATGAGAAATTCTACACTCAGCATCTGGGAGACTCACTCGAGCTTTTAGTCCAGGAGAATCTTCAGACACTAATTCGAGAACAGGAACAGGAAAATGTTTACGCTGAGGTTAATTTGCCTCCAAGGAACTGTCTGGGTTTCTGCTTAGTTCAGCAAAAAGTGCCGAGAACAGCAAATGTGCTGAATGTGTGAGGACCAATCTGCAGATTTTGAAGCTTCACCTTCCCAGTGAGTTAAACGGCGGCCCGATGCTGTTAGCACAGAATCCCCGAGACCAGCGATCTCACACTTTACAACACAGAAACCCTCACAACACACTGGGCCTTTCCACATCGTATTTACTAAAGGGAAATCTTCATCACACTCACTGTTAATGTCAGCGATGCGATTGTGTCCTTTAGAACATTAAAATATATATTTCACAAGGAGGTGATCCCAGACCGACCTTCCCCAGAAACTGTAAACTCCCATCACAGCGACTAAACCCTCTTCAATGTGATAATGACCAAATAATCTGTTTTATGATGTTGGTTGGTGGATAAACATTGGTCAGGACACCGGGGAGAACTCCCCCGCTCTTCTTTGAAATAATGGCTGTGGGATCTTTTACCCCCACCTCGGTTTAACATCTCTTCCAAAAGACAGCACCTCCGACAGTGCGGCACTCCCTCAGGACTGACCCTCCGACAGTGCAGCGCTCCCTCAGGACTGACCCTCCGACAGTGCAGCGCTCCCTCAGGACTGACCCTCCGACAGTGCAGCGCTCCCTCAGTACTGACCCTCCGACAGTGCAGCGCTCCCTCAGTACTGACCCTCCGACAGTGCAGCACTCCCTCAGGACTGACCCTCCGACAGTGCAGCACTCCCTCAGTACTGACCCTCCGACAGTGCAGCGCTCCCTCAGTACTGACCCTCCGACAGTGCAGCACTCCCTCAGTACTGACCCTCCGACAGTGCAGCGCTCCCTCAGTACTGACCCTCCGACAGTGCAGCGCTCCCTCAGGACTGACCCTCCGACAGTGCAGCACTCCCTCAGGACTGACACCGGGGAGTGCCGGCCTAGATTATGTACTCAAGTCTCTTATGACCTTCTGACTCAGAGGCGAGATCTGAATATCACATTGCTGTTTGTGGGATCTTGCTGTGCGTAAATTGGCTGCTGTGTTTCCCACATTACAACAGTGACTACATTTCAAATTTACTTCATTGGCTGTAAAGCGCTTTGGGACGTCCTGAGGTGGTGAAAGGCGCTGTGGAAATGGGAGTTCTTTCTCTTTTTAGAGTTGACCCATGTTCCTGGTCTCTGCTGCTCCAGTCAGTGGGAATTGCCCCGTGCTGGGAATTGTCCCGTGCTGGGAATTGTCCCGTGCTGGGAATTGTCCATGAGTGGGCTGTGCTGGTAATCATTCTGTACTGGGAATCGCCCCGCGCTGGGAATCGTTCTGCGTTGGGAACTGCCCCGTGCTGGGAATCGCTCTGTACTGGGTTTGTCGTCCTGTGCAGTTCGGGCCTGAGATCTTGTCACTGGGTCCAGTTTGGGGAAAGGGGAGACTGTGTGAGGGGATCACAGGCTGCCCATGTTCTGCAGGAAGGGGTTTGCATCAGTTTAAAATTCTGCAATGACCTTGAACTGGGATCCAGGACCTTCCTGTGATGGAGACACCAGGAACCTAAGCTGGTAAAGGGAGAGCTGAGCCCCGGAGCAGAGAGTCCGGTGTGTAACGGAGCTGCTCGGGGTCATTTTAAACCAGCTTGTCCCCTTGTTTTTTTGCCAGGTGTAAGTGCAATCTTCACGCCAACAACTGTGTCCTGGAGAAGGGGAAGCTGAGTTGCGAGTGTGAGCACAACACGACGGGGCCGGACTGCGGGAGATGCAAGAAAGGCTTTCAAGGCCGGCCGTGGAGAGCCGGCTCGTACCTCCCGATCCCCAAAGGGACGGCCAATATCTGTGAGTAACGAGGGCTTCTCCGGCCCCGCCTGATACCGGCGGCACCTTGGGTTTCGGTTCAGATTTCATTCTAATTCCAACTCCCGGCAATGCACCGATTCCAAAATAGAAGCAAATGGATGTTTGTGAATGAATTAATGTGTAAACAGAGACTCAGAGCGGGAGATTGGACAGAGACAGAGAACAGGAATAAGGACTGACTCCAGGGGGAGGGGACCGCGAGGGGGAGGGGAAGGGGGTCAGGAGGGGGGGAGAAGGGGGTCAGGAGGGAGGAGAAGAGGGTTCAGGAGGGAGGGAGAAGGGGTTCAGGAGGGGGGGAGGAGGGGGGGCGGAGCCTCCATTCCCTCAAGGTGGGGCTCAGTCTGTGATTGTGACTCCTGGATTATCCCCAAATCCCCTCCCCAACTGACAACCCCTCCCCACAAACCCCCTCCCCAACCGATAACCCCTCCCCCAACCCCTCCAATCCCCCTCCCCTTTCTCTCCTCTCCCCTCCCCTCCTCTTCCAATCTCCAATCCACCTCCATTCCCCCCTCCCCTTCACTCCACCTCCTCCCCGTCTCCCTTTCTCCCCCTCTCTCCTTTGCGTTCCCCTCTCCTTTCCCCTCCCTCTCAAATCTCTACTCCACCTCCAATACCCCTCCCCCTCCACTCCGCTGCGCCTCTCCCCTCCTCCCCCTCTCTGGTCTCCCCTTCCCACTCCTTTCCCATCCCCCTCCAATCTCTACTCCACCTCCAATACCCCTCCCCCTCCACTCCCACTCCTCTACCTCTCCCACTCCCCCTCCTCTCCCACTCCCCCTCCTCCCCCTCTCCCTCTCCCCCCTCCTCCCCTCTCCCTATCCCCCCTCCTCCCCTCTCCCTATCCCCAATCCTCCCCCCTCTGCTCCCTCCTCTCCCCTCCTCTCCCCCTCCCCCTCCCCCTCCCTTCACTCTGAAGAAGTCTCCTTTCACTGTAATGTGTTTACGTTGCGTTCTGACACATTGTTCCACTAAAATACTTTATAATCCGTGTTCGACACAAACACCTGAACTCAGGCCCTGATTTTTGTTTCTGTTTCCCTCTCCAGGCCTCCCGAACACCGTCACCAGTGACCGTAAGTAGGACCTACGCTCTCTGACCTGCGACCTGCTGACCCTGAGCCCATTTCTGTATCTGGAGCGAACGAACCTTCCCCTCGACTCCCCCTCGTGTCTCACTGACCGTGGAACAGGTGTAGGTGTGAACAGGGAGTGAGTGTGGAACAGGTGTAGGTGTGAACAGGGAGTGAGTGTGGAACAGGTGTAGGTGTGAACAGGGAGTGAGTGTGGAACAGGTGTAGGTGTGACCAGGGAGTGAGTGTGGAACAGGTGTAGGTGTGACCAGGGAGTGTGGAACAGGTGTAGGTGTGAACAGGGACTGAGTGTGGAACAGGTGTAGGTGGGAACAGGGACTGAGTGTGGAACAGGTGTAGGTGTGAACAGGGAGTGAGTGTGGAACAGGTGTCGGTGTGAACAGGGAGTTAGTGTGGAACAGGTGTAGGTGTGAACAGGGAGTGAGTGTGGAACAGGTGTAGGTGTGACCAGGGAGTGAGTGTGGAACAGGTGTAGGTGTGACCAGGGAGTGTGGAACAGGTGTAGGTGTGAACAGGGACTGAGTGTGGAACAGGTGTAGGTGGGAACAGGGAGTGTGGAACAGGTGTAGGTGTGAACAGGGACTGAGTGTGGAACAGGTGTAGGTGGGAACAGGGACTGAGTGTGGAACAGGTGTGGGTGTGAACAGGGACTGAGTGTGGAACAGGTGTAGGTGTGAACAGGGACTGAGTGTGGAACAGGTGTGGGTGTGAACAGGGACTGAGTGTGGAACAGGTGTAGGTGTGAACAGGGACTGGATGAGGAACAGGTGTAGGTGTGATCAGGGAGTGAGTGTGGAACAGGTGTCGGTGTGAACAGGGACTGAGTGTGGAACAGGTGTAGGTGTGAACAGGGAGTGAGTGTGGAACAGGTGTAGGTGGGAACAGGGACTGAGTGTGGAACAGGTGTGGGTGTGAACAGGGACTGAGTGTGGAACAGGTGTAGGTGTGAACAGGGACTGAGTGTGGAACAGGTGTGGGTGTGAACAGGGACTGAGTGTGGAACAGGTGTAGGTGTGAACAGGGACTGGATGAGGAACAGGTGTAGGTGTGATCAGGGAGTGAGTGTGGAACAGGTGTCGGTGTGAACAGGGACTGAGTGTGGAACAGGTGTAGGTGTGATCAGGGAGTGAGTGTGGAACAGGTGTCGGTGTGAACAGGGACTGAGTGTGGAACAGGTGTAGGTGTGAACAGGGAGTGAGTGTGGAACAGGTGTCGGTGTGAACAGGGACTGGATGAGGAACAGGTGTAGGTGTGAACAGGGACTGAGTGTGGAACAGGTGTAGGTGTGAACAGGGACTGAGTGCGGAACAGGTGTAGGTGTGAACAGGGAGTGAGTGTGGAACAGGTGTAGGTGTGAACAGGGACTGAGTGTATTTGTGGAAAGCTGTCTGGTTCCTGATACCGAGATCAATCGGGACCTGTTGTAATCCCGTTCTCCCAGATACAGAAATGGGAACTGGACGAGTGTCTCTCGGCCTCAATCTCTTCTCCTTTGTTTCTTGTATTTTGCATGAACTCGTTCCCGTTTATTTAACCCTTCGCATGCTGTCCATGTCATTCCAAACCATCGGCTACATTGAGCACCCAAATCAGCACCCATACTGACCGGGAGCAGAGTGTCCATAACTCCCCGTACTGACCGGGAGAGAGTGTCCATAACTCCCCGTACTGACCGGGAGAGAGTGTCCATAACTCCCCGTACTGACCGGGAGCAGAGTGTCCATAACTCCCCGTACTGACCGGGACAGAGTGTCCATAACTCCCCGTACTGACCGGGACAGAGTGTCCATAACTCCCCGTACTGACCGGGAGCAGAGTGTCCATAACTCCCCGTACTGACCGGGAGCAGAGTGTCCATAACTCCCCGTACTGACCGGGAGCAGAGTGTCCATAACTCCCCGTACTGACCGGGAGCAGAGTGTCCATAACTCCCCGTACTGACCGGGAGCAGAGTGTCCATAACTCCCCGTACTGACCGGGAGCAGAGTGTCCATAACTCCCCGTACTGACCGGGAGCAGAGTGTCCATAACTCCCCGTACTGACCGGGACAGAGTGTCCATAACTCCCCGTACTGACCGGGAGCAGAGTGTCCATAACTCCCCGTACTGACCGGGACAGAGTGTCCATAACTCCCCGTACTGACCGGGAGCAGAGTGTCCATAACTCCCCGTACTGACCGGGAGCAGAGTGTCCATAACTCCCCGTACTGACCGGGAGCAGAGTGTCCATAACTCCCCGTACTGACCAGGAGCAGAGTGTCCATAACTCCCCGTACTGACCGGGAGAGAGTGTCCATAACTCCCCGTACTGACCGGGAGAGAGTGTCCATAACTCCCCGTAATGACCGGGAGAGAGTGTCCATAACTCCCCGTACTGACCGGGACAGAGTGTCCATAACTCCCCGTACTGACCGGGACAGAGTGTCCATAACTCCCCGTACTGACCGGGAGCAGAGTGTCCATAACTCCCCGTACTGACCGGGACAGAGTGTCCATAACTCCCCGTACTGACCGGGACAGAGTGTCCATAACTCCCCGTACTGACCGGGACAGAGTGTCCATAACTCCCCGTACTGACCGGGAGAGAGTGTCCATAACTCCCCGTACTGACCGGGAGCAGAGTGTCCATAACTCCCCGTACTGACCGGGACAGAGTGTCCATAACTCCCCGTACTGACCGGGAGCAGAGTGTCCATAACTCCCCGCACTGACCGGGAGCAGAGTGTCCATAACTCCCCGTACTGACCGGGACACAGTGTCCATAACTCCCCATACTGACCGGGACAGAGTGTCCATAACTCCCCGTACTGACCGGGAGCAGAGTGTCCATAACTCCCCGTACTGACCGGGAGCAGAGTGTCCATAACTCCCCGTACTGACCGGGAGCAGAGTGTCCATAACTCCCCGTACTGACCGGGACAGAGTGTCCATAACTCCCCGTACTGACCGGGAGCAGAGTGTCCATAACTCCCCGTACTGACCGGGAGCAGAGTGTCCATAACTCCCCGTACTGACCGGGACAGAGTGTCCATAACTCCCCGTACTGACCGGGACAGAGTGTCCATAACTCCCCGTACTGACCGGGAGAGAGTGTCCATAACTCCCCGTACTGACCGGGACAGAGTGTCCGTATCACAGTCCGATACTGGACAGGAACATGTGCGATGCTGGGACTGGGACTGGGACTGGGACACCCTGGAGTTCTATGAAACGTTACACTTTGGACCCAAACCTGCCCCTTTCCTGCCCAGGTACAGCCAGAACCGACATGAAAAAACAGACCATCAAAACCTTCATCACTGGCACAAACTTAACGAAAGATAAACTCGTTCTAATGTCTTCAATGATTATCTATTTTGTCCTTAATGACTGACCGTGATTGTTACTGGATTCAGTCTCGCTGAATAATAACAGGGAGACTCAGTCAGATACTGGATTACACAGTTTGTCTTTCAAACACTCAACCTACTCAAATTACTGAAATCCCATAATAACAGCCTGTCACCGGCCTCCCCCCATTAAATCATCGGCTCCACAGACCAGATTCCAGCTAATTAGCGTTCGCTCGGCTTCGAGCTCCAACGCGGGCAGTGATTCGACCCGGAGAAGCGATTGATTGAACCGACATTGGCTCCCGGTCCAGCAACGCCTCGCAATTAAAATTCTCATCCTCACCTTCAAATCCCTCCCTGGCCTCGCCCCTCCCTATCTCTGTTACCCCCTCCAGCCCCTCGCCCCTCCCTATCTCTGTAACCCCCTCCAGCCCGACACCCCTCCCTATCTCTGTAACCTCCTCCAGCCCCTCACCCCTCCCTATCTCTGTAACCCCCTCCAGCCCCTCACCCCTCCCTATCTCTGTAACCCCCTCCAGCCCGACACCCCTCCCTATCTCTGTAACCTCCTCCAGCCCCTCGCCCCTCCCTATCTCTGTAACCTCCTCCAGCCCCTCGCCCCTCCCTATCTCTGTAACCTCCTCCAGCCCCTCGCCCCTCCCTATCTCTGTAACCCCCTCCAGCCCCTCACCCCTCCCTATCTCTGTAACCCCCTCCAGCCCGACACCCCTCCCTATCTCTGTAACCTCCTCCAGCCCCTCGCCCCTCCCTATCTCTGTAACCTCCTCCAGCCCCTCGCCCCTCCCTATCTCTGTAACCTCCTCCAGCCCCTCGCCCCTCCCTATCTCTGTAACCCCCTCCAGCCCCTCGCCCCTCCCTATCTCTGTAACCTCCTCCAGCCCCTCGCCCCTCCCTATCCCTGTAACCTCCTCCAGCCCTACACCCCTCCCTATCTCTGTAACCTCCTCCAGCCCTACACCCCTCCCTATCTCTATAACCTCCTCCAGCCCTACACCCCTCCCTATCTCTGTAACCTCCTCCTGCCCCTCGCCCCTCCCTATCTCTGTGACCTCCTCCAGCCCTACAACCCTCCCTATTTCTGTAACCTCCTCCAGCCCTACACCCCTCCCTATCTCTGTAACCTCCTCCAGCCCCTCGCCCCTCCCTATCTCTGTAACCTCCTCCAGCCCCTCGCCCCTCCCGGTCTCTGTTACCTCCTCCAGCCCCTCGCCCCTCCCTATCTCTGTAACCTCCTCCAGCCCCTCGCCCCTCCCTATCTCTGTAACCTCCTCCAGCCCTACACCCCTCCCTATCTCAGTCACCCCCTCCAGCCCTACACCCCTCCCTATCTCTGTAACCTCCTCCAGCCCTACACCCCTCCCCATCTCTGTAACCTCCAGCCCTACACCCCTCCCTATCTCTGTAACCTCCTCCAGCCCTACACCGCTTCCTATCTCTGTCACCTCCTCCACTCCCTCGCCCCTCCCTATCTCTGTAACCTCCTCCAACCCTACACCCCTCCCTATCTCTGTAACCTCCTGCAGCCCTACACCCCTCCCTATCTCTGTAACCTCCTCCAGCCTCACACCCCTCCCTATCTCTGTAACCCCCTCCAGCCCTACACCCCTCCCTATCTCTGTAACCTCCTCCAGCCTTACACCCCTCCCTATCTCTGTAACCCCCTCCAGCCCTACAACCCTTCGAGATCTCTGTAACCCCCTCCAGCCCTGCAACCCTTCGAGATCTCTGTGCTCCTCCAATTCTGGCCTCTTGTGACTCACCAATTTTCATCACCCCACCGTTGGCGGCCATGCCTTCAGCTGCCTCGGCCCTTAGCTCTGGAATTCCCTCCCCAAACCTCTCTCTCTCCTCCTTTAAGACCCTCCTTAAAACCCACCTCTTTGACCAAGCTTTTGGTCACCTGTCCCAATATCTCCTGATGTGGCTCGGTGTCAGTTTTTGTCTGATTGGTGGAGAGGCGGAGATGGAAGTGTCTGGTTGCTTGTCTCTCGGACCCACTTGCTTCCCCGTGCAGTCTCGAGTCGATGTGTTTGTGCGCACAGTACAGATGTTCTGTTCAGACCGCGCGTTGTTCTCCATCTGGGATTAATCGTTGCTGATTTCTCCTGACGCAGCTCATCCAAAGCAAGGTCAGACACGGCCAAGTATCTCATCACGAGAGGTCACTAACACAAAGCAAGGTCAGACACGGCCAAGTATCTCATCACGAGAGGTCACTAACACAAAGCAAGGTCAGACACGGCCAAGTATCTCATCACTTGAGGTCACTAACACAAAGCAAGGTCAGACACGGCCAAGTATCTCATCACTAGAGGTCACTAACACAAAGCAAGGTCAGACACGGCCAAGTATCTCATCACTAGAGGTCACTGACACAAAGCAAGGTCAGACACGGCCAATTATCTCATCACTAGAGGTCACTAACACAAAGCAAGGTCAGACACGGCCAAGTATCTCATCACTAGGGGTCACCAACACAAAGCAAGGTCAGACACGGCCAAGTATCTCATCACTAGAGGTCACTAACACAAAGCAAGGTCAGACACGGCCAAGTATCTCATCACTAGAGGTCACCAACACAAAGCAAGGTCAGACACGGCCAATTATCTCATCACTAGAGGTCACTAACACAAAGCAAGGTCAAACACGGCCAAGTATCTCATCACTAGGGGTTACTAACGCAAAGCAAGGTCAGACACGGCCAAGTATTTCATCACTCGGGGTCACTAACACAAAGCAAGGTCAGACACGGCCAAGTATCTCATCACTAGAGGTCACTAACACAAAGCAAGGTCAAACACGGCCAAGTATCTCATCACTAGGGGTTACTAACACAAAGCAAGGTCAGACACGGCCAAGTATTTCATCACTCGGGGTCACTAACACAAAGCAAGGTCAGACACGGCCAAGTATCTCATCACTTGGGGTCACTAACACAAAGCAAGGTCAGACACGGCCAAGTATCTCATCACTAGGGGTCACTAACACAAAGCAAGGTCAGACACGGCCAAGTATTTCATCACTCGGGGTCACTAACACAAAGCAAGGTCAGACACGGCCAAGTATCTCATCACTAGAGGTCACTAACACAAAGCAAGGTCAGACACGGCCAAGTATCTCATCACTAGGGGTCACTAACACAAAGCAAGGTCAGACACGGCCAAGTATTTCATCACTAGAGGTCACTAACACAAAGCAAGGTCAGACACGGCCAAGTATCTCATCACTAGGGGTCACTAACACAAAGCAAGGTCAGACACGGCCAAGTATCTCATCACTAGGGGTCACTAACACAAAGCAAGGTCAGACACGGCCAAGTATCTCATCACTAGAGGTCACTAACACAAAGCAAGGTCAGACACGGCCAAGTATCTCATCACTAGAGGTCACTAACACAAAGCAAGGTCAGACACGGCCAAGTATCTCATCACTAGGGGTCACTAACACAAAGCAAGGTCAGACACGGCCAAGTATCTCATCACTAGAGGTCACGAACACAAAGCAAGGGAGGAGCTCTCAAACAATGCTACTGGCTTGGAGCAGAAAGATGGAGAAAGAAGGACTTGCATTTATATGGCGCCTTTCACAATCTCAGGCTGTCCCAAAGCGCTTTACGGCCAATTAAGTACTTTTAGAAGTGAGGTCACTGTTGTAATGTAGGAAACGCAGCAGGCAATTTGCACACAACAAGATCCCACAAACAGCAATGAAATAAATGACAAGATAATCTGTTTTTTGAGGTTGGTTTAGGGATAAATATTGGCCAGGACACCGGGAAAACTCCCCTTCTCTTATTCAAAATAGTGCCATGGGATCTTTTCCCTCCACCTGAGAGGGCAGACAGGGCCTCGGTTTAATGTCTCAGCAGAAAGATGGCACCTCCGACAGTGCAGCGCTCCCTCAGCACTGACCCTCCGACAGTGCAGCGCTCCCTCAGTGCTGACCCTCCGACAGTGCAGCGCTCCCTCAGTGCTGACCCTCCGACAGTGCAGCACTCCCTCAGTGCTGACCCTCCGACAGTGCAGCACTCCCTCAGTGCTGACCCTCCGACAGTGCAGCACTCCCTCAGTGCTGACCCTCCGACAGTGCAGCACTCCCTCAGTGCTGACCCTCCGACAGTGCAGCACTCCCTCAGTACTGACCCTCCGACAGTGCAGCGCTCCCTCAGTGCTGACCCTCCGACAGTGCAGCACTCCCTCAGTGCTGACCCTCCGACAGTGCAGCACTCCCTCAGTACTGACCCTCCGACAGTGCAGCACTCCCTCAGTGCTGACCCTCCGACAGTGCAGCACTCCCTCAGTACTGACCCTCCGACAGTGCAGCACTCCCTCAGTACTGACCCTCCGACAGTGCAGCACTCCCTCAGTACTGCTCTGGACTGTCAGCCTGGATTTTCTGTTCAAGTCTCTGGAGTGGGACTTGAACCCACGTCCTCCTAACTCAGAGGCGAGAGTGTTACCCTCTGAGCCACAGTTGAAAGGCCCTTAACTTGGAAGCCCTGTATAAAACCCACCACCGGACTCTATAAACCCTGGAACGTTCCCATCCATCGCCATCTGCCTGATTCAATGTGACCGTATCGAGCCAGGAGTCTGATGTTCTCCCCTCACTGCTAAAAGTCTCAGTGTCTCCCCTCCCTTCCATTCCAGACATTTCCTCTCCGCCTCTCATTCCTGCAGCATGTGACCCGCTCGCAGTTTACGACCCGCCTACGTCCTGTCTACGTCCCGTCTACACTTTCTGTCTTCTCCTTGCAAGACTGTGAATGTTTCGGCCACTCGAACCGGTGCAGTTACATCGAGCTGCTCACCACCACCATTTGCGTGAGCTGTAAGCACAACACGAGAGGCCGACACTGCCAGTTGTGCCGACTGGGCTATCACCGAAACCCGTCAGCAGAGCTGGACCATCACAACGTTTGCCTCGGTCAGTTCCTGTTACAATCTCCGCTCTCGCCTCCTTCCTTCACCCTTCAGATTTCAGCCCAAAACAAGATAAAGAAACAAAAAGGAACCTTCGATAGGGCTGAGCAAAAGGAATCAGCTCCCCTTTCCCCAGAGATCAGACCCGGTCCGACCTTTCCCCAGAGATCAGACCCGGTCCGACCTTTCCCCAGAGATCAGACCCGGTCCGACCTTTCCCCAGAGATCAGACCCGGTCCGACCTTTCCCCGGGGATCAGACCCGGTCCGACCTTTCCCCAGAGATCAGACCCAGTCCGACCTTTGCCCAGAGATCAGACCCGGTCCGACCTTTCCCCAGAGATCAGACCCGGTCCGACCTTTCCCCGGAGATCAGACCCGGTCCGACCTTTCCCCGGAGATCAGACCCGGTCCGACCTTTCCCCGGAGATCAGACCCGGTCCGACCTTTCCCCGGAGATCAGACCCGGTCCGACCTTTCCCCAGAGATCAGACCCGGTCCGACCTTTCCCCGGAGATCAGACCCGGTCCGACCTTTCCCCGGAGATCAGACCCGGTCCGACCTTTCCCCGGAGATCAGACCCGGTCCGACCTTTCCCCGGAGATCAGACCCGGTCCGACCTTTCCCCAGAGATCAGACCCGGTCCGACCTTTCCCCAGAGATCAGACCCGGTCCGACCTTTCCCCGGAGATCAGACCCGGTCCGACCTTTCCCCGGAGATCAGACCCGGTCCGACCTTTCCCCAGAGATCAGACCCGGTCCGACCTTTCCCCAGAGATCAGACCCGGTCCGACCTTTCCCCAGAGATCAGACCCGGTCCGACCTTTCCCCGGAGATCAGACCCGGTCCGACCTTTCCCCAGAGATCAGACCCGGTCCGACCTTTCCCCGGAGATCAGACCCGGTCCGACCTTTCCCCGGAGATCAGACCCGGTCCGACCTTTCCCCAGAGATCAGACCCGGTCCGACCTTTCCCCGGAGATCAGACCCGGTCCGACCTTTCCCCAGAGATCAGACCCGGTCCGACCTTTCCCCGGAGATCAGACCCGGTCCGACCTTTCCCCAGAGATCAGACCCGGTCCGACCTTTCCCCGGAGATCAGACCCGGTCCGACCTTTCCCCGGAGATCAGACCCGGTCCGACCTTTCCCCAGAGATCAGACCCGGTCCGACCTTTCCCCAGAGATCAGACCCGGTCCGACCTTTCCCCGGAGATCAGACCCGGTCCGACCTTTCCCCAGAGATCAGACCCGGTCCGACCTTTCCCCGGGGATCAGACCCGGTCCGACCTTTCCCCAGAGATCAGACCCAGTCCGACCTTTGCCCAGAGATCAGACCCGGTCCGACCTTTCCCCAGAGATCAGACCCGGTCCGACCTTTCCCCGGAGATCAGACCCGGTCCGACCTTTCCCCAGAGATCAGACCCGGTCCGACCTTTCCCCGGAGATCAGACCCGGTCCGACCTTTCCCCAGAGATCAGACCCGGTCCGACCTTTCCCCAGAGATCAGACCCGGTCCGACCTTTCCCCAGAGATCAGACCCGGTCCGACCTTTCCCCGGGGATCAGACCCGGTCCGACCTTTCCCCAGAGATCAGACCCGGTCCGACCTTTCCCCAGAGATCAGACCCGGTCCGACCTTTCCCCGGAGATCAGACCCGGTCCGACCTTTCCCCGGAGATCAGACCCGGTCCGACCTTTCCCCGGAGATCAGACCCGGTCCGACCTTTGCCCAGAGATCAGACCCGGTCCGACCTTTGCCCAGAGATCAGACCCGGTCCGACCTTTCCCCGGAGATCAGACCCGGTCCGACCTTTCCCCGGAGATCAGACCCGGTCCGACCTTTCCCCAGAGATCAGACCCGGTCCGACCTTTCCCCAGAGATCAGACCCGGTCCGACCTTTCCCCGGAGATCAGACCCGGTCCGACCTTTCCCCGGAGATCAGACCCGGTCCGACCTTTCCCCGGGGATCAGACCCGGTCCGACCTTTCCCCAGAGATCAGACCCGGTCCGACCTTTCCCCAGAGATCAGACCCGGTCCGACCTTTCCCCGGAGATCAGACCCGGTTCGACCTTTCCCCAGAGATCAGACCCGGTCCGACCTTTCCCCAGAGATCAGACCCGGTCCGACCTTTCCCCGGAGATCAGACCCGGTCCGACCTTTCCCCAGAGATCAGACCCGGTCCGACCTTTCCCCGGAGATCAGACCCGGTCCGACCTTTCCCCGGAGATCAGACCCGGTCCGACCTTTCCCCAGAGATCAGACCCGGTCCGACCTTTCCCCGGAGATCAGACCCGGTCCGACCTTTCCCCGGAGATCAGACCCGGTCCGACCTTTCCCCAGAGATCAGACCCGGTCCGACCTTTGCCCAGAGATCAGACCCGGTCCGACCTTTGCCCAGAGATCAGACCCGGTCCGACCTTTCCCCGGAGATCAGACCCGGTCCGACCTTTCCCCAGAGATCAGACCCAGTCCGACCTTTCCCCGGAGATCAGACCCGGTCCGACCTTTCCCCGGGGATCAGACCCGGTCCGACCTTTCCCCAGAGATCAGACCCGGTCCGACCTTTCCCCGGAGATCAGACCCGGTCCGACCTGTCCCCAGAGATCAGACCCGGTCCGACCTTTCCCCAGAGATCAGACCCGGTCCGACCTTTCCCCGGAGATCAGACCCGGTCCGACCTTTCCCCGGAGATCAGAACCGGTCCGACCTTTCCCCAGAGATCAGACCCGGTCCGACCTTTCCCCGGAGATCAGACCCGGTCCGACCTTTCCCCAGAGATCAGACCCGGTCCGACCTTTCCCCGGAGATCAGACCCGGTCCGACCTTTCCCCGGAGATCAGACCCGGTCCGACCTTTCCCCAGAGATCAGACCCGGTCCGACCTTTCCCCGGAGATCAGACCCGGTCCGACCTTTCCCCGGAGATCAGACCCGGTCCGACCTTTCCCCAGAGATCAGACCCGGTCCGACCTTTGCCCAGAGATCAGACCCGGTCCGACCTTTGCCCAGAGATCAGACCCGGTCCGACCTTTCCCCGGAGATCAGACCCGGTCCGACCTTTCCCCAGAGATCAGACCCAGTCCGACCTTTCCCCGGAGATCAGACCCGGTCCGACCTTTCCCCGGGGATCAGACCCGGTCCGACCTTTCCCCAGAGATCAGACCCGGTCCGACCTTTCCCCGGAGATCAGACCCGGTCCGACCTGTCCCCAGAGATCAGACCCGGTCCGACCTTTCCCCAGAGATCAGACCCGGTCCGACCTTTCCCCGGAGATCAGACCCGGTCCGACCTTTCCCCAGAGATCAGACCCGGTCCGACCTTTCCCCAGAGATCAGACCCGGTCCGACCTTTCCCCAGAGATCAGACCCGGTCCGACCTTTCCCCGGAGATCAGACCCGGTCCGATCTTTCCCCGGAGATCAGACCCGGTCCGACCTTTCCCCGGAGATCAGACCCGGTCCGACCTTTCCCCGGAGATCAGACCCGGTCCGACCTTTCCCCAGAGATCAGACCCGGTCCGACCTTTCCCCAGAGATCAGACCCGGTCCGACCTTTCCCCAGAGATCAGACCCGGTCCGACCTTTCCCCGGAGATCAGACCCGGTCCGACCTTTCCCCAGAGATCAGACCCGGTCCGACCTTTCCCCGGAGATCAGACCCGGTCCGACCTTTCCCCCGAGATCAGACCCGGTCCGACCTTTCCCCAGAGATCAGACCCGGTCCGACCTTTCCCCGGGGATCAGACCCGGTCCGACCTTTCCCCGGAGATCAGACCCGGTCCGACCTTTCCCCGGAGATCAGACCCGGTCCGACCTTTCCCCGGAGATCAGACCCGGTCCGACCTTTCCCTAGCGATGCGGCCTGGCCCTGAGGTAAATTGAAAGCCCTGTGTTGTGACGATATAATCATTGCTTCCCTGTCTCCATTGTTTTTCTGGAATTTGTATGTTGTTTGTTCTCTCGGCAAACGAACATCCTTCATCGTAGCAGCATCACTCGCCTCTGCTCAATGTTACCCTCCCCCCATTGTCTAACATCAATGTTCTCTCTCCATTTCCTCATCTCCTTCCCATTCTCCACACATAGAATTACAGAGAATGTACAGCACAGAAACAGGCCATTCGGCCCAACTGGTCTGTGCCGGTGTTTATGCTCCACACGTGGCTCCTCCCACCTTACTTCATCTCATCCTATCAGCATATCCTTCTATTCCTTTCTCCCTCATGTGTTTATCTAGCTTCCCCTTAAATGCAACTATGCTATTTGCCTCAACTACAGTGAGTTCCACATTCTCACCACTCTCTGGATCGAGAAGTTTCTCCTGAATTCCTTATTGGATTTATTAATGACAGTCTTATATTTACAGCCTCTCGTTTTGGTCTCCCCCACAAGTGGAAACATCTTCTCTCCGTCTATCTTATCAAACCCTGTCTTAATTTTGAAGACCTCTATCAGGTCACCCCTCAGTCTTCTCTTTTCTTGAGAAAAGAGCCCCAGCCTGTTCCATCTTTCCTGATATTTATAACCTCTCAGTTCTGGTATCACCCTGATGAATTTTTGCACCCTCTCCAGTGTCTCTCTATCCTTTTTATAATATGGAGACCAGAACTGTGCACAGTTCTCCAAGTGTGGTCTAACCAAGGTTCTGTACAAGTTTAACATAACCTCTCTGATTGTGAATTCTCTCCCTCTAATAATGAACCCTGGAGCTTGGTTTGCTTTTTATGGTCTTGTTAACCTGCGTTAATTGTGTGCAGTCGCCCCAAGGAGTGGAACACGGGCCGTGTCCAATCAGTGTGTGGACGATTGACGCTGTTTGTAAACTGTTGGAGACTTGTTTCCCCCCGGAGTCGGCTCGTCCCCTGTCCTGGGCCCGAGTCATTTGTGTCCCTGAGGTTGTGTCGATGGGTTTTATTGGGAACAGCCATGTGCAGTGTGTGTGTTGTCTTGTTTCTGCAGACTGTCAGTGTCACCCCTATGGCTCACTCCATGATCGCTGTAATGAGACGGGATATTGTGACTGTAAGGAGGGGACAGCAGGGCCCAAGTGTGACAAGTGCCTGCCCGGATATTACTGGCACAGGGGCTGCCGAGGTAAGTAACCGTTCCAGCACCAGACCCTCCCTCACTCCGCCTGGCTCCTGTGTGTCAGGGTCAGCAGTGGATCCGATAGCAGAGATACCAGGGGGGGAAAGACAAAGGCTTTTAGACAAGGAACCCTCCTGGGTTCCCCCATCACCCTGAGAAACAATTAGTGGCACAGCTCCTCGCAAAGGGAGGGACTGGAGTTCAGTGAGGAGCATTTCATAGAATCAGACAGCACACAAGGAGGCCATTCAGCCCATCGAGGCAGTGCTGGCTCTTTGAAAGAGCGATCCTATTAGTCTCACTCCCCCTGCTCTTTCCCCATAGCCCTGCAAATTTTTCCCCTTCAAGTATTTATTCAATTATCTTTTGAAAGTTATTATTGAATCTGCTTCCAGATCAGAACAACTCACTGTGTAAAAACATTCACCTCATCTCCCCTCTGGTTATTTTGCCAATTACCTTAAATCTGTGTCCTCTGGTTATTGACCCTCCTGCCAGTGGAAACAGTTTCTCCTTATTTACTCTATTAAAACCCCTCATAATTTTTAACCCCTCTATTAAATCTCCCCTTAACCTTCTCAGTTCTGAGGAGAACAATCCCAGCTTCTCCAGTCTCTCCACATAACTGAAGTCCCTCATCCCTGGTACCATTCTGGTAAATCTCCTCTGCACCCTCTCCAAGGCCTTGACATCCTTCCTAAAGTGCGGTGCCCAGAATTGGACACAATAATTTGACACAGAATTTAACCCTCAGTCTCTCCTTCAGTATTTAACCATCAATTTAGTCCTGTTCACCCATCACCCCTGTGATCTCTGGCCTACATTGGCTCCCGGTCCAGCAACACCTCAATTTTAAGATTCACATCCTCACATTCAAATCCCTCCGTTGCCTCGCCCCTCCCTATCTCTGTAACCTCCTTCAGCCCGACACCCCTCCGAGATCTCTGCGCTCCCCCAATTCTGGCCTCTTGCACATCCCCCATTTCCTTCGCCCCACCATTGGCGGCCGTGCCTTCAGCTGTCTGGACCCGAAACTCTGGAATTCCCCTCAAACCTCTCCGCCTCTCCCCCTCTCTCTCCTCCTTTAAGACCCTCCTTAAAATCTTCCTCTTTGACCAAGCTTTTGGTCTCCTATCCTAATATCTCCTTATGTGGTTCAGTGTTAATTTTTGTCTGATTTACGCTCCTGTGAAGCACCTTGGGCCGTTTTACTACGTTAAAGGCGCTATATAAATGCAAGTAGTTGTTGGTGTAAAAGTGAAACACTGGGAGCGGCGACAGTTCAAACAATCTCTGAGGTCAGGAGATTTTCAGTGACCTGACGTTTCTTTTCTCTGACCTCTTGCAGCCGGCGTGTGCGATAACTTGCTGACGCGGTGTCAGAACGGAGGAGTGTGCGAGGACAATGGGAGGTGTCGCTGTCCCGCTCCCTACACCGGGCTCCTGTGTGAGAAAGGCCAGTGTGGGAAGGAAGCAGGAGGGTGTGTCTCCCAATCCCCCCGGGACCCCACCTTACACCGGGTGCTGCTGTCACTCACTGCGCTGCTAACCACCGCTAACGGACGCCCGGCGCTCTGACCCGCTTCCAGCGCCACGGACGCTCACGGGAAGGTGCAAAGAGCGGAGGAGAATCCAGCGTTTACTGCGTCCCCGTTAAACACGGACCCCGCCCTCCGGCCCGGGAAAGGCAAACTGTAACCCAGGCCTGAGCCCACCCACCCACCCACCGAGCCCGACTGTATCTCCGAGCCCTGAAGGAATGGGCAGTCAGTGGGGACTGTACTTTCAGACCCCCCGCCGGAGGGAGGGAGGGAGGGAGGGAGGCAGCTGCTAATATTCATTCTCCAATCGCCAGCCTGGCCTCGGATGGCCAGCTTTGGGAAAGAAGAAAGAAAGAAAGACTTGCATTTATATAGCGCCTTTCACCACCTCAGGACGTCCCAAAGAGCTTTACAGCCAATGAAGTACTTTTGAAGTGTCGTCACTGTTGGAATGTAGGAAACACGGCAGAAAATTTGTGGAGCTCAGAGGAGGCCGTTCCCCGCTCTGGTGCAGCCCTCGCTCGCTCGCCCCTCACTCCCTCCCTCTCCCTCACTCTCTCCCTTCCTCACTCTCCCTCACACCCTCATTCACTCCTCACTCACTCTGTCCCTCCACTCACTCAATCCACACTCCCTCCCTCCCTCACTTCATTCATTCACTCCCTCAGTCACTCCACTCACTCATCAATTGCTTGCCCCTCACTCACTCACTCCCTCCATCCCTCTCACTCCTCACTCATTCACTCACTCCTCACTCTCCACACTCACTCCTTCACTCCCTCCCTCACTCTTTCCCTCACTCCTTCCCTCCCTCACTCCCTCCCTCACTCACTCAGTCACTCACTCATTCCTCACTCACTCACTCCCTCACTCACTGCGAGGGATTGCTGACGGTACATCGTGACCTGAGGAAATCTGTGGGCCGGCTTCGAGCGGCCTACAACCTGGGCTTTAGTGACCGTTGTGTGTAATCCTGGAGCGCATCAGAGCGATGGGGGAATAATCCTGAGCAGTGAGTGGAGAGTGTTAGTACGTTTATCGATTCTTTTGTATTAAGATGAAGTTATTTTCTTGCAATCCCACAATGTTCCATGTAGTTTTTGTATGAATCGCGGTTTGTGTTGATGAATATATCTCTCACTGTGTAATTCCCAGCGACGGGGGGAATGAGACGGTTTTATTTTATTTGTATGATTTTCCTGTGCAGATTTCTCTGTAACTGCAACGTGCTGACATGAAAGCATCTGAGTTTACAGCTCTGGAAAGTGTCATAAGATCCAGGAAAGGATTTGATGCTTTACTCTGGACAACAATAAAAGCTGCTGCAGAAAGTGTCCTGGTCTCCTGATCTGGGTCCTGACTATGTGTCTGTGGGAATGGGTTCAGGGGGAGGGGGAAGGGGTTGAGGGGCAGGGGAGTGGGTTGAGGGGGAGGGAAAGGGGTTGAGGGGAAGGGGTTAAGGGGGTTAGGAAGGGGGTTCGGGGGGAGTGTCCCGGGTCGGTTCCAGTCCTGGGTTCCCCGATTCCAGGAGCCTGTTGAACGGGAGCCATCGACAGATTGGGCCGTATTGCACTCTGGGAGATTGAGTGACCTGACCCCGTGACCCCAGACAGGCGGCGGAGGGGGAGGGGGACAGTGGCCAGGGAGGAGGGGAGGGGGTGGAATCAGCAGCATGGGAACGGAGTTTGTGGCGGGGATCGAAGACACCGGCTGAAATTTTAACTCCAAGCTGTGAAGTCGGCGGGGGGCGAATTCCTTGAGTCCGGGTTTCCCGGACGTCCTTAGGATTTTGACGTCAGGACGTCTTTTAGGTTTTTTTGCGCCCAAAAGTTCGTCTGGATTGACAGGCTGGTCTCAGTCGGACGGGAGAAGAGCAAGGAAGATGATGTGAGGGGTGAGTGTTAGACGGAGGGCGGGAGGGAGGTATTGGGGCTGGAATTCACCGGGGGTGAAGGGTCGATAGTCATCAGGGGTCATCGGGGGTTGGCACCAGCGGGCAGGAGTAATCGCAGGGTACAGGGGTCATCATGGGAGGTGTCAGAGATTGTGGGGGATGTCGGAGATCGTGGTGAGGTCGGAGATCGTGGTGGGGTCCCAGATCATGTGGGGGTCGCAGGTTGTGGGGGGTCGCAGGTCGTGGGGGGGTCAGAGATCGTGAGGGGTCAGAGATCGTGGTAGGGTTGGAAATCGTGGGTGGGGTCACAGATGGTGATGGGGTCGGAGATTGTTGTGGGGGGATCGGCGACCGTGGCGAGGGGGGGGTCGGAGATCGTGGTGGGGTCGGAGATCGTGGGGGGGGGGTCTGAGATTGTAGGGGCAGGTTGGAGATTGTGTGTCGGGGGGTCAGAGATCATGGGGCGGAGGGGTTGCCCCAGGGAAGCTTGTTGGGCCTGGGGGAAGCACTCCTGCTCCTCCGGGCCCACAAGCCGTGCGATAAAGGCTCTCACCTGCTGTTTGGGGCCTTCTCACCTCCTCTCACGAGGTGTGAAGGAGAAGGCCCGGGAATCCAGACAAAGCAGCACTCCCTCCGCACTGCCCTGGAGTGACAGCTTGGATCATGAGCTCAAACTCCCGAGCCCCAGCAAGTCGCACAACTCTCTAGTCCCAGAATAGAACATGTTACCAACTGAGCTCTGCACCGGTCAGGCAGCATCTGAGGGGCAACGTTTTGGGTGGGATCCCGAGTCAGTTCTGCTGTTTATTGCCAGCAATTTGTTTTATTCAAAGTACAGATGCCATTTTGTCGAAATGTCTTTAATCTAAAAACGGAGAAACAGTGTACACACGCTCACACTAAAGGAATTGAAGGTGAAATATTAGTGAGCATTCCTGGTTCCTTTCAGAGACCGAGCAATCAGTTATTGAAGCCCCCCTGCCCATGGTTTAGTGGGTAAAGTGTAACTGGTCTGATGTGTTGACCGTGGGCTCCACATGGTCTCGGTCTCATTAAACTGGGGCAGGACAAAGAATCAGTCAGGGTTAAATTTATATTTATCAGTGACTTGGATGAAGGAATAGAGAGCCGTGTATCTCAGTTTGCTGACGACACTAAGTTAGGTGACACAGTAAATAGTGTAGATGGGAGCAGAAAGTTGCAAAGGGACATTGGTCGATTCAGTGAGTGGGCAAAACTGGGGCAGATGGAGTTCAATGTGGGGAAGTGTGAGGTCATTCACTTTGGACCTAAGAAAGATCGATCAGAGTATTTTCTAAATGGTGAGAAGCCGGGAACTGTGGAGGAGCAGAGAGATTTAGGGGCCCAAGCACAGAAATCACTAAACGCCAGTGGACAGGTACAAAAAATAATTAAAAAGACGAATGGGATGTTCACCTTTATCTCGGGGGCTGGAATACAAAGGGGAGGAAGTGATGTTCCAGCTGTACAGAGCTCTGGTCAGACCACATCTGGAGACTGGGTTCAGTTCTGGGCACCGCACCTCAGGAAGGATATATTGGCCCTGGAGGGGGTGCAGCACAGATTCACCAGAATGTTCTTATTAGGGCGGGAAAGTGGAGTTGAGGTAAAAGATCAGCCATGATCTGATTGAATGGCGGAGCAGGCTCGAGGGGCCGTATGGCCGACTCCTGCTCCTAGTTCTTATGTTCTTATATCGGGGCTGGAATGGTTAAATTACGAGGCCAGGCTGCACACACTAGGCTCATATGCCCTGAGTCTCGAAAATTAAGGGGAGATCTAATTGAATATTTTAAATGATTAAAGGATTTGATAGGGTAGATAGAGAGAAACTATTTCCTCTGGTGGGAGAGTCCAGAACAAGGGGGAATAATCTTAAAATTCGAGCTCGGCCTTTCAGGGGTGATGTCAGGAAACATTTCTTCACACAAAGGGGAGTGGAAATCTGGAACTCTCTCCCCCAAAAAGCTGTTGAGGCTGGGGGTCAATTGAAAATTTGAAAATTGAGATTGATAGATTTTTGTTGGGTGAGGGGATGAAGGGTTACAGAACATTGGCGGGTAAATGGAGTTAAGATACAGATCTGCCATGATCTAATTGAATGGCGGAACAGGCTGGAGGGGATGAATGGCCTCCTCCCGCTCCTATGTTCCCATAACCAGAATTGGACACAGTGCTCGGGGTGGGTCTGACCAGAACTGGACACAGTACTCGGGGTGGGTCTGACCAGAACTGGACACAGTACTCGAGTGGGTCTGACCAGAACTGGACACAGTACTCGGGGTGGGTCTGACCAGAACTGGACACAGTGCTCGAGGTGGGTCTGACCAGAACTGGACACAGTACTCGAGTGGGTCTGACCAGAACTGGACACAGTACTCGGGGTGGGTCTGACCAGAACTGGACACAGTACTCGAGGTGGGTCTCAGTAAGGCCTTCGATAAAGTCCCCCACAGGAGACTGGTCAAGAAGGTACGAGCCCATGGAATCCAGGGTGCCTTGGCACTTTGGATACAAAACTGGCTTAGTGGCAGAAGGCAGAGGGTGATGGTCGAAGGTTGTTTTTGTGACTGGAAGCCTGTGGCCAGTGGGGTACCACAGGGATCGGTGCTGGGTCCCTTGCTGTTTGTGGTCCACATTAATGACTTGGATATGAATGTAAAAGGTATGATCAGTAAGTTCGCTGATGATACAAAAATTGGTAGGGTGGTAAATAGCGAGGAGGATAGCCTCAGTCTGCAGGACGATATAGATGGGTTGGTCAGATGGGCGGAACAGTGGCAAATGGAATTTAACCCGGAAAAGTGCGAGGTGATGCACTTTGGAGGGACTAACAAGGCAAGGGAATACACAATGAATGGGAGGACCCTAGGCAAGACAGAGGGTCAGAGGGATCTTGGTGTGCAAGTTCACAGATCCCTGAAGGCGGCGGAACAGGTAGATAAGGTGGTAAAGAAGGCATATGGGATACTTGCCTTTATTAGCCGAGGCATAGAATATAAGAGCAAGGAGGTTATGCTGGAGCTGTATAAAACACTGGTTAGGCCACAGCTGGAGTACTGTATGCAGTTCTGGTCGCCACACTACAGGAAGGATGTGATCGCTTTGGAGAGGGTGCAGAGGAGATTCACCAGGATGTTACCAGGGCTGGAGCGCTTCAGCTATGAAGAGAGACTGGGAAGATTGGGTTTGTTTTCCTTGGAGCAGAGGAGGCTGAGGGGGGACATGATTGAGGTGTACAAAATTATGAGGGGCACAGATAGGATGGATACTAAGGAGCTTTTTCCCTTCGTTGAGGGTACTATAACAAGGGGACATAGATTCAAGGTAAAAGGCGGGAGGTTTAGAGGGGATTTGAGAAAGAACTTTTTCACCCAGAGGGTGGTTGGAGTCTGGAACTCACTGCCTGAAAGGGTTGTGGAGGCAGGAACCCTCACAACATTCAAGAAGCATTTGGATGAGCACTTGAAATGCCATAGCATACAAGGCTACGGACCAAATGCTGGAATATGGGATTAGAGTAGACAGGGCTGATGGCCGGCGCGGACACGATGGGCCGAAGGGCCTCTATCCGTGCTGTATAACTCTATGACTCTATGACTCTATGACCAGAACTGGACACAGGTCTGACCAGAGCCATGTACAGTTTGACCATGACTTCCTCTGACTGTATTCTCCTGTTTTGGATTTGTTGTCCAACATTCTTTTGTCTTTGTTGGTTTGCAGCTCTGTGTTTTTTTTTATTCGTTCACGGGATGTGGGCGTCGCTGGCGAGGCCGGCATTTATTGCCCATCCCTAATTGACCTCGAGAAGGTGGTGGTGAGCCGCCTTCTTGAACCGCTGCAGTCCGTGTGGTGACGGTTCTCCCACAGTGCTGTTAGGAAGGGAGTTCCAGGATTTTGACCCAGCGACAATGAAGGAACGGCGATATATTTCCAAGTCGGGATGGTGTGTGACTTGGAGGGGAACGTGCAGGTGGTGTTGTTCCCATGTGCCTGCTGTTCTTGTCCTTCTAGGTGGTAGAGGTCGTGGGTTTGGGAGGTGCTGTCGAAGAAGCCTTGGCGAGTTGCTGCAGTGCATCCTGTGGATGGTGCACACTGCAGCCACAGTGCACCGGTGGTGAAGGGAGTGAATGTTTAGGGTGGTGGATGGGGTGCCAATCAAGCGGGCTGCTTTATCTTGGATGGTGTCGAGCTTCTTGAGTGTTGTTGGAGCTGCACTCATCCATGCAAGTGGAGAGTATTCCATCACACTCCTGACTTGTGCCTTGTAGATGGTGGAAAGGCTTTGGGGAGTCAGGAGGTGAGTCACTCGCCGCAGAATACCCAGCCTCTGACCTGCTCTCGTAGCCACAGTATTTATATGGCTGGTCCAGTTAAGTTTCTGGTCAATGGTGACCCCCAGGATGTTGATGGTGGGGGATTCGGCGATGGTAATGCCGTTGAATGTCAAGGGGAGGTGGTTAGACTCTCTCTTGTTGGAGATGGTCATTGCCTGGCACTTATCTGGCACGAATGTTACTTGCCACTTATGAGCCCAAGCCTGGATGTTGTCCAGGTCTTGCTGCATGCAGGCTCGGACTGCTTCATTATCTGAGGGGTTGCGAATGGAACTGAACACTGTGCAGTCATCAGCGAACATCCCCATTTCTGACCTTATGATGGAGGGAAGGTCATTGATGAAGCAGCTGAAGATGGTTGGGCCTCGGACACTGCCCTAAGGAACTCCTGCAGCAATGTTGGTCGGACATGTTTCGTGTCGAGTTTACTCAGACTTGTAGCCTCTGCTGCTTTGCTTTTCTTCATCGGTCTTTGCCCCACTGATAAGAATATAAGAAATAGGAGCAGGAGTAGGCCACAGGGCCCCTCGAGCCTGCTCCGCAATTCAATAAAATCACGGCTAATCTTCAACCTCAACTCCACTTTCCTGCCCAATCCCCAGATCTGTTGATTTCCCAAGAACCCAAAAATCTGTCCATCTCAGCCCTGAATATACTTAATGACTCAGCATCCACAGTCCTCTGGGGTAGGGAATTCCAAAGATTCACAACCCTCTGAGTGAAGAAATTCCTCCTCATCTCAGTCTTAAATGGCCGACCCCTTATCCTGAGACTATACCACCGAGTTCTAGACTCTCCAGCCAGGGGAAACAGCCTCTGAGCATCTACCCTCTCAAGCCCCCTCAGAATCTTATATGTTTCAATGAGATCACCTCTCATTCTTCTAAACTCCAGAGTGTATAGGCCCATTCTACTCAATCTCTCCTCAAAGGACAACCTTCTCATCCCAGGAATCAATCTAGTGAATCTTCGTTGCACTGCCTCTAAGGCAAGTATATCCTTCCTGAGATAAGGAGACCAAAACTGTGCGCAGTACTCCAGGTGAAGTCTCACCAAAGCCCTGTATAATTGCAGTAAGACTTCCTTACTCTTGTACTCCAACCTCTTGCAATAAAGGCCAACATTCCATTTGCCTTCCTAATTGCCTGCTGTACCTGTGTGCTAACTTTTGTGTTTCTTGTCCGAGGACACCCAGATCTCTCTGAACACCAACATTTAATAGTTTCTCACCATTTAAACAATATTCTGATTTTCTATTCTTCCCACAAAAGTGAATAACCTCACATTTCCCCACATTATACTCCATCTGCCACCTTCTCGCCCACTCTCTTAACCTGTCAATATCCCTTTGCAGAATTCCTGTGTCCTCCTCACAGCTTACTTTCCCACCGATGAACATTTTAACTTTTTCTGTATATTTTCTATTCCTCCCAGAGAGCTCCTTCCCTTTCCTCTCTGGGGGATTTGTGAAGGTTATTGTTCCTCTTTATATCAGTTTTAAATCATTTGTTAAACCGTTTAGGGTCTGGTCTGAGCTGATTACTTTTCGGTTTGTGTTTACTGAGTCCAGCTTGCTGTATTCTGACTCCAGATTGTAAAATTGCAATCTTGTTTTTCTGATTTTTGTTTCTGAGCTGCTACTGCAGGCCTGAAAGGGTTAATTTTCAGCCAAAGTGAGTCATGAAAGTGAAATGAACTTTGTCACTCCTCAAAGCGAGTGTTTATGAGAATTTCACTTCCTGCTCTGGTTGCTCTCTCTCTCTCTCTCTGTGCTGTGTGAAAACTCTTTCAGGTGCTGCAGGAATGGAGCCCGGAGCTTTCGAGGATGAATTAACCTGTGCTGTGTGTCTCCAGGTGTACCAGGACCCGGTGATATTACCCTGTCTGCACAGTTTCTGTTTGAAATGTATTGAGGGAGTTTGGGCCCAGACAGCAGGCCCAGAAGGGTTTGAGTGCCCTCAGTGTCGCCGGAAATTCAACCCCAGGCCCAGTCTGGAGAGAAACTTCACGCTGTGTAATATCGTGGAGAAATACAATCGCTCACAGCCTCCTGCTAATTCAGGCCGTGTCATGTGTGATTGCTGTGAAGAAAATCCAACCCCAGCTGTGAAGACGTGTCTGAAATGTGAAGCTTCCTTTTGCTCCCTTCATTTAAAACCACATTTACGGAAAGAGGCCTTGAAAGATCACACCCTAATCGAGCCTACGGCTGATCTTACAGAGAGACAGTGCCTTGACCATAAGAAGGTCCTTGAATACTACTGTAAAGATGATGCAGAGTGTGTGTGTGCTTCCTGTACAATAATAGGGAAACATAAATCCCACACACTGCTGAGCCTCGATCAGGCACAAGCTGCAATTAAGGTGAGTGACATAATTCCTGATATTAAATACAGTGAGGGAGAGTTTTCCTTTTAATAACGAACATTAATTCGAACTGATTGCAGACAGTGCTGATTTAGCCCAGTGTTTTCTTTCTGCCCTGGGTCTGGGTTTCGTGCTGTTAATTTTTTGTCAGTCAGATGCTCCCTCCCCTTTCTCTTACAGTCTGTCTGAGAGAACAGGGTGGGCACTGGGAGGGGTGTGAGAGTGAGCCAGGGTGACTGCCCCTCACCCACAATCATCCCCTCCTGGTGAGGGCATTGTGGAGCTCAGTAATTCACTGTGTGGGTGATGAACTCGATTCTTTCCCCTCAGTCTGGTTCAGCAAAAACTGAAATCGAATACGTCTTTAAATTCAACACAATTTTATTTACCGCGGGGCTTGGTCTCTAGCATCGATTTTGACTCCGGACAGAGCCGTGTCGATCCTAACAGAACAAGACAAGTTACATACAGGAGTTCACACTTTTATACATTTATCAGAGGAGGTGGGCACCTGTACAGCCAGGGTCCACACCAATCATCAGCGGGGCATCGGTAGGCCATGTAAGGTTACATAATTACCGGCCAATCACAGGTAGTACAGGGGCCTGAACATGCAACATTGACAGACACAGATGAATGTATTCTTATCTCCCAGTTTGGAATGCCTTCGTGGTCCTTCTCCACTCTTATCTACTAGCTTGGAATGTTTCCAGCCTTGATCAGCTTATTGCTTTTATTGATTAACCGGCTGTACCAAAACACTCACACCAGAGACTCCCGAGTCCTGTCAGGTCTCTTCCATGATGAGCATCAACAGACCTCTATATCTAACAAACTCAGCATATAACTATCAGCCTTGATGGGGCCCCTTGTCCTGACCCACAGTATGCTGGCTTCGAAGTAACTCCTGTTTCTACTTTGCCACATAAGCAATCCTAGCTTCTAGTATTACTGACTATGTAAGCATTTTCATTAAAGGGGCACTGCGTATGGATTCTCATGGGCACCTGTGAGAACTGGCACTCCATGGCATAGGGCTGTAGAGCAGAGCATGTTGGAGCCCTGTGTAACGCTGGGGTATTCTGCCATCTGACCAGCAGGGAGAGGACCATCACCGGTGGGGGGAGTGAGGGACACCCACGGGGGGTGACTCAGGGGCTGGGGGGGGAAACTGTTTCTCACAACAAGAGGGAATTGGTGTTTGAGAAATGCTGGTGTGACTGAGTCTGTCTCCCTTTCCCCTCGGCTGATTCCTGGAAATGGAGGAGCTGAGTCCGTGTGAAAATGCAGCACACGGTGTGTCAGTGTGAAAAGAAGCCGGTGTGTGTGGTCACTCAGTTTATACAGGGCAGGGAGCGCCTCTTTACTGAGAGCCACAGAAGGGAATATTTCTGCTCAGGGCCCAGACACTGAGAATCCCCCAAACCACTTTCTATCCACACCCAGTGGGGTCACTCCTGGAACGGAATCATTTCCCCTTTAAATCCCAGTTTGAATCCCTTTTGAAAACTTTCCAATTGCCTTTACAGGAAGAATTGGAGAGAGAAATCGAGAGGCTTCGGGGAGTCCAGCAGAATTGTTCCAGCAAACAGCGAGACTTGGAGAGATCAGAAGCTGAAATAAAGGTAGGGAAAAGTGGGACTGGATTTACTCTGGAATCTGCAGCCAATTCAGGACAAACTCTGGGAAATTCCTCCCCAGCTCCCTTTTAAAGGGTGGGAGTGACTCCAAACCCCCCACATGTTCAGGGAGTCTGTTCCAGAGATCAAGGACTCTGGTGTCTAACCTAACTCTGTGCCTATGGATTTTATACACAGACCCTCTGGTCCTACCATCCTGATCCATCTCAATACCTCACCCAACCAGTGAGTCCAATAATTCCTCGATCGTTTTAAAAACATCAATCCTGTCCCTCTCGGCCTTTCTCTAAATCGCCCTCCCTCTTGGAGCCGATCCTCAGAATTAAATCCATCAGACTACGTGTCATTCTGGCCACCGTCCTCTCCAGAGTCTTGATCTCCTTCACCAGGTGTGGGCACCAAAACTGGACCCATCACTCCAGGTGTGGATGGACCAGGTGGCAGTGCCATACACAGTCCAAATACAGTGCTCTTTCTTTTAAACTCAAGGCTCAAGGCAACACTTGTTAAACTCTGTTTTCTCTCCCAGTAGACACCCCCCACTGCTTGTCTATCTTTAACGGGTGATCGAGTAGTGATCGAAACAAACTGTCCCGTCCCTGGAAAGTGCCGTGTGCTCAGGGTAAGAGCTGTGTGGAAGGGCCGTTTGTAATGAGAGTTGGTTTGGGTTTCAGACACGAATCAATGAGCTGAAAGGAAAGCTATCGAAGAGCTACTCTGACTGGAGGAGACAGCTGGAAGAAGATGAAGAATACGCACTGAAACTGATCGATGAGGAGGGGCTCCGAGCTCTCTCACAGATTAGAAGCTGTTCTGAAGCATTAAACAAGAGGATGGAACAGATGACATTAATAGATGGAGAATACCAGAGTCTGGAACAGAGGGACCCTCTCTCCTTTATTCAGGTACATCTTCAATATAAACAGGGCCATGTCTGGGGAATGGGGCGTTTCTGTGAGGCTGGTGAGAGGACTGAATTGTTTGAAGATTGTTGGTGGGGCCCAGCAATGGTGCTGCCCCCTCAGCCCTGCCCCGGGAGTGTTGGTGCTGCCCCCTCAGCCCTGCCCCAGGAGTGTTGGTGCTGCCCCCTCAGCCCTGCCCCAGGAGTGTTGGTGCTGCCCCCTCAGCCCTGTCCCAGGAGTGTTGGTGCTGCCCCCTCAGCCCTGACCCGGGAGTGTTGGTGCTGCCCCCTCAGCCCTGTCCCAGGAGTGTTGGTGCTGCCCCCTCAGCCCTGCCCCAGGAGTGTTGGTGCTGCCCCCTCAGCCCTGCCCCAGGAGTGTTGGTGCTGCCCCCTCAGCCCTGCCCCGGGAGTGTTGGTGCTGCCCCCTCAGCCCTGCCCCGGGAGTGTTGGTGCTGCCCCCTCAGCCCTGCCCCGGGAGTGTTGGTGCTGCCCCCTCAGCCCTGTCCCAGGAGTGTTGGTGCTGCCCCCTCAGCCCTGCCCCAGGAGTGTTGGTGCTGCCCCCTCAGCCCTGCCCCAGGAGTGTTGGTGCTGCCCCCTCAGCCCTGCCCCAGGAGTGTTGGTGCTGCCCCAGGATGGAGTGCAGTGAAATGTTGGATTATTCCCCATTCCTGTGACTGGCCCCACCTACTGTTATACACTGAACTCTTTACTCTCAATCCCAAATTCACGGTTTGGTTTCATTGGGTGTTGATTGGTTTGTTGTATAAACAATCGAATAGTGATAATGGGGGAGTTCAATTATCCGAATATAGACTGGGGAAAAAACAGAGTAAAGGGCAAAGAGGGGGAGGAATTCCTCAAATGTGTTCAGGAGAACTTTCTTCAATATGTTTCCAGCCCAACGAGGAAGGAAGCAGTGCTGGATCTAGTTCTGGGGAATGAAGTGGGGCAAGTGGAGCACGTTTCAGTGGGGGAGCATTTGGGAAACAGTGATCACAATATCATCAGGTTTAGAAAAGTAATGGAAAAGGACAAGAAACAACCAAATGTAAAAATACTCAACTGGAGGAGGGATAATATCTGTGAGTTGAAAAGGGATCTGGCCCAGGTGGATTGGAAACAAAGATTGGCAGGTAAAACAGTAAATGAGCAATGGGAGGCCTTCAAAGAGGAGATAGTTCGGGTACAGACAGGACACATTCCCACGAGGGGGAAAGGAAGGGCATCCAAAGCTCGAGCTCCCTGGATGATTAAAGAAACAGATTAAAATGAAACAGAAAAAGGAGGCTTATGGTAAATGTCAGGTTCAAAATACAGTAGAGAATCAAACAGAATACAGAGAGTGCAGAGGAGAACCGAAAAAGGAAATAAGAGGGGTGAAGATAATGTATGAGAAAAGATTAGCGGGTAACATGAAGTCTTTTAGAAACTTACAAAGTGTAAAAGGGTAGTTCAAGGAAAGGTGGGGCCGACTAAGAACAAAAAGGAAACCTTCTTGTGGAGGCAGAGGGAATGACTGAGGTACTAAATGAATACTTTGCATCGGTCTTCACTAAAGAGGATGCTGCCAATCTTACAGTAAAGGAGGAGGGGGAGAGAAACTGGAGAGAATTAAAATAGATAAAGAGGAAGTACTAAAAGGGTTGGCAGCGCTCAAAGTGGAAAAGTCACCTGGTCCGGGTGGGATGCATCCGAGGTTGCTGAGGGAAGTAAGGGTGGAAATAGTGGAGGCTCTGGCAGAGGACTGGAGGATTGCAAATGTTACACCTCTGTTCAAAAAAGGGGAGAGGGATAAACCCGGCAACTACAGGCCAGTCAGCCTAACGTCGATGGTGGGGAAATTTCTGGAGACAATAATCCAAGACAAAATTAATTGTCACTTGGAAGAAAATGGGATAATGAACGACAGACAACACAGATTTATTAAAGGCAAATCGTGTCAGACTAACTTGATTGAATTCTTCGATGAAAACTTGTTAGCAAAATTGAAGCCCATGGGATTAAAGGGACAGTGGCAGCGTGGACACGAGATATGCTCAGAGACAGAAAGCAGAGAGTAGTGGTGAACGGTTGTTTTTCAGACTGGAGGGAAGTTTACAGTGGTGTCCCCCAGGGGTCAGTATTAGGACCGCTGCTCTTTTTGATATATATTAATGACCTCGACTTGGGTATACAGGGCATAATTTCAAAGTCTGCAGATGACACGAAACTCGGAAATGTAGTAAACGATGTGAAGGATAGTAACAGACTTCAGGAGGACAGAGACAGACTGGTGAAATGGGCAGAAACATGGCAGATTAAATTTAACACAGAGAAGTGTGAGGTGATGCATTTTGGTAGGAAGATTGAGGAGAGGCAAAATAAACTAAATGGTACAATTTTAAAGGAGGTGCAGGAACAGAGAGACCTGGGGGTGTACGTACACAAATCTTTGAAGGTGGCAGGACAAGGTGAGGAGGCTGTTAAAAAAGCACACGGGGTCCTGGGCTTTATAAACAGATGTGGAGATGCCGGTGATGGACTGGGGTTGACAATTGTAAACAATTTTACAACACCAAGTTATAGTCCAGCAATTTTATTTTAAATTCACAAGCTTTCGGAGACTTCCTCCTTACTCAGGTAAATGGAGACTTCCTCCTTCCTCATTTACCTGAGGAAGGAGGAAGTCTCCGAAAGCTTGTGAATTTAAAATAAAATTGCTGGACTATAACTTGGTGTTGTAAAATTGTTTACAATTTATAAACAGAGGCAGAGAACAAAAGCAAGGAAGTTATTCTAAACCTTTATAAAACACTGATGAGGTCACAACTGGAGTATTGTGTCCAATTCTCGGCACTGCACTTTAGGGAGGATGTTAAGGCCTCAGAGAGGGTGCAGAGGAGATTCACCCGAATGGTACCAGGGATGAGGGACTTCAGTTATGGGGAGAGACTGGAGAAGCTGGGATTATTCTCCTCAGAGCAGAGAAGGTTAAGGGAAGATTTAATAGAGGTGTTCAAATCATGAAGGGTTTTGATAGAGTAAATAAGGAGAAACTGTTTCCAGTGGCAGGAGGGTCGGTAACCAGAGGACACAGATTTAAGGTAATTGGGAAAAGAACCAGAGGGGAGATGTGGAGAAAATTTTTCGGAAGCGAATTGTTCTGATCTGGAATGCGCTGCCTGAAAGGGCGGTGGAAGCAGATTCAATAATAACTTTCAAAAGGGGAATTGGATAAATACTTGAAGGGAAAAATTTACAGGGCTGATTTGATCTCCTCTTTTTATTCACAGAACACGAAGCAGCTCCTTTCCAGGTAAGTTCCTCTCAGTCATACAGTACCTGCTGCTGATAGGGAACCTTCACCTGTATCTGGGAGAAGAGTGAAAGTAGAATCACCGCTTGGAAACCTCCCCAGATCAGGGGCTTTCAAATGGGGCGAATATTGAGTGATGTTTAACTGTGGTTTGAGGGGTTCTTGGTTCAGGCAGCCTGTGGGAAATGGGAGTGAGATGGGCTGTTCCATCAGTGTGCAGAGCTTCTCAGGAACCTGTTAGACAGGAATTGAGAGTGAGAGAAACCTGCAGTGACCTGTATCTAACCGAGGCTTCCTAAAGGCTCCATGTGTGTCAGTGACAGCTTTATTCCATTGGGTCAGTAAGTGATGTGTGATTGGCTTGTTCTATCAACCAGCCCATGGAGAAATGAGGAGAGGGGCAGGTCCCAGTGTCAGAGTGACAGTAAAATGTCTTGTGATTGGCTCATTCTATCCACTAACAGAGAAATGAGTGTGTGCTGAAATGTCCCAGTAATGTCAGTGTGACTGGACACTCTGTGAGGGAATCCCACCGATCCCAGGTCCCTGGGAGGCTGTTCCTTCTCCTCTCCTCACTTCACATGATCGTAGTGAGTGTGTTCCTGCAGAGAGTGGGGAGCACAGACTGGAGACCCTCGGGATAATAATAATTATTAATCATGGAAAGATAAGGGCTCCAGTACAGAGAAACTGGACTGAACACAGACGGCTTTGAAAATCACAAACTGAGCTGAAGTGGCAGCAAACCAGGATCCCACTGCTCGTGTGGAGATCAGTGTGAATGCAGGGAGACTGCAAATCCCGGGATTCTGCCATTCTCAGGATGGGTTGCTGCGGGGTGTTAGTACGAGCATTAGAAGGGGTGCAGGTTGTTGCACTGATCACTCGTTCCCCTTTGGGTTTCTGATCTGAAATGTCCCCACTGATAAAAACATTCTCTCCTCTTTCATTACAGAGTGACTGAGACTCAGAGAGACACAGACCCAGATGTTCCAGCGCTCACCCTGAACCTGTCCAAAATATCTCAACTTATCCAGAAGAGGCTGAATGGATCGGAAAAGTACCACTCAGACATATTGGGAATGATAAGTAAGAACGTGCAGCTTTTCTCCAATTCTGGGCACCACACTTTAGGAGAGATGTCAAGGTTAAGAATTTCAAGAGGTGAGGAGGCACTTAGATTAAAGCCCTCAGGTTAGAGATGATTGCCGTTGGCTGGGCTTGTCTGAGACATGAAGAAACTGTTATTGAATCATTAAAATAAGATTTCCAAGGGGATTACGATCAATATACTGATTGGACTGAAAGAGGAGGAAGGCCGTGTGTACTGAGGACATCTGAATGGAGAAGTGGGGAAGTTATGTTAAACTTGTATCAAACCTTGGTTAGACCTCATTTGGAGCACTGTACACAGTTCTGGTCTCCATATACCTTGGTTAGACCACACTTGGAGCACTGTGCACAGTTCTGGTCTCCATATACCTTGGTTAGACCACACTTGGAGCACTGTGCACAGTTCTGGCCTCCATATACCTTGGTTAGACCTCACTTGGAGCACTGTGCACAGTTCTGGCCTCCATATACCTTGGTTAGACCTCACTTGGAGTACTGTGCACAATTCTGGTCACCACACCACAGGGAGGATGTAATTGCACTGGAGAGGGTACAGAGGAGATTTACGAGGATGTTGCCAGGACTGGAGAATTTTAGCTATGAGGAAAGATTGGACAGGCTGGGGTTGTTCTCTTTGGAACAGAGGAGGCTGAGGTGTACAAAATTATGAGAAGGCTTGATAGAGTGGATAGGAAGGACCTGTTTCCATTAGCAGAGAGGTCAATAACCAGGGGACATAGATTAAACTGGTAGAAGGATTAGACAGGAGCTGAGGAAAAACATTTCACCCAATGGGCGGTGGGGGTCTGGAACTCACTGCCTGAGAGGGTGGTAGAGGCAGAAACCCTCAACTCATTTAAAAAGTACCAGGATGTGCACCTGAAGTGTCGTAACGACAAGTCTACGGGCCAAGTGCTGGAAAGTGGGATTAGGCTGGGTGGCTCATTTTCGGTCGGCGCGGACACGATGGGCCGAATGGCCTCCTTCTGTGCCATAACTTTTCTATGATTCTATACTGTGCACTGTTCTGGTCTCCACATACCTTGGATAGACCACACTTGGAGTACGGTGCACAGTTCTGGTCTCCATATTATAAAAAGGATCTAGAGGCACCGGATAATGTGCAAAAAAGATTCACAAGGATGATGACAGAACTGAGAGGTTATAAATATCAGGAAAGGTTGAACCGGCTGGGGCTCTTTTCTCTCAATCAGGAGGGCAAAAAGGGGGCATGAGATTGCTTTGGCAGATAAGGCAAAGGTGAATCCAAAGAGCTTCTACAAATACATAAAGGGCAAAAGAGTAACTCGGGAGAGAGTAGGGCCTCTTAAGGATCAACAAGGTCATCTATGTGCGGAACCACAAGAGATGGGTGAGATCCTAAATGAATATTTCGCATCGGTATTTACGGTTGAGAAAGGCATGGATGTTAGGGAACTTGGGGAAATAAATAGTGATGTCTTGAGGAGTGTACATATTACAGAGAGGGAGGTGCTGGAAGTCTTAACGCGCATCAAGGTAGATAAATCTCCGGGACCTGACGAAATGTATCCCAGGACGTTATGGGAGGTTAGGGAGGAAATTGCGGGTCCCCTAGCAGAGATATTTGAATCATCCACCGCTACAGGTGAGGTGCCTGAAGATTGGAGGGTAGCAAATGTTGTGCCTTTGTTTAAGAAGGGCGGCAGGGAAAAGCCTGGGAACTACAGACCGGTGAGCCTGACATCTGTAGTGGGTAAGTTGTTAGAGGGTATTCTGAGGGACAGGATCTACAGGCATTTGGAGAGGCAGGGACTGATTAGGAACAGTCAGCATGGTTTTGTGAGAGGAAAATCATGTCTCACAAATTTGATTGAGTTTTTTGAAGGGGTAACCAAGAAGCTAGATGAGGGCTGTGCAGTAGACGTGGTCTACATGGACTTTAGCAAAGCCTTTGACAAGGTACCGCATGGTAGGTTGTTACATAAGGTTAGATCTCACGGGATCCAAGGTGACGTAGTCAATTGGATACAAAATTGGATTGACGACAGAAGACAGAGGGTGGTTGTAGAGGGTTGTTTTTCAAATTGGAGGCCTGTGACCAGCGGTGTGCCTCAGGGATCGGTGCTGGGTCTGCTGTTATTTGTTATTTATATTAATGATTTGGATGAGAATTTAGGAGGCATGGTTAGTAAGTTTGCAGATGACACCAAGATTGGTGGCATTGTGGACAGTGAAGAAGGTTATCTAGGATTGCAACGGGATCTTGATAAATTGGGCCAGTGGGCCGATGAATGGCAGATGGAGTTTAATTTAGATAAATGTGAGGTGATGCATTTTGGTAGATCGAATCGGGCCAGGACCTACTCCGTTAATGGTAGGGCGTTGGGGAGAGTTATAGAACAAAGAGATCTGGGAGTACAGGTTCATAGCTCCTTGAAAGTGGAGTCACAGGTGGATAGGGTGGTGAAGAAGGCATTCAGCATGCTTGGTTTCATTGGTCAGAACATTGAATACAGGAGTTGGGATGTCTTGTTGAAGTTGTACAAGACATTAGTAAGGCCACACTTGGAATACTGTGTACAGTTCTGGTCACCCTATTATAGAAAGGATATTATTAAACTAGAAAGAGTGCAGAAAAGATTTACTAAGATGCTACCGGGACTTGATGGTTTGACTTATAGGGAGAGGTTGGATAGACTGAGACTTTTTTCCCTGGAGAGTAGGAGGTTAAGGGGTGATCTTATAGAAGTCTATAAAATAATGAGGGGCATAGATAAGGTAGATAGTCAAAATCTTTTCCCAAGGGTAGGGGAGTCTATAACGACGGGGCATAGATTTAAGGTGAGAGGGGAGAGATACAAAAGGGTCCAGAGGGGCAATTTTTTCACTCAAAGGATGGTGAGTGTCTGGAACGAGCTGCCAGAGGCAGTAGTAGAGGCGGGTACAATTTTGTCTTTTAAAAAGCATTTGGACAGTTACATGGGTAAGATGGGTATGGAGGGATATGGGCCAAGTGCAGGCAATTGGGACTAGCTTAGTGGTATAAACTGGGGGACATGGACATGTTGGGCCGAAGGGCCTGTTTCCATGTTGTAATCTTCTATGATTCTATGATTCTATAAGGCTGAGGGGTGACCTGATAGAGGTCTTTCAGATTATGAAAGGGTTTGATAGGGTAGACGTAGAGAAGATGTTTCCACTTGTGGGGGAGACCAAAACTAGGGTCATAAATATAAGATAGTCACTAATAAATCCAATAGGGAACTCAGGAGAATCTTCTTTACTGAGAGAGTGGTGAGAATGTGGAACTCGCTCCCACAAGGAGTAGTTGAGGCGAACACACAAATACATATAAGGGGAAGCTGGATAAAGACATGAGGGGGAAAGGAATAGAAGGATACACTGAAAGGGTTAAATCAAGTCGGAGGGAAGAGGCTCGTGTGGAGCATAACACCAGCATGGACCAGTTGGGCCGAATGGCCTGTTTCTGTGCTGTACATTCTATGTAATTCTATTTATGTCGAGGCCTTGGAGAGGGTGCAGAGGAGATGTACTAGAATGGTACAGGGATGAGGGACCTCAGTTATGTGGAGAGATTAGAGAAACTGGGATTGTTCTCTTTACATCGAGTCACATCAAGTCTACAGCACAGAAACAGGCCATTCGGCCCAACTGGTCCATGCCGGAGTTTATGCTCCACACGGGCCTCCCCTCTCCCTACTTCATCTCACCCAATCAGGATACCCTTCTATTCCTTTCTCCATCATGTGTTTATCGAGCTTCCCCTTCAATACATCTGTGCTATTTGCCTGAACTGCTCCTTGTGGTGGTGAGTTCCACATTCTCACCACTCTCTGGGTAAAGAGGTTTCTCCTGAATTCCCTATTGGATTTATTAGCGACTATTTTGTATTTATGACCTCTCGTTTTCGACTCCCCCACAAGTGGAAACATTTTCTCTACGTCTACCCTATCAAACCCCTTCATTATCTTAAAAACCTCTATCAGGTCACCCCTCAGCCTTCTCTTTTCTAGAGTAAAGAGTCCCAGCCTGTTCAGCCTTTCCTGATAAGTTTATCCTCTCAGTTCTGATATCATCCTTGTGAATCTTTTTTTGCACCCTCTCCAATGCCTCTATATTCTATTTATAATATGGAGACCAGAACTGTTCACAATACTCCAAGTGTGGTCTAAACAAGATTCTATATAAGTTTAACATAACTTCTTTGCTTTTCAATTCTACCCATCTAGAAATGAACCCAGTGCTTGATTTGCCTTTTTATGGCCTGATTAACCTGTGTCGCTGCTTTTAGTGATTTGTGTGTCTGTACCCCCAGATCCCTTTGCTCCTCTCCCCCATTTAGACTCTTATTGAACAAGCAGTTTGTGGCCTCTTTATTCTTCCTACTAAAATGCACCACCTCACACTTATCGATATTGCAATTCATTTGCCAATTACAGCCGACTCTGTAAGTTTATTAATGTCCTCTTGTATTTTGACACATTCTTTCTTTGTATTAACCACATCCCCCAGTTTGGTGTCGTCTGCAAATTTTGAAATTGTACTTCCGATTCCCGAATACAAATCATGAATGTAAATTGTGAACAACAGTGGTCCCAGCACCGATCCCTGGGGAACACCACTTCCCACCTTTTGCCAGTCTGAGTAACTACCCTTAACCCCGACTCTCTGTTTTCTGTTTTGTTGCCAACTTGCGATCCATTATCTGCTCATTGATCCTGAGTACAGAGAAGGTTAAGGGCAGATTTAACAGAGGAGTTCAAAATTTTGAGTGATTTTCATAGAGTAGAGAGGGAGAAACTGTTTCCAATGGCAGGAGGGTCGGTAACCAGAGGACACAGATTTAAGGTAAACAGCAAAAGAACCAGAGGGGAGATTTGTAGAATTTTTTTTACAGTGAGTTGTTCTGATCTGGAATGCGCTGCCTGAAAGGGCGGTGGAAGCAGATTCAATAATAACTTTCAAAAGGGAATCAGATAAATACTTGAAAAGGAAAAATTTGCAGGGCTATGGGGAAAGAGCGGGGAAGTGGGATTAATTGGATAGCTCTTTCAAAGAGCCGGCACAGGCACGATGGGCCGAATGGCCTCCTTCTGTGCTGTAAGATTCCATGATTCTATAGGGGACTGCAGCATAGAATCATCGAAAGGTTACAGCACAGAAGGAGGCCATTCGGCCCATCGAGTCCACGCCTGCTCTATGCAAAAGCAATCCTGCTAGTCCCGTTCCCCCACCCTTTCCCTGTATCACTGCTGATTTTTTCCTTTCAAGTAGTTATCCAGTTCCCTTTTGAAGACCATGATTGAATCTGCCTCCACCACCCCCTCGGGCAGTGCATTCCAGATCCTAACCACTCGCTGTGTAAAAAGGTTTTTCCTCATATCACCTTTGGTTCCTTTGCCAATCACCTTAAATCTATGTCCTCTCATTCTTGACCCTTCTGCCAATGGGAACAGTTTCTCTCTATCTACTCTGTCTGGACCCTTCATGATTTTGAATACCTCGATCAAATCTCCTCGCAACCATCTCTGTTCCAAGGAGAACAACCCCAGCTTCTCCAGTCTATCCACGGAACGAAAGTCCCTCATCCCTGGAATCATTCTCGTAAATCTTTTCTGCACCCTCTGTCAGGCCTTTACACCTTTCCTAAAGTGCGGTTCCCAGAACTGGACACAATACTCCAGTTGTGGCTGAACCAGTGAATTATAAAGGTTCATCATGACTTCCTTGCTTTTGTACACTCAGCCTCTATGTATAAAGCCCAGGATCTCTCTGTTCCTGTACCCCTTTTAGAGTTGTGTCCATTAGTTGATATTGCCTCTCCTCATTCTTCCTACTAAAATGTATCACTTTGCATTTTTCTGCGTTAAATTTCATGCCACGTGTCCGCCCAGGCCACCTGCCTGTCTATACCTCTTGAAGTCTATCACTATCCTCCTCACTGTTTACTACCCTTCCAAATTTTGTGTCATCTGCAAATTTTGAAATTGTCCCCTCTACACCCAAGTCATGAATATATATCAAGGAAAGTAGCTCTAAGCACTGGCACCTAATAGACCACATCATCGTCCGAGCGAGGGACCGCAAAGATGTCCGCATCACCCGCGCCATGCCTGGAGCCGACGACTGCTGGACTGACCACCGACTAATCCACTCCACCATCTCCATCAACCTGGCCCCAAACCGGCAGCGGCAGAAAAACCTCTGCCGCAGGAGACTGAATGTCGCTGGACTCAAAGACCCTGAGAAGAAAGACCGACTCAGCCGTCGCCTGACAACCAATCTGGTGACGACCAATGATCCAGAGTCCCAGAGTGCCCACAGCGTCTGGTCCGCCCTAAAAGCCACCATAGTCAGCACCTGCGAGGAGACGCTCGGTCTCTCGACCAGGAAACACCAAGACTGGTTCGACGAGAACGATCAGGAGATCCAGGATCTCTTAGACCGTAAACGCAAGGCGTTCCTGAATTGGCAGCTCCACCAAAACTCGAGTGAGAGGAAACAAGCCTCCAGGCAACTGAAGGCCGAGGTGCAACAAAGAACCCGTGACCTAAAGAACAGATGGTGGGTGGAAAGAGCGCAGGAGACTCAGCAACTCGCTGACAACCACGACGTGCGCGGCTTCTTCAGCGCAATTAAAGCCATCCACGGTCCGAGTACCCAGGGACCTACCCCACTGAGAGCCAAACATGGAGAGGCGCTCATCAAAGACAGAGAGGCAGTCAACGCCCGCTGGAGAGAGCACTTCGAGGACCTCCTCAACCAAGACCCAGTCCTCGACGCAAGTACCCTCGACACCGTCCCGCAACACGCGACCCGCCACCATCTCAGCACAACCCCAGCCCGCCACCGTCTCAGCACAACCCCAGCCCGCCACCATCTCAGCACAACCCCAGCCCGCCACCATCTCAGCACAACCCCAGCCCGCCACCATCTCAGCACAACCCCAGCCCGCCACCATCTCAGCACAACCCCAGCCCGCCACCATCTCAGCACAACCCCAGCCCGCCACCATCTCAGCACAACCCCAGCCCGCCACCATCTCAGCACAACCCCAGCCCGCCACCATCTCAGCACAACCCCAGCCCGCCACCATCTCAGCACAACCCCAGCCCGCCACCATCTCAGCACAACCCCAGCCCGTCACCATCTCAGCTCAACCCCAGCCCGCCACCATCTCAGCACAACCCCAGCCCGCCACCATCTCAGCACAACCCCAGCCCGCCGCCATCACAGCTCAACCCCAGCCCGCCGTGAGGTCGAAAAAGCCATTCGACAACTGAAAAACAACAAGGCCCCCGGTGCAGATGGAATCCCCGCTGAAGTACGAAAACACGGCGGAGAGGCACTCTTGACACGAATACACGGCCTTATCACCCTTGTCTGGAAGGAAGAGAGCATGCTGGGAGATCTCAGAGACACTGTAATTGTGACCATCTTCAAGAAAGGAGATAGGTCCGACTGCGGAAATTACAGAGGGATTTCCCTAATGTCCACCACGGGAAAGGTCATCGCGAGAATCCTCCTCAACCGCCTCCTTCCAGTGGCCGAAGAGCTCCTCCCTGAGTCTCAATGCGGCTTCCGCCCGTCAAGAGGCACAATGGACATGATCTTTAGCGCGCGACAAATCCAGGAAAAGTGCAGGGAGCAGCATCAACCTCTGTACATGGCCTTCTTCGATCTCGCAAAGGCCTTCGACTCTGTCAACCGTGAGGAATTGTGGAGCATCCTCCTCAAATTTGGCTGCCCCCAGAAATTCGTCACCATTCTCCACCTGCTCCACGATGACATGCGAGCCGTGATCCTCACCAACGGATCCACCACAGACCCAATACGAGTGCAAACTGGGGTCAAGCAGGGCTGTGTCATCGCACCAACGCTCTTCTCCATCTTCCTCGCTGCAACACTCCACCCCATCACCATGAAGCTCCCCGCCGGAGTGGAGCTAACCTACAGGACAAGCGGGAAACTGTTCAACCTTCGACACCTCCAGGCCAGAACCAAGACCACCCCAACTTCTGTCATCGAGCTGCAGTACGCAGACGATGCCAGCGTGTGCGCACACTCAGAGGCCGAGCTACAAACCATCGTCGATGCATTCACCGAGGTGGATGAGAGAATGGGACTCGGGCTAAACATCCCGAAAACAAAGGTTCTCTCCCAGCCCACTCCTGCCACACAACACTGTCCCCCGACCATCAAGATCCACGGTGAGCCTCTGGACAGTGTGGATCATTTCCCATACCTCGGGAGCCTCCTCTCGGTGCGAGCAGACATCGACGATGAAATTCAACATCGACTCCAATGTGCCAGTGACACCTGAGGAACAGAGTGTTCGAAGACCGAGACCTCAAATCCAGCACCAAGCTCATGGTCTACAGAGCAGCCGTGGTCCCCGCCCTCCTGTACACATCAGAAACATGGACAATGTACAGCAGACACCTCAAATCACTGGAGAGATATCACCAACGTTGTCTCCGCAAAATCCTGCAAATCCACTGGCGGGATAGACGCACCAACGTGAGCGTTCTCTCCCAGGCTAATATCCCCAGTATCGAGGCACTGGTCACGCTCAACCAGCTGCGATGGGCGGGGCCACATTGTCCGCATGCCCGACACAAGATTCCCTAAACAAGTGCTCTACTCCGAGCTCCGCAATGGCAGGCGATCACTAGGAGGGCAGAGGAAACGCGAGACGGACACTCTCAAAGCCTCCCTAAAAAAATGCAACATCCCCACTGACACGTGGGAATCGCTTGCCCTAAATCGCCCAAACTTGAGAAGAAGCATCCATGAAGGCGCCAATTACCTCGAGCGTCACCGAGTGGAGCACGCGGAGGCCAAGCGTAAGCAGCAAAAAGAGCGCACAGAATCCAGAGCGTCTCACCCACCCACCTTATCAAACACTACCTGCCCCACCTGTGGCAGAGTCTGCGGCTCCAGGATTGGACTATTCAGCCACCGCAGAACCCACCCTCCCGGAGTGGAAGCAAGTCATCCTCGACCCTGAGGGACTGCCAAAGAAGAAGATTTATCAAGAAAAGCAGTGGTCCCAGCACCAACCCCTGGGGAACACCACTGCACACCTCCCTCCAGTCCGAAAAACAACCGTTCACCACTACTCTCTGTTTCCTGTCACTTAGCCAATTCTGTATCCATGTTTCCACTGCCCCCTTTATTCCATGGGCCGCAATCTTGATGATAAACCTACCATGTGGCACTTTATCAAACGCCTTTTGGAAGTCCATGTACATCACATCAACTGCATTACCCTCATCTACCCTCTCTGTTACCTCATCAAAAAGCTCTATCAGGTCAGTTAAACACGATTTGCCTTTGACAAATCCGTGCTGGCTTTCCCTATTCAATCCACACTTGACCAAGTGACTGTTAATTCTGTCCCGGATTATCGGTTCTAAAAGTTTCCCCACCACTGAGGTTAAACTGACTGGCCTATAGTTGCTGGGTTTATCCTTACACCCTCTTTTGAACAAGGGTGTAACATTTGTGATTCTCCAGTCCTCTGGCACCACCCCCCGTATCTACGGATGTTTGGAAAGTTATGGCCAGTTAGCAGGTCGGGTTAGTTGTGTTCAGACAGCTGGAAATATCCCCGAACTTTAATCTCAGGTCCCTGTGTGTGTGGATCAGGAGCCTGAGATTAATCCTCAGTCGCCAGTGACACCTGCTTTAAACATTCCTCACTGGAATGGGCCAAAGCTTCACCCGCCATGGGTCAGGTAGGGGCGGGGTTACACACTGTCAATCAGAGTGTCTCTTAAAGGGACACTGTCCCTCACAGGGCTGTCAGCATCTGTGCTCCGGGGAGGGGGCTGAATCAGCACAACAGGGGCAGCCCCAGTCCCAGGGATCGTCATCGAGCAGTCGACAGGGATCAGGGGGAGAGCGGAATATTCCAAGGTGTGTTTATATCACAGGGGATCACAATGTTCATAATTTCTATTTAACCCTTTATGTTTCTATTTAACCCTTTCTGTTCCTAGTTAACCCTTTATTTCTCGGTGACGTTTCTTCAGTCAGGGTTCAGTGCGAGGGATTCGCGGGTCGAGTTCCTGCACCTGTTCCCTCCTCGCAGCTCGGAATTGGTCCAAGTCTCAGACCCAGGGCGAGAGGGAGTGTTGGTGAATTCAGAGTGAACAGGGAGCAACAGTTTAATGTACAGAAGGGACATCAGATTCATCTCAATTGACAACAGAATCCTCACTACTGTGTGGAAACTAATGGAGACTTTAATCAGAGCTGTGAGCAGGAGGGAGAGAGCCCAGGGCACACTCCTGTATTCAGGATGGAACAGTAACAGGAGGGGGAGAGCCCAGGGCACACTCCTGTATTCAGGATGGAACAGTAACAGGAGGGAGAGAGCCCAGGGCACACTCCTGTATTCAGGATGGAACAGTAACAGGAGGGAGAGAGCCCAGGGCACACTCCTGTATTCAGGATGGAACAGTAACAGGAGGGAGAGCCCAGGGCACACTCCTGTATTCAGGATGGAACAGTAACAGGAGGGAGAGGGCCCAGGGCACACTCCTGTATTCAGGATGGAACAGTAACAGGAGGGAGAGAGCCCAGGGCACACTCCTGTATTGAGGATGGAACAGTAACAGGAGGGAGAGGGCCCAGGGCACACTCCTGCATTCAGGATGGGACAGTAACAGGAGGGAGAGAGCCCAGGGCACACTCCTGTATTCAGGATGGAACAGTAACAGGAGGGAGAGGGCCCAGGGCACAATCCTGTATTCAGGATGGGACAGTAACAGGAGGGAGAGAGCCCAGGACACACTCCTGTATTCAGGATGGAACAGTAACAGGAGGGAGAGAGCCCAGGGCACACTCCTGTATTCAGGATGGAACAGTAACAGGAGGGAGAGAGCCCAGGGCACACTCCTGTATTCAGGATGGGACAGTAACTGGAGGGAGAGAGCCCAGGGCACACTCCTGTATTCAGGATGGAACAGTAACAGGAGGGAGAGAGCCCAGGGCACACTCCTGTATTCAGGATGGGACAGTAACAGGAGGGGGAGAGCCCAGGGCACACTCCTGTATTCACGATGGAACAGTAACAGGAGGGAGAGAGCCCAGGGCACACTCCTGTATTCAGGATGGAACAGTAACAGGAGGGAGAGAGCCCAGGGCACACTCCTGTCTTCAGGATGGGACAGTAACTGGAGGGAGAGAGCCCAGGGCACACTCCTGTATTCAGGATGGAACAGTAACAGGAGGGAGAGAGCCCAGGGCACACTCCTGTATTCAGGATGGAACAGTAACAGGAGGGAGAGAGCCCAGGGCACACTCCTGTATTCAGGATGGAACAGTAACAGGAGGGAGAGAGCCCAGGGCACACTCCTGTATTCAGGATGGAACAGTAACAGGAGGGAGAGAGCCCAGGGCACACTCCTGTATTCAGGATGGGACAGTAACTGGAGGGAGAGAGCCCAGGGCACACTCCTGTATTCAGGATGGAACAGTAACAGGAGGGAGAGAGCCCAGGGCACACTCCTGTATTCAGGATGGAACAGTAACAGGAGGGAGAGAGCCCAGGGCACACTCCTGTATTCAGGATGGAACAGTAACAGGAGGGAGAGAGCCCAGGGCACACTCCTGTATTCAGGATGGAACAGTACAGGAGGGAGAGAGCCCAGGGCACACTCCTGTATTCAGGATGGAACAGTAACAGGAGGGAGAGAGCCCAAGGCACACTCCTGTATTCAGGATGGGACAGTAACAGGAGGGAGAGGGCCCAGGGCACACTCCTGTATTCAGGATGGAACAGTAACAGGAGGGAGAGAGCCCAGGGCACACTCCTGTATTCAGGATGGAACAGTAACAGGAGGGAGAGAGCCCAGGACACACTCCTGTATTCAGGATGGAACAGTAACAGGAGGGAGAGAGCCCAGGGCACACTCCTGTATTCAGGATGGAACAGTAACAGGAGGGAGAGAGCCCAAGGCACACTCCTGTATTCAGGATGGAACAGTAACAGGAGGGAGAGAGCCCAGGGCACACTCCTGTATTCAGGATGGAACAGTAACAGGAGGGAGAGAGCCCAGGACACACTCCTGTATTCAGGATGGAACAGTAACAGGAGGGAGAGGGCCCAGGGCACACTCCTGTATTCAGGATGGAACAGTAACAGGAGGGAGAGGGCCCAGGGCACACTCCTGTATTCAGGATGGGACAGTAACAGGAGGGAGAGGGCCCAGGGCACACTCCTGTATTCAGGATGGAACAGTAACAGGAGGGAGAGAGCCCAAGGCACACTCCTGTATTCAGGATGGGACAGTAACAGGAGGGAGAGGGCCCAGGGCACACTCCTGTATTCAGGATGGAACAGTAACAGGAGGGAGAGAGCCCAGGGCACACTCCTGTATTCAGGATGGAACAGTAACAGGAGGGGGAGAGCCCAGGGCACACTCCTGTATTCAGGATGTAACAGTAACAGGAGGGAGAGAGCCCAGGGCACACTCCTGTATTCAGGATGGAACAGTAACAGGAGGGAGAGAGCCCAGGACACACTCCTGCATTCAGGATGGGACAGTAACAGGAGGGAGAGAGCCCAGGACACACTCCTGTATTCAGGATGGGACATTAACAGGAGGGAGAGAGCCCAGGGCACACTCCTGTATTCAGGATGGAACAGTAACAGGAGGGAGAGAGCCCAGGGCACACTCCTGTATTCAGGATGGGACAGTAACAGGAGGGAGAGGGCCCAGGGCACACTCCTGTATTCAGGATGGAACAGTAACAGGAGGGAGAGAGCCCAGGGCACACTCCTGTATTCAGGATGGAACAGTAACAGGAGGGAGAGAGCCCAGGGCACACTCCTGTATTCTGGATGGAACGGTAACAGGAGGGAGAGAGCCCAGGGCACACTCCTGTATTCAGGATGTAACAGTAACAGGAGGGAGAGAGCCCAGGGCACACTCCTGTATTCAGGATGGAACAGTAACAGGAGGGAGAGGGCCCAGGACACACTCCTGTATTCAGGATGGGACAGTAACAGGAGGGAGAGAGCCCAGGGCACACTCCTGTATTCAGGATGGAACAGTAACAGGAGGGAGAGAGCCCAGGGCACACTCCTGTATTCAGGATGGAACAGTAACAGGAGGGAGAGAGCCCAGGGCACACTCCTGTATTCAGGATGGGACAGTAACAGGAGGGAGAGAGCCCAGGGCACACTCCTGTATTCAGGATGGAACAGTAACAGGAGGGGGAGAGCCCAGGGCACACTCCTGTATTCAGGATGGAACAGTAACAGGAGGGAGAGGGCCCAGGGCACACTCCTGTATTCAGGATGGGACAGTAACAGGAGGGGGAGAGCCCAGGGCACACTCCTGTATTCAGGATGGAACAGTAACAGGAGGGGGAGAGCCCAGGGCACACTCCTGTATTCAGGATGGAACAGTAACAGGAGGGAGAGAGCCCAGGGCACACTCCTGTATTCAGGATGGGACAGTAACAGGAGGGAGAGAGCCCAGGGCACACTCCTGTATTCAGGATGGGACAGTAACTGGAGGGAGAGAGCCCAGGGCACACTCCTGTATTCAGGATGGAACAGTAACAGGAGGGAGAGGGCCCAGGGCACACTCCTGTATTGAGGATGGAACAGTAACAGGAGGGAGAGGGCCCAGGGCACACTCCTGTATTCTGGATGGAACAGTAACAGGAGGGAGAGAGCCCAGGGCACACTCCTGTATTCAGGATGGAACAGTAACAGGAGGGGGAGAGCCCAGGGCACACTCCTGTATTCAGGATGTAACAGTAACAGGAGGGAGAGAGCCCAGGGCACACTCCTGTATTCAGGATGGGACAGTAACAGGAGGGAGAGAGCCCAGGGCACACTCCTGTATTCAGGATGGAACAGTAACAGGAGGGAGAGAGCCCAGGGCACACTCCTGTATTCAGGATGGGACAGTAACAGGAGGGAGAGAGCCCAGGGCACACTCCTGTATTCAGGATGTAACAGTAACAGGAGGGAGAGAGCCCAGGGCACACTCCTGTATTCAGGATGGGACAGTAACAGGAGGGAGAGAGCCCAGGGCACACTCCTGTATTCAGGATGGAACAGTAACAGGAGGGAGAGGGCCCAGGACACACTCCTGTATTCAGGATGGGACAGTAACAGGAGGGAGAGAGCCCAGGGCACACTCCTGTATTCAGGATGGGACAGTAACAGGAGGGAGAGGGCCCAGGGCACACTCCTGTATTCAGGATGGAACAGTAACAGGAGGGAGAGAGCCCAGGACACACTCCTGTATTCTGGATGGAACAGTAACAGGAGGGAGAGAGCCCAGGGCACACTCCTGTCTTCAGGATCGAACAGTAACAGGAGGGAGAGAGCCCAGGGCACACTCTTGTATTCAGGATGGGACAGCAACAGGAGGGAGAGAGTCCAGGGCACACTCCTGTATTCAGGATGGGACAGTAACAGGAGGGAGAGAGCCCAGGACACACTCCTGTATTCAGGATGGGACAGTAACAGCAGGGAGATGGCCCAGGGCACACTCCTGTATTCAGGATGGGACAGTAACAGCAGGGAGAGGGCCCAGGGCACACTCCTGTATTCAGGATGGGACAGCAACAGGAGGGAGAGAGTCCAGGGCACACTCCTGTATTCAGGATGGGACAGTAACAGGAGGGAGAGAGCCCAGGGCACACTCCTGTATTCAGGATGGAACAGTAACAGGAGGGAGAGAGCCCAGGGCACACTCCTGTATTCAGGATGTAACAGTAACAGGAGGGAGAGAGCCCAGGGCACACTCCTGTATTCAGGATGGGACAGTAACTGGAGGGAGAGAGCCCAGGGCACATTCCTGTATTCAGGATGGAACAGTAACAGGAGGGAGAGAGCCCAGGGCACACTCCTGTATTCAGGATGGAACAGTAACAGGAGGGAGAGAGCCCAGGGCACACTCCTGTATTCAGGATGGGACAGTAACAGGAGGGAGAGAGCCCAGGGCACACTCCTGTATTCAGGATGGAACAGTAACAGGAGGGAGAGAGCCCAGGGCACACTCCTGTATTCAGGATGTAACAGTAACAGGAGGGAGAGAGCCCAGGGCACACTCCTGTATTCAGGATGGAACAGTAACAGGAGGGAGAGAGCCCAGGGCACACTCCTGTATTCTGGATGGGACAGTAAAAGGAGAGAGAGAGCCCAGGGCACACTCCTGTATTCAGGATGGAACAGTAACAGGAGGGAGAGAGCTCAGGGCACACTCCTGTATTCAGGATGGAACAGTAACAGGAGGGAGAGAGCCCAGGGCACACTCCTGTATTCAGGATGGAACAGTAACAGGAGGGAGAGAGCCCAGGGCACACTCCTGTATTCAGGATGGGACAGTAACAGGAGGGAGAGAGCCCAGGGCACACTCCTGTATTCAGGATGGAACAGTAACAGGAGGGAGAGAGCCCAGGGCACACTCCTGTATTCAGGATGTAACAGTAACAGGATGGAGAGAGCCCAGGGCACACTCCTGTATTCAGGATGGGACAGTAACAGGAGGGAGAGAGCCCAGGGCACACTCCTGTATTCAGGATGGGACAGTAACAGGAGGGAGAGAGCCCAGGGCACACTCCTGTATTCTGGATGGAACGGTAACAGGAGGGAGAGAGCCCAGGGCACACTCCTGTATTCAGGATGGAACACTAACAGGAGGGAGAGAGCCCAGGGCACACTCCTGTATTCAGGATGGGACAGTAACAGGAGGGAGAGAGCCCAGGGCACACTCCTGTATTCAGGATGGAACAGTAACAGGAGGGGGAGAGCCCAGGACGCACTCCTGTATTCAGGATGGAACAGTAACAGGAGGGAGAGAGCTCAGGGCACACTCCTGTATTCAGGATGGGACAGTAACAGGAGGGAGAGAGCTCAGGGCACACTCCTGTATTCAGGATGGGACAGTAACAGGAGGGAGAAAGCTCAGGGCACACTCCTGTATTCAGGATGGAACAGTAACAGGAGGGAGAGAGCCCAGGGCACACTCCTGTATTCAGGATGGAACAGTAACAGGAGGGAGAGAGCCCAGGGCTCACTCCTGTATTCAGGATGGGACAGTAACAGGAGGGAGAGAGCCCAGGGCACACTCCTGTATTCAGGATGGGACAGTAACAGGAGGGAGAGAGCCCAGGGCACACTCCTGTATTCAGGATGGAACAGTAACAGGAGGGAGAGAGCCCAGGGCTCACTCCTGTATTCAGGATGGGACAGTAACAGGAGGGAGAGAGCCCAGGGCACACTCCTGTATTCAGGATGGGACAGTAACAGGAGGGAGAGAGCCCAGGGCACACTCCTGTATTCAGGATGGAACAGTAACAGGAGGGAGAGAGCCCAGGGCACACTCCTGTATTCAGGATGGGACAGTAACAGGAGGACGAGAGCCCAGGACACACTCCTGTATTCAGGATGGGACAGTAACAGGAGGGAGAGAGCCCAGGGCACACTCCTGTATTCAGGATGGGACAGTCACAGGAGGGAGAGAGCCCAGGGCACACTCCTGTATTCAGGATGTAACAGTAACAGGAGGGAGAGAGCCCAGGGCACACTCCTGTATTCAGGATGGAACAGTAACAGGAGGGAGAGAGCCCAGGACACACTCCTGCATTCAGGATGGGACAGTAACAGGAGGGAGAGAGCCCAGGACACACTCCTGTATTCAGGATGGGACATTAACAGGAGGGAGAGAGCCCAGGGCACACTCCTGTATTCAGGATGGAACAGTAACAGGAGGGAGAGAGCCCAGGGCACACTCCTGTATTCAGGATGGGACAGTAACAGGAGGGAGAGGGCCCAGGGCACACTCCTGTATTCAGGATGGAACAGTAACAGGAGGGAGAGAGCCCAGGGCACACTCCTGTATTCAGGATGGAACAGTAACAGGAGGGAGAGAGCCCAGGGCACACTCCTGTATTCTGGATGGAACGGTAACAGGAGGGAGAGAGCCCAGGGCACACTCCTGTATTCAGGATGTAACAGTAACAGGAGGGAGAGAGCCCAGGGCACACTCCTGTATTCAGGATGGAACAGTAACAGGAGGGAGAGGGCCCAGGACACACTCCTGTATTCAGGATGGGACAGTAACAGGAGGGAGAGAGCCCAGGGCACACTCCTGTATTCAGGATGGAACAGTAACAGGAGGGAGAGAGCCCAGGGCACACTCCTGTATTCAGGATGGAACAGTAACAGGAGGGAGAGAGCCCAGGGCACACTCCTGTATTCAGGATGGGACAGTAACAGGAGGGAGAGAGCCCAGGGCACACTCCTGTATTCAGGATGGAACAGTAACAGGAGGGGGAGAGCCCAGGGCACACTCCTGTATTCAGGATGGAACAGTAACAGGAGGGAGAGGGCCCAGGGCACACTCCTGTATTCAGGATGGGACAGTAACAGGAGGGGGAGAGCCCAGGGCACACTCCTGTATTCAGGATGGAACAGTAACAGGAGGGGGAGAGCCCAGGGCACACTCCTGTATTCAGGATGGAACAGTAACAGGAGGGAGAGAGCCCAGGGCACACTCCTGTATTCAGGATGGGACAGTAACAGGAGGGAGAGAGCTCAGGGCACACTCCTGTATTCAGGATGGGACAGTAACAGGAGGGAGAGGGCCCAGGGCACACTCCTGTATTCAGGATGGGACAGTAACAGGAGGGGGAGAGCCCAGGGCACACTCCTGTATTCTGGATGGAACAGTAACAGGAGGGAGAGAGCCCAGGGCACACTCCTGTATTGAGGATGGAACAGTAACAGGAGGGAGAGGGCCCAGGGCACACTCCTGTATTCTGGATGGAACAGTAACAGGAGGGAGAGAGCCCAGGGCACACTCCTGTATTCAGGATGGAACAGTAACAGGAGGGGGAGAGCCCAGGGCACACTCCTGTATTCAGGATGTAACAGTAACAGGAGGGAGAGAGCCCAGGGCACACTCCTGTATTCAGGATGGGACAGTAACAGGAGGGAGAGAGCCCAGGGCACACTCCTGTATTCAGGATGGAACAGTAACAGGAGGGAGAGAGCCCAGGGCACACTCCTGTATTCAGGATGGGACAGTAACAGGAGGGAGAGAGCCCAGGGCACACTCCTGTATTCAGGATGTAACAGTAACAGGAGGGAGAGAGCCCAGGGCACACTCCTGTATTCAGGATGGGACAGTAACAGGAGGGAGAGAGCCCAGGGCACACTCCTGTATTCAGGATGGAACAGTAACAGGAGGGAGAGGGCCCAGGACACACTCCTGTATTCAGGATGGGACAGTAACAGGAGGGAGAGAGCCCAGGGCACACTCCTGTATTCAGGATGGGACAGTAACAGGAGGGAGAGGGCCCAGGGCACACTCCTGTATTCAGGATGGAACAGTAACAGGAGGGAGAGAGCCCAGGACACACTCCTGTATTCTGGATGGAACAGTAACAGGAGGGAGAGAGCCCAGGGCACACTCCTGTCTTCAGGATCGAACAGTAACAGGAGGGAGAGAGCCCAGGGCACACTCTTGTATTCAGGATGGGACAGCAACAGGAGGGAGAGAGTCCAGGGCACACTCCTGTATTCAGGATGGGACAGTAACAGGAGGGAGAGAGCCCAGGACACACTCCTGTATTCAGGATGGGACAGTAACAGCAGGGAGATGGCCCAGGGCACACTCCTGTATTCAGGATGGGACAGTAACAGCAGGGAGAGGGCCCAGGGCACACTCCTGTATTCAGGATGGGACAGCAACAGGAGGGAGAGAGTCCAGGGCACACTCCTGTATTCAGGATGGGACAGTAACAGGAGGGAGAGAGCCCAGGGCACACTCCTGTATTCAGGATGGAACAGTAACAGGAGGGAGAGAGCCCAGGGCACACTCCTGTATTCAGGATGTAACAGTAACAGGAGGGAGAGAGCCCAGGGCACACTCCTGTATTCAGGATGGGACAGTAACTGGAGGGAGAGAGCCCAGGGCACATTCCTGTATTCAGGATGGAACAGTAACAGGAGGGAGAGAGCCCAGGGCACACTCCTGTATTCAGGATGGAACAGTAACAGGAGGGAGAGAGCCCAGGGCACACTCCTGTATTCAGGATGGGACAGTAACAGGAGGGAGAGAGCCCAGGGCACACTCCTGTATTCAGGATGGAACAGTAACAGGAGGGAGAGAGCCCAGGGCACACTCCTGTATTCAGGATGTAACAGTAACAGGAGGGAGAGAGCCCAGGGCACACTCCTGTATTCAGGATGGAACAGTAACAGGAGGGAGAGAGCCCAGGGCACACTCCTGTATTCTGGATGGGACAGTAAAAGGAGAGAGAGAGCCCAGGGCACACTCCTGTATTCAGGATGGAACAGTAACAGGAGGGAGAGAGCTCAGGGCACACTCCTGTATTCAGGATGGAACAGTAACAGGAGGGAGAGAGCCCAGGGCACACTCCTGTATTCAGGATGGAACAGTAACAGGAGGGAGAGAGCCCAGGGCACACTCCTGTATTCAGGATGGGACAGTAACAGGAGGGAGAGAGCCCAGGGCACACTCCTGTATTCAGGATGGAACAGTAACAGGAGGGAGAGAGCCCAGGGCACACTCCTGTATTCAGGATGTAACAGTAACAGGATGGAGAGAGCCCAGGGCACACTCCTGTATTCAGGATGGGACAGTAACAGGAGGGAGAGAGCCCAGGGCACACTCCTGTATTCAGGATGGGACAGTAACAGGAGGGAGAGAGCCCAGGGCACACTCCTGTATTCTGGATGGAACGGTAACAGGAGGGAGAGAGCCCAGGGCACACTCCTGTATTCAGGATGGAACACTAACAGGAGGGAGAGAGCCCAGGGCACACTCCTGTATTCAGGATGGGACAGTAACAGGAGGGAGAGAGCCCAGGGCACACTCCTGTATTCAGGATGGAACAGTAACAGGAGGGGGAGAGCCCAGGACGCACTCCTGTATTCAGGATGGAACAGTAACAGGAGGGAGAGAGCTCAGGGCACACTCCTGTATTCAGGATGGGACAGTAACAGGAGGGAGAGAGCTCAGGGCACACTCCTGTATTCAGGATGGGACAGTAACAGGAGGGAGAAAGCTCAGGGCACACTCCTGTATTCAGGATGGAACAGTAACAGGAGGGAGAGAGCCCAGGGCACACTCCTGTATTCAGGATGGAACAGTAACAGGAGGGAGAGAGCCCAGGGCTCACTCCTGTATTCAGGATGGGACAGTAACAGGAGGGAGAGAGCCCAGGGCACACTCCTGTATTCAGGATGGGACAGTAACAGGAGGGAGAGAGCCCAGGGCACACTCCTGTATTCAGGATGGAACAGTAACAGGAGGGAGAGAGCCCAGGGCTCACTCCTGTATTCAGGATGGGACAGTAACAGGAGGGAGAGAGCCCAGGGCACACTCCTGTATTCAGGATGGGACAGTAACAGGAGGGAGAGAGCCCAGGGCACACTCCTGTATTCAGGATGGAACAGTAACAGGAGGGAGAGAGCCCAGGGCACACTCCTGTATTCAGGATGGGACAGTAACAGGAGGACGAGAGCCCAGGACACACTCCTGTATTCAGGATGGGACAGTAACAGGAGGGAGAGAGCCCAGGGCACACTCCTGTATTCAGGATGGGACAGTCACAGGAGGGAGAGAGCCCAGGGCACACTCCTGTATTCAGGATGGGACAGTAACAGGAGGGAGAGAGCCCAGGGCACACTCCTGTATTCAGGATGGGACAGTAACAGGAGGGAGAGAGCCCAGGACACACTCCTGTGAGCTGTGAGTTCCCAGTACAGCCAGTGCTGAGATTGTGGGGCTGTAACTGTGAGTCTGTGGGATGTGTTGTGTGCCGGTGAATCCCCTCCATTGTGTCTGGGAGAACGTGTGCACAGTGCCAGGGGCTTGTGTGATTAAACTGACTGCTAATGTGTGTCTCCACTGCAGTGTTTGCACTGAGTGTACAGCACTGGGACCCACACACTGCTATTTAACAGGGATTCTGATCAAAGGCCATTTATTTAACAGGGGATGAACACAGTCTCAGAGGTAATATGGGGCTGACAGTGTCTGGGAAATACTGACACTCCCACCCTGCAGCTGTCAATCATTGATGGGAGTGGAATAACCCTGTCTGACCAATCTCTTCTCTCCTCTCCAGGGCAAAGGTCAGCGATGAGCCTGGATCCAAAGACAGCAAACTGGAATTTGGTTCTGTCGGATGATCTGAGATCAGTAACACGGACTAAACAGAAACAGCCCTACCCACCTCACCCAGAGAGGTTTAAAGACGATCCCCAAGTCCTCTGCTCCCAGTGTTTCTCCTCAGGACCCCATTCCTGGGATGTGGAGACTGATGGGAAAGAGTGGAGAATAGGGATTGTGTGTGGGAGCGCAGAGAGAGAGGGGGAAGAGTCTGGTCTCGGGGTCAGCAGTAAATCCTGGTGTTTATGTTATGGTTTGTTTGGTGTTGATTCTCTCAGTGCCGGTCACAATTCCCGGTTCACTGACCTCCCACTGATCCCGTCTAAGAGCCGGATCCGAGTTCAGTTGGACTACGAGGCCGGGACTGTGTCATTTCACCGGGTCACTGACTCACTGACACATTTACACACATTTCAAACCACATTCACTGAACCCGTGTTTCCGGCATTTTATTGTTGGAAAAAAACATCCCTAAAACTGTTAAATTAATCCTGATAGTTCAGACTCAGTGATGTCACTTCCTCTTCAGGACTGATGTCACTTCCAGGTCTGCCCCTCGGATGATGTCACTTCCAGGACTGCTCTTCTGATGATGTCAGTTCCAGGTCTGCTCCATATGATGATGTCACTTCCAGGTCTGCCCCTCTGATGATGTCACTTCCGGGAGCGTGTCTCTGATGATGTCACTTCCAGGAGTGCCCCTCTGATGATGTCACTCCCCGCTCTGTCCCTCTGATGATGTCACTCCTGGCTCCGCCCCCTCTGATGATGTCACTTCCGGGAGCACCTCTCTGCTGACGGTATTTCCGGGTCCGCACCTCTAATTATGTCACTTCCAGCACTGCCCCTCTTTGTCAGGATCCGGGGTCTTTGTGATTTTCTTTGTGAGGATCGGTCACTAAAGCTAAAAATAGCTGCTTTTGGTTGAGTTTGCTTGTAATTCGTAGCGTTCCAATTAATTGTCTCCTTCAGTTGTAGAATTTTACCACTTTAGTTGCAGAATTGTAGTGGTATTAATCACAGTAGTGAATCAGAATAGTGGCAGGCACGACTGTATTAATCTCAGTAGTGAATGGTAGTGACAGGGCATGACTGTATTAATCTCAGTAGTGAATGGTAGTGACAGGGCACGACTGTATTAATCACAGTAGTGAATGGTCATGACAGGGCACGACTGTATGAATCACAGTTGTGAATGGTAGTGACAGGGCACGATCGTATGAATCTCAGTAGTGAATGGTAGTGACAGGGCACGACTGTATTAATGTCAGTAGTGAATGGTAGTGACAGGGCACGACTGTATTAATCTCAGTAGTGAATGGTAGTGACAGGGCACGACTGTGTTAATCTCAGTAGTGAATGGTAGTGACAGGGCACGGTCCCTTTAAAGTGCTGCTGTGAAAATCTGAGGCTGGGGTTTGAAATTGTTCTTTGACGGTCGCTCCAAACAGCGATGGTGAATCGACAGCCCGAGTTACACTGACTTCAGTGGGAAAGAAAATGGTGCGGGTGTAAAATGGGCTGTCCATTCACTATCGCCCGTGTTGCACTAACACCAGAGACTAATTTCACCCCCGGGGTCTCCTGGGCATCGCTGAGAGCTTCTGGGACTGCCCAGGGGGGGTAACACATCTGTCTGAAACTAAGCAAATGTATTGATTCATTGGACCAGACTGGGAACTTTTAATCTGTGTTTTATGGGGTGGTGATTTTTAGTTTATTGGACAGTAAGGTTCCTCCAGGGCTCACAACCAACATGAAATGGGAATATTATGGGATGTTTAACTTAATTCGACACGAGGAGGTGACTGAGTGTGTGAGACACAAACAGGAAAATTGCCCCACCAATTGGGGTCGACAATCAGCGTCCCAGGTGGTCATGGGTGATAATGGGACATTTTGTGATAACCAAAAACCAAAGGGTCAGGAAAACGATGTGTGAGTGACCGGTGAGAAACAAAGATCACCTGGGAACAACCCCCAAAGGGCATCAATCAGGAATCAATACACAATCCAGTGAAAGTCAGGAAAGGGGAGTTAACAATCGTTAATTGATCGCTTTCTCTTGGAGATGGTTGTGTCCTTGCTTATACTGAACAGTGAGAAGAATATTTTATAACCTGGGCTCCACCCGAGAGATCGGGACCATGCAGGGGGAGATAAGCAAAGACCTCCAGACACCCCCCGGTCTGTTGATCAGATAGCCTGAAAGCACAGGAATGGCTTGTATTTGATGTCACGTTCGGTGTGATTTTGGGAAACAGCTGTGTGTGTAAATGTGATATTTTGCACGTGAGGCAACCAGTCTGTGGAACGCATGATGGAGATGCCCTGAAGGACGGGTCTCAGACATGCTCAGTCACGTTGACAACACCACTACATGAAATGGTTAATGTGCTCAGGAGAGTGAGGACAGATACTGGATCACTACTGATTTACACTTGGTAATCAAGGCACTGACACATGCTCCATAGAGAAACCGACTAGTTAATGAAACAATCAGGACAGTGTTAAACACACTGGTCCCGATCAGAGGGATTGAAATTAAAGTAAAGATGGACATAGAATTTGGATTTCCAAAATTCAGGGTTGGATTCCTTCGAGTTAACAATGAAATTGGGACAACTGAGGGCCGGGGAGAAATAATACTGAGCCTGAATCATCCACAAGATGGATAATGGTAAAAAGGAGAGCTGGAGGATCTTTGAAGTCCAAGATTTCATGATGATATGGTAGTATTTGGGGGGAGCCTAGTTTCTGTAGTTTTCTGTGCAATGCATTATGATTTTCTTTGACTGTATCATGATGTGTGATATTAACCAAATGAAACTTAGATTAGAAGAGCAAATGGCTGGAGATCGGTCTGTGATGCTCACAGGATGAGGACCTTAGATAAGGCCCCAGGATCACACAAAGGAGGGTGGGGGGAGATTGTAGAAGATTAAGACTGAGAAGTAATGAGGGAAATCACTTTCTTAGATTACTTCTGTAGTTTAAAACCCCTAATATTAATAGACTGACAGTGCATTCGAAACAACGTAATGCTGAAATTGAAAAGGGGACCTCTACCCCTGGGGATCATGAATGGAGGGAGGTCGTCTATAATGTGGGACAGCATCCTTGGGTGAAAATCATGTCTCTGCTTTTTGTTATTATACAGCTTGTTATGATTGTAACACTTTTCTTTCTCATTTGTCGTATTTGAAATAACTTTTTTGTAAATGTGACGCTGATTAAACTTCTTGTAACAATGTTTAAACTTATCTGTGGTGAGTGCAATTCAGATTCAATGAATGGGTTAAAGTGAGTTGTTCGATCTCACACTCAATTGAGGGGCGACTGAAGGATTTTGGACTTTCAACACCAGTTATTAATTACCTGCTAAAGGAGCTGAGTTTGGTTAAAAATATTATTTCAACAAAGGAACGGTTAAACTGACTGTTCAAGACGACATGCTGGGAAGGTTGGCCAAATTGGAAAAGTTTCATTCAGCAGATTGTCTCGAAGGTTAAAGGTAAGACAGATGCAAGGCCTTGAAAGTCTGTGAGAAGCTGTTGTAAACATCAGATGCTGTCATATCAACTTGTTCAAACCATGGGAAAGAGAGAGAGGGAAAAGTAACAACAGTGAGTTTTGCCAGCAAGAGTGGGGAGAAGTGAGGAGGGAGTGGGGGAGAAGAGGGAAGAAGGGGAGGAGATTGGGGGTCGGGGAGGGAGGAAGAGAGGGGGAGGGGGGAGGGGGGGGATGCGGGGAGGGGGACGTGAGGCCTGGTTCCCACACTCCTCGTCGGCCAAGTTTTGTATCATCTGCAAATTTTGAAATTGTGCCCTCGACACCCAGGTCCAAATTGAAAAGAGAAGATTGTGAAGTTCAAATTAACCGATCGAAAACATTCCAAGTGAGCAAAGATTCATCAAAGAATTCACCACAATACATCTCTCAATAAATGCCCTGCTTCCCTCCACCTTTTACGAGTTGTTTTAATATATTTTCATTCTTTGTCACTGACACATAAATCAGAGGAGGAAATTTCAGCTGCAATGAGATTCCCGTGAGATGGGCCTTGTCCCATTAGCTGCAGTGTTACAAGAACAACAGAAACTTGTATTTATAAAGCACCTTTAACGTAGTAAAACATCACAATGTGCTTCACAGGAGCAATCAAACCAAAACTGACACCAAGGCAAAGAAAAAGACATTAGGTCAGGTGACCAAAAGCTTGGTCAAAGAGGTCGGTTTTAAGGAGAGTCTTAAAGGAGGAGAGAGAGGGGGAGAGGTTCAGGGAGGGAATTCCAGAGCTTAGGGCCGAGGCAGCTGAAGGCACGGCCGCCAATGGTGGAGCGATGAAAATCGGGGATGCACAACAGGCCAGAATTGAAGGAGCGCAGAGATCCCGGAGGATTGTAGGGCTGGAAGAGGTTACAGAGATAGGGAGGGGCGAGGCCAGGGAGGGATTTGAATACAACGATGAGAATTTTGAATTTACGGTGTTGCTGGACCGGGAACCAATGTAGGTCAGTGAGCACAGGGGTGATGGGTGAACGGGACTTGGTGCAAGTTAGGATACGGGCAGCAGAGTCTTGGATGGGCTGAAGTTTAAGGAGGGTGGAAATGGGAGGCCGGCCAGGAGAGCATTGGAATAGTCAAGTCTGGAGGTCACAAATGCATGGATGAGGGTTTCAGCAGCAGATGAGTTGAGGCAGGGGTGGAGACGGGTAATGTTGAGGTGGAAGTAGGCGGTCTTGGTGATGTTGAGAATATGGGTTCGGAAGCTCAGCTCAGGGTCCAATAGGACGCTAAGGTTGCAAACAGTCAGCATCAGACAGTGGTCAGGGAGAGGGATGGAGTCGGTGGCTCGGGAACGGAGTTTGTGGCGGGGACTGAAGACAATGGCTTCGGTCTTCCCAATATTTAGTTGGAGGGAATTTGTGCTCCTCCAGTACTGGATGTCGGACAAGCAGCGTGACAAATCAGAGAGAGTGGAGGGGTCGAGAGAGGTGGGGGTGAGGTCGAGCTGGGTGTCGTCAGAGTACATGTGGAACCCGACACTGTGTTTTCGGATGATGTCACCGAGAGGTAGCATGTAAATGAGAAATAGGAGGAGACCAAGCACAGATCCATGGGGAACTCCAGAGTTAACGGTACGGGAGATTTACTCTGTATCTAACCCGTGCTGTACCTGCCCTGGGAGTGTTTGATGAGTCAGGCTGAAGCATTTGCAACCATCTTCAGCCAGAAGTGCCGAGTGGATGATCCATCTCCGCCTCCTCCCGATATCCCCACCATCACAGAATCTAGTCTTCAGCCAATTCGATTCACTCCACGTGATATCAAGAAACAGCTGAGTGCACTGGATACAGCAAAGGCGATGGGCCCTGACAACATCCCAGCTGTAGTGCTGAAGACTTGTGCTCCAGAACTAGCTGCGCCTCGAGCCAAGCTGTTCCAGTACAGCTACAACACTGGCATCTACCCGACAATGTGGAAAATTGCCCAGGTATGTCCTGTCCACAAAAAGCAGGACAAATCCAATCCAGCCAATTACCGCCCCATCAGTCCACTCTCAATCATCAGTGAAGTGATGGAAGGTATCATCGACAGTGCTATCAAGCGGCACTTACTCACCAATAACCTGCTCACCGATGCTCAGTTTGGGTTCCGCCAGGACCACTCGGCTCCAGACCTCATTACAGCCTTGGTCCAAACATGGACAAAAGAGCTGAATTCCAGAGGTGAGGTGAGAGTGACTGCCCTTGACATCAAGGCAGCATTTGACCGAGTGTGGCACCAAGGAGCCCTCGTAAAATTGAAATCAATGGGAATCAGCGGGAAAACTCTCCAGTGGCTGGAGTCATACCTGGCACAAAGGAAGATGGTCGTGGTTGTTGGAGGCCAATCATCTCAGCCCCAGGGCATTGCTGCAGGAGTTCCTCAGGGCAGTGTCCTTGGCCCAACCATCTTCAGCTGCTTCATCAATGACCTTCCCTCCATAAGGTCAGAAATAGGGATGTTCGCTGATGATTGCACAGTGCTCAGTTCCATTTGCAACCCCTCAGATAATGAAGCAGTCTGTGCCCGCATGCAGCAAGACCTGGACAACATCCAGGCTTGTGCTGATAAGTGGCAAGTCTCATTCGAAAAACGACACTTCCTCAGTACTGCCCCTCCGATAGTGCAGCACTCCCTCAGTACTGCCCCTCCGATAGTGCAGCACTCCCTCAATACTGACCCTCCGATAGTGCAGCACTCCCTCAGTACTGCCCCTCCGATAGTGCAGCACTCCCTCAGTACTGCCCCTCCAAGAGTGCAACACTCCCTCAGCACTGTCCCACCGACAGTGCCGCACTCCCTCAGCACTGACCCTCCAACAGTGCCACACTCCCTCAGTACTGCCCCTCCCAAAGTGCGGCGCTCCCTCAGTACTGCCCCTCCGACAGTGCCGCGCTCCCTCAGTACTGCCCCTCCGACAGTGCGGCGCTCCCTCAGTACTGCCCCTCCGACAGTGCAGCACTCCCTCAGTACTGACCCTCCGACAGTGCAGCGCTCCCTCAGTACTGCCCCTCCGACAGTGCGGCACTCCCTCAGTACTGACCCTCCGACAGTGCAGCGCTCCCTCAGTACTGACCCTCCGACAGTGCAGCACTCCCTCAGTACTGACCCTCCGACAGTGCAGCGCTCCCTCAGTACTGACCCTCCGACAGTGCAGCACTCCCTCAGTACTGACCCTCCGACAGTGCAGCACTCCCTCAGTACTGACCCTCCGACAGTGCAGCGCTCCCTCAGTACTGACCCTCCGACAGTGCAGCGCTCCCTCAGTACTGACCCTCCGACAGTGCAGCACTCCCTCAGTACTGACCCTCCGACAGTGCAGCACTCCCTCAGTACTGACCCTCTGACAGTGCAGCACTCCCTCAGTACTGCCCCTCCGACAGTGCAGCACTCCCTCAGTACTGACCCTCCGACAGTGCAGCACTCCCTCAGTACTGACCCTCCGACAGTGCAGCACTCCCTCAGTACTGACCCTCCGACAGTGCCGCGCTCCCTCAGTACTGCATTGAAGTTTCAGTCTGGATTATGTGCTCACGTCTCTCGAGTGGAGATTGATCCCACGACCTTCTGATTCAGAGGCCATTCGGTCCATCGTGCCTGTGCCGGCTCTTTGAAAGAGCTATCCAATTCGTCCCACTCCCCTGCTCTTTCCCATAACTCTGTAAATTTTTCCCCTTCAAGTATTTATTCAATTCCCTTTTGAGATTTTCTATTGAATCTGCTTCCCCCGCCCTTTCAGGCAGCACATTCCAGATCAGAACAACTCGCTGCGTAAAAACATTCTCCTCATCTCCCCTCTGGTTCTTTTGCCAATTACCTTAAATCTGTGTCCTCTGGTTATCGACCCTCCTGCCACTGGAAACAGTTTCTCCTTATTTACTCTATCAAAACACTTCATGATTTGAACACCTCTGTTAAATCTCCCCTTAACCTTCTCTGCTCTGAGGAGAACAATCCCAGCTTCTCCAGTCTCTCCCCATAACTGAAGTCCCTCATCCCTGGTCCCATTCTAGTAAATCTCCTCTGCACCCTCTCCAAGGCCTTGAGATCATTCCTAAAGTGCGGTGCCCAGAATTGGACACAATCCTCCAGCTGAGGCCTAACCAGTGATTTATAAAGGTTTAGCATAACTTCCTTGCTCTTGTACTCTCTGCCTCTGTTTATAAAGCCAAGGTTCAACCAACTGACCATTAAACCCCTCACAGGAGGTCCACTAGTGATTGAAAGTTAAATCAGGATTTCCCAGCACAAATTCTCCCTGAGACAGATTCAACAGCCCGTCCCCTGAGCTCGGGGGAACTGACGAGGGCTGATTTAATTCCATCTTCGATTTCATTGTAATTCAACCGAATCATGCTGTACAAATAATCTCCTGTTGGGCTTTATCTGAATGGAGATGAGAGGCTTGTCATGGTTGACACCTGGAACAAACTCCATCACATTCACCGAGTCCTGCTGGGGATTGGTCGAATTGTAAAGGGTCCCTGGACCAGTGACTGATGGAGAACAGTCAGAAAACTCCCCATACAGACATTTCCAAACCTCAGGTCAGTGCTCTGTCACGGCCAGAATCGTGACTCGCCTCGGAGTCAGAAGGTCGTGGGTTCAAGTCCCACTCCAGAGACTCGAGCCCATAATCCAGGCCGACACTCCATATCACACGAAGGGCCCAAACCTCTCCACCATTCTCCAGCGTTCCCGGGAAGATCAAAGGTTTCTTCCTGTAATCTCTGCGGCTCAAAGATGGTCACAGACGAGTTTGGGAATCAATGTTTCTCTCAATGGGCTGATGGAATTCACAAAGGGGGAGTCAGAGCTCGGCTGTGAGAGTGAGCTCAGGAACATTAGAGATAAGTCCCAGAGAGTGACCTTCGGAAGGTCAGAGAATGGGTGACCTTTGGAGATGGTGTTTAGCCTCAGACCCTGGGCAGGTAATCTCTGTACCTTGTGTGTTAACCCAGAATGGGAGTCTGCGGGGAGCTGATTTGCCTGAACTGATGTGCCATCGAGTGCAGTTTGTAAACAAGGCTCTGGCTGTGAGTGAGGAAGTGTCGAAATGTCATTTCCAGTCCAGCTCTTTCACAGCACTTTGTGTTTCCATCAAACCCTCACAAGGACCTTCTCACCAGCTCCCTGAACAGTCAGTCAGGGCGTCTGAGAGACATTTAGGAGATTACAGAGATAGGGAGGGGTGAGGCCATGTGAAGATCAACTGTCTGTTAGGTTCTGTGGGCAGAGGAATGTTTCCTCCCTCAGGGACAGAAACTGTCAGTCAGACACGGTTTGGGTGAAAGTTTTGTCACTCTGAATATTTCTGTCCCCTCGGATGGAGCTGAGCTCTGGGCCTGAGTGAGGAACCTGTGGGAATGAGTTGATGTGAAGGGGCTGAGGTGGACAGTGTGTCTGCTGTCTCCCTTCTCTCCCACTCTGCTCTATAAGCTTCATATCATCGGGTACCTGAACTCTACTGATTGTTTCTGGATGTGGAACCTTCCCTGGTTAATGGAACCATTGAACTGTGAGTCCTGTTACTGGGAAAGTGCTCGATCTGCAGACAGGGTTGCAAGGTGTGTAATACGGGGAGAGAATCACTGGCCTTACACTGGGAGTTGCCTTTCCTTCACTCTCAGAACTTTCATCAAATATATTTTTACTGCACATTATATTTCAGCTGGAAAGTGATTCAAAGAGTAAAGTTTCTCTTATGATTTCTGTATTATTGGATTCCTCTGACACGTGATATTAATAAAAGCTGGGGGTGAGTTACAGTCTGACCCCAGGGTGACCCTGCAGGTTTTGTGATGTCCTTTGCCTGAACTGGGGCTGGTTGAATATTTAAGGCACTGAGTGAGCGGGGGAGGGGGGAGGTTTCTGTGGGCCCCACAGAGAGGAGTGAGACTGGTCGTCCATTGGAGGTTTGGGGTCTCCCCCCACTGCTCCCTCTGAGGATCAGGGTTCAGCCTCTCTCCGTCCAGTAACCCCGGGGCCCATTGGAATCTGGACATTGCTTCAGGATCCGACAACACACAGAGGAATCTCACTCCCACTATTTCCTTCTTTCACAAGAAACCCATCGCTCGTCTCTCCTGTGACCGGGGGAAACTCTTACAAAATACTTTTATTATCAATTCTTTGGGATGTGGTCATTGCTGGAAAGGCCGGCATTCATTGCCCATCCCCAGTTGCCCCTTGAGAAGGTGGTGATGGGCCTTCTTCTTGAACCGCTGCAGTCCGTGTGGTGAAGGTTCTCCCACAGTGCTGTTCGGTCGGGAGTTCCAGGATTTGGACCCAGTGACGATGAAGGAACGGCCGATACATGTCCAAGTCGGGATGGTGTGTGACTCGGAGGGGAACTTGGAGGTGACGGTGTTCCCATGCACCTGCTGCCCTTGTCCTTCCAGGTGGTGGAGGTGGTGGGTTTGGGAGGTGTTGTTGAAGAAGCCTTGGCGAGTTACTTGGTGTGATTATTGTGTTGGTGCTGAATGTGAGAGGAATCCATCTCCCCATCACAGCTCACATTATTCAGAAACACTTCACACAACTTTACACTTTGACCCCAGCTGATTGATGGCGGTGATATTAGGGCCAATAACAATTAATAACCTGGACCCTTTGTACAAGGGAAGGATGGAGTGAATATTATGGAGATTAACTACAGAATTAAGAGCTTGTTTTTGGTATTAATCCCTCGTCATGACATCAAACACCAACTTTCTCCGTTGATCTTTAACAGTTTCGATGTTGACGACTTGGACTCAAAGCTCGATCTCCATTCACTGGTTTAAAGGCCTCTCGTGAAGTGAGCTTTTCATATTTCAAACTGAAGCCTTTCCCTATCACTGAGGTCAGAGCCCGTTGGCAATATCTTCCTGTCATTTCACTCACTGAGCACTTTCTCCTTAAATGGCAGCTCACTGGGGACAGATCTCCAATCAGGGAAAAGATGACACCACCCTTCTCTTCACTCAAACTAAAGCAAAATACTGCGGACGCTGCAAATCAGAACTCAAACCCGAGAATGCTGGAAACACTCAGCAGGTCAGGCAGCATCTGTGGGGAGAGAAACAGAGTGAATGTTTCAGGTCGATGACCTTTCATCAGAACAATCTGTCTCTCTCCCCACAGACGCTGCCTGACCTGCTGAGTGTTTCCAGTATTCTCGGCTTTGATTTCTTTCTCTTCACTCTGAGGGGCTGCGGGAGTTTATTGACCGACGGCCGTTGTATGTTCAGTAATTTTACACGTCCCTTGGTCAGGACCAGGGGTGATTCTGGGATCAAAAAGCCCCTGTGACATCCTGGGATCCGTTTCCCAGTGAGCGTCGCTCCCTAAAGGGAATCTCCCGGATCAGAGAGTCTCCCCGAGAGATCCCGACATCGGGGAGTAAATGTGCAGTTACTCGATCTCACACTCCTGTGTCACACTCATTCTGTATCACACTCCTTCTGTCCCCTCCTCCTCCTCCACTTTGTGTTTGGGGCAAATCCCTTGGGGAATTCTGATGGAAGTGGTGACAGAATTAACCAGCGTTGAGTTACAGACTGAATCATCAGATTAAACTCAGGAGATTCATGAAATGAGGGAAAAATCTGCAAAAAAAAGAGAATTTTCTCGGCTGATTGTGAACAATCTGCACTTTTGTGTAAAAAAAAACCCCTAAAAATTCAGCGTAACTTTAAAAGGAAAGATGATAAAACTAAAAGCTGTGGAAAGGACGGAGGTTTGTGTTGTTTTGCCAGGATGTCACTGCACTAAATGGGAAATGGATTCACCGAATGGCAGAGTCGGAATATCAAATCAGGCCGGAGAAATCAATGGGAAGGTGCTGAGTGATGTGATCACATCTCAGCCCTGGGCACGGAGGGAATGGGAATCCATCTCAGGATCAATCTCTCACATCAATGGTGCCGAGTTGTGGAACTGCCCCCAGTGTTTCAGTGTCTCCACTCATTTCATGACCAGATTTGAAATCTCCCGCCTGTCTCTCTGGGCTTTCCTCACTCATCATTTCACAATTGGAGATCTCACTCGGTGCGATTTCTAACAGTTCGAGAATTCAGGAGTCAGTCGTGGCTCAGTGGGTGGCTCTCTCGCCCCTGAGTCAGAAGGTCATGGGTTCAAGTCCCACTCCAGAGACTTGAGCACAAAATCCAGGCTGACACTCCCAGTGCAGTACTGAGGGATTGCAGCACTGTCGGAGGGTCAGCACTGAGGGAGTGTTGCACTGTCGGAGGGTCAGTACTGAGGGAGTGCTGCACTGTCGGAGGGTCAGTACTGAGGGAGTGCTGCACTGTCGGAGGGTCAGTACTGAGGGAGTGCTGCACTGTCGGAGGGTCAGTACTGAGGGAGCGCTGCACTGTCGGAGGGTCAGTACTGAGGGAGTGCAGCACTGTCGGAGGGTCAGCACTGAGGGAGCGCTGCACTGTCGGAGGGTCAGTACTGAGGGAGTGCTGCACTGTCGGAGGGTCAGTACTGAGGGAGTGCTGCACTGTCGGTTGATCAGTACTGAGGGAATGCTGCACTGTCGGAGGGTCAGTACTGAGGGAGTGCAGCACTGTCGGAGGGTCAGTACTGAGGGAGTGCTGCACTGTCAGAGGGTCAGTACTGAGGGAGTGCTGCACTGTCGGAGGGTCAGCACTGAGGGAGCGCTGCACTGTCGGAGGGTCAGTACTGAGGGAGTGCTGCACTGTCGGAGGGTCAGTACTGAGGGAGTGCTGCACTGTCGGTTGATCAGTACTGAGGGAATGCTGCACTGTCGGAGGGTCAGTACTGAGGGAGTGCAGCACTGTCGGAGGGTCAGTACTGAGGGAGTGCTGCACTGTCAGAGGGTCAGTACTGAGGGAGTGCTGCACTGTCGGAGGGTCAGTACTGAGGGAGCGCTGCACTGTCGGAGGGTCAGTACTGAGGGAGTGCTGCACTGTCGGAGGGTCAGTACTGAGGGAGCGCTGCACTGTCGGAGGGTCAGGACTGAGGGAGCGCTGCACCGTCGGAGGGTCAGTACTGAGGGAGCGCTGCACCGTCGGAGGGTCAGTACTGAGGGAGTGCGGCACTGTCGGAGGGTCAGTACTGAGGGAGTGCGGCACTGTTGGAGGGTCAGTACTGAGGGAGTGCGGCACTGTCGGAGGGTCAGTACTGAGGGAGTGCGGCACTGTCGGAGGGTCAGTACTGAGGGAGTGGTGCACTGTCGGAGGGTCAGTACTGAGGGAGTGGTGCACTGTCGGAGGGTCAGTACTGAGGGAGCGCTGCACTGTCGGAGGGTCAGTACTGAGGGAGTGCGGCACTGTCGGAGGGTCAGTACTGAGGGAGTGCGGCACTGTCGGAGGGTCAGTACTGAGGGAGTGCGGCACTGTTGGAGGGTCAGTACTGAGGGAGTGCGGCACTGTCGGAGGGTCAGTACTGAGGGAGTGCGGCACTGTCGGAGGGTCAGTACTGAGGGAGTGCTGCACTGTCGGAGGGTCAGTACTGAGGGAGTGCGGCACTGTCGGAGGGTCAGTACTGAGGGAGTGCTGCACTGTGGGAGGGTCGATACTGCGGGAGTGCTGCACTGTCAGAGGGTCAGTACTGAGGGAGTGCTGCACTGTCAGAGGGTCAGTACAGAGGGAGTGCTGCACTGTCGGAGGGTCAGTATCGAGGGAGCGCTGCACTGTTGGAGGTGCTGTCTTAAGGGTGAGATGTTAAACTGAAGCCCTCTCTGCCTTCTCAGGTGGATGTAAACTTTTCAAAGATAAGCAGGAGAGTTCTCGCCAATATTTATCCCACAACCAACATCACTAAAACAGATTTTCTGATCATTATCTCATTGCTATTGTGGGATCTTGCTGTGCGCAAACAATCACATCAACAGACGTCACAAGGGAAATATTTACTGTCTCTGGTGACAAGATGTCCAGTGAGGGTTAAATCATATTGAAATAAATAGGTCGTAAAGATCAATAATTCAAAGATGTGTTACTTTATTCTGTCTGCAGTCAGTTAAAATATAAATCTTATCCCTGAGCCCAAGGGTCAGGGAGGGTCTGTGGGAAAGTATTTGTGTTTCTGTGTGTTAAGTTTCCAGTCACCTGTTTATCATTGTCGATGTTTCTTTGTAAACTTCTCCCTTCTTCCTCCTTCATTGTTACAACCATTTCATCTTCCCTTTCACTCCCTCTCACTGCCCACCATTCACTGGATGGGAGGGTGGTCATGTAACTCACTCCCAGACCTCTGTCACAGCTGCTGGAACATCAGGGGACAGGGACAGGGGAAGGGCCTTCGACTCAAACAAGGACATCCCTTTCAACAAAGGAACAACTTGCATTTTTATTGCTCTTTTCACAACCTCAGGACGTCCCAAAGTGTTTCTTTTCTCTCTTTGTTGGTTTGAAGTGGGGATTCATTGATTGGAGACTGAGCTTGTTATCGAGCATCATTCAGACACCAGTCCATTGAGACCAGACTCTGTTCTCAGCCTCCACTTCACTAATTGTCACCATTGGGTAGAATGGGCCCAAACTCTCTGGGGTTTAGGAGAATGAGAGGTGATCTCATTGAAACATATAAGATTCTGAGGGGGCTTGACAGGGTAGATGCTCAGAGGCTGTTTCCCCTGGCTGGAGAGTTTAGAACTAGGGGGCACAGTCTCAGGATAAAGGGGTCGGCCATTTAAGACTGAGATGAGGAGGAATTTCTTCACTCAGAGGGTTGTGAATCTTTGGAATTCTCTACCCCAGAGGGCTGTGGATGCTGAGTCGTTGAGTATATTCAAGACTGAGATCGATGGATATTTGGACTGTCGGGAAATCAAGGGATATGTGGATCGGGCGGGAAAGTGGAGTTGATGTGGAAGATCAGCCATGATCTGATTGAATGGCGGAGCAGGCTCGAGGGGCCGAATGGCCGACTCCTGCTCCTATTTCTTATGTTCTTATCTCCTGATCTTCAAAGTGCAACTGATGAGATTCGCCCTCTCACCACAAGCTCATTCCCTGATTGATGTCAATAATAAAACCAATCAGCTCCAAATAAAATGGAGCAATCAATGAGAAATGAGGGGAGGCGATGAGTTTGTGAATAAACAGACGCTTCAGTTATAGATTCAGGGCGGTGCTGGAAGACCCAATGAGCCCAGGAGCTGCCTCGTGTTCAGGGTCCAATAAGGTCACGGTTGGGAGTTAATTTGTGGATCAAATCCTCTGCACTGTGAAAAACACTTTCTATAAAACAATCACTGTCCCTCCCCCTCCCCAAGGGCACTGAGGCCAAATGTGCTGCCCGTACTGTGGTTCTAGCTGAGTGTGATGGGTCAGGGGTGACCAGGGGTCAGGCCTACAGGTTATGTGAGGCCAGGTGGAGGTTAGATGTCAGGAGGTGGTTCTTTCCCCGGGGAATCGTGGGCCTCTGGAACAGGCTGCCGGCTCGTGCGGTGGACACCGATTCACTGAATTCCTTCGAGCGAGAGCTGGACCTGTTTCTGTCTGGGGCGGAGATCTCCTGGTACAAAAGGTCGGTACCTGGTGACATTAATCAGGGTCAGAGTGACCTCCTGGACTAGTTTCAATCACCAAGGGGGGTCGGAGAGGAATTTCCCAGATTTTTCCCCTAATTGTCCTGGGTTTTTATCTGTTTTCTTGCCTCTCCCAGGAGATCCCATGGATTCCGGGTGGGTGGGGAGTGTCTGTATTGTGAAGCATTGGGCACCGTGACTATATGGGACAGGCTGGATGGACCAGAGGGTCTTCTCCTGTCCGTCCGTTTTGTAATATTTCTATGTTCAGAAAATCTTCAGAATAAAATCAGGGACCGACAGCAGCTTGGATTTATCTCTGGAATTTTTGGGAAATCCCGCTGTCATCGAAGGGTTAAAACTGCGGAGGAGGCAAAGCCCAAGAGAATCAACTCCGATCTGAGGGAGTTTTGGATTTCCTGCTGAAATATGTGAATATAAATCACACACTCGAGTTAATACCGGCCGCAGGTTCATCACTTTGTAATTTCTCCTGTTCCCAACATTATTCTTCATATTCCAGTAGAATCTTGTGGGGTAAAATCAGTCAAAGTCCAGGAACCAGTTCCAGATCTCCAGACTCACTGACCACAACCACCAATGTTAAACCCGGGCTGATTATTACGCTTCTCACTGAGGGTGAGGGGAGAATGTGATTCAAACACAATGCAGAGGAGATTTACCAGAATGGGAGCAGGGATGAGGGACTTCAGTTATGTGGAGAGACTGGAGAAGCTGGGATTGTTCTCCTAAGAGCAGAGAAGGTTAAGGGGAGATTTAATAGAGGTGTTCAAAATGATGAGTGGCTTTGATAGAGCAGAGAGGGAGAAACTGTTTCCAGTGGCAGGAGGGTCGGTAACCAGAGGACACAGATTTAAGGTAATTGGCAAAAGGTTTGGGGGGAAATGAGGAGAATTTTTTTGACGCAGCGAGTTGTTCTGATCTGGAATGTGCTGCCTGACAGAGTGGTGGAAGCAGATTCAATAATAACTTTCAAAAGGGAATTGGATCAATACTTGAAAAGGAGAAATTTGCAGTGTTATGGGGAAAGAGCGGGGGATTGGGACTAATTGGATAGCTCTTTCAAACAGCCAGCACAGACACAATGGGCTGAATGGCCTCCTTCTCCGATGGATGATTCTATCATTCTATGATTCTGTCCTTAATAATACGACAGGCACACTCCTGAACATAAGAAATAGGGACCACTGATGGGAGTGACCAGACCTGGTGAAGCCCTGAACCCTGAACCCATAAACCTTGAACCCAGAACCCTGGGGAATGTCTAAGGTGGATGTGAAATTTGTAACACTTGGTACAACACTCCTGCGTTTATAAAGCAACGTATCGAGTGATGCCATGGGAGATCTGCTGGAAATCTTAAACAATGTCCTCTGTAAAAATTAGAATAATGTACAAATGTTAATTGCTCTTTTTGTAGTGAGCAGAGGGGAGATTCATTGGATCAGTTGTCTGGTGGAGTCAGGATAAAATAATCTGATTAATATGAGAATTAGGACTTCAATTCCAATCAATTAAAATCTCATCAAATAATCTCCAGTAATGAGCGCGAGTGATTGGCATCGATCGTATCCAGCTGGTGAATTATTAATGGAGGAAATTATATTCACAGCTCTTCATTCACAATTAAAACCTGTCCTTATTAGTTGATTTTAGCTGCACTCATTACATTAGAACCGCTGTTACCACTGCCACTCCTCCCCGAACCACTGCCACTCCTCCCCGAACACTGCCACTCCTCCCCGGACCACCGCCACTCCTCCCCGGACCACCGCCACTCCTCCCCGGACCACCGCCACTCCTCCCCGGACCACCGCCACTCCTCCCCCAACCACCGCCACTCCTCCCCCAACCACCGCCACTCCTCCCCCAACCACCGCCACTCCTCCCCCAACCACCGCCACTCCTCCCCCAACCACCGCCACTCCTCCCCCAACCACCGCCACTCCTCCCCCAACCACCGCCACTCCTCCCCCAACCACCGCCACTCCTCCCCCAACCACCGCCACTCCTCCCCCAACCACCGCCACTCCTCCCCGAACCACCGCCACTCCTCCCCGAACCACCGCCACTCCTCCCCGAACCACCGCCACTCCTCCCCTAACCACCGCCACTCCTCCCCTAACCACCGCCACTCCTCCCCGAACCACCGCCACTCCTCCCCGAACCACCGCCACTCCTCCCCGAACACTGCCACTCCTCCCCGAACCACCGCCACTCCTCCCCGAACCACCGCCACTCCTCCCCGAACCACCGCCACTCCTCCCCTAACCACCGCCACTCCTCCCCGAACCACCGCCACTCCTCCCCGAACCACCGCCACTCCTCCCCGAACCACCGCCACTCCTCCCCTAACCACCGCCACTCCTCCCCTAACCACCGCCACTCCTCCCCTAACCACCGCCACTCCTCCCCTAACCACCGCCACTCCTCCCCTAACCACTGCCACTCCTCCCCTAACCAATGCCACTCCTCCCCTAACCAATGCCACTCCTCCCCTAACCACTGCCACTCCTCCCCTAACCACTGCCACTCCCAGTGTCACTCTGTGAATTCCTGCCCTCTTTTAATCCAATAACTGTAATGTAAACAAACCCAGCTCGAATATTCTTTATTAATGAATTGACACTAATTCTGGGCCAGGAATTACAGTAACTGTCGGGAGGTTGGTGTGTCGAGGGGAGAATGGTTTCTGTAACGATGGGATCCAAAGGTTGCAGCAATGAGGAAAGTGTATTTCAGAATAGTTATTCCTGGTGTTCCTGTTCACACTCACACTGTCAGACCAGAATCTGCCCTCCCCGACACTAACAGGGTCACTCCCTGTTCACACTCACACTGTCAGACCAGAATCTGCCCTCCCCGACACTAACAGGGTCACTCCCTGTTCACACTCACACTGTCAGACCAGAATCTGCCCTCCCCGACACTAACAGGGTCACTCCCTGTTCACACTCACACTGTCAGACCAGAATCTGCCCTCCCCGACACTAACAGGGTTTAATACTGTTCTCTCGATCTCCGTCAAGTGTCAAAAACAAATTAAAATCCAGGAATCCCTCGAGGATCAAAATCCATTTTCTAGAAACGATCCATTTAATGAAAACAATGTGCCTTTTAATCGAGGAGATGATAA